>NC_044034.1:343996295-344352097 GCF_901765095.1 Microcaecilia unicolor
TAAGGGCTCAGGCCGTAAATAGGCGCGTTCTGGTTTTAATTTCAGCTCACGCCCATTTCCCGGCCCACTAAAAAAAGGCCTTTTCCCCAGCTGGGGTAAAAAAAATGACCTTCGCACCGCCCATAACATGCTCCTCGCTTTCATTGTAAATGTTCTCTTCTAGAAAACGTCAGAGAGGACTTTCAAGATGTCACCTAGTAGCATATAAGCAAGACTAGCCGTTGAGCCCGTAAAAACGGGCTGGTATTGGGGGTTTTCCTTCCCCCTCCCTCCCCGCGAGGTCGCCCACCGCTAAAACCGTCCCCCCCCCCCCCCCCCCGGAGTTGCCGCCATCCCTCCATCTGGCCTGGGCCTTCTCTCCCGCTACTAAACTTACACATTCATTCGCCGGAACGCAGCACGCACATCAGCTGAGCTGCCGTCGGCCCTTCCTTCTCTGCCTGTGTCCCGCCCATCCTGTGACGTAACGTCAGCGAGGGCGGACACAGGCATGGAAGGAAGGCCGACGGCAGCTCAGCTGATGTGCGTGCTGCGTTCCGGCGAATGGATGTGTAAGTTTAGTAGTGGAGAGAGGGCCCGGGCCGGGTGGGGGGGAGGAACGGTAGCGGCGATCTCAGGCGGGCGGGCAGGGGGGAGCGGCATCACCTCGGCGGCGCAGTTTTTCCTCTCTGTTCCGCCCTCGTCATCACGTATTGACGCGGGGCGGGACAGAGAGGGAAGTCTCTACTGCGCATTTGCGAGTGAGTCGGTCACTCGCCGTTTATATGTTTGATGAGCAGGTGGACCCCACTCATTACGGAAAGGCTGAGCCAGTCCTAATTCTGTCCCATTATAAACACAGACTTCTAGTCCTGCTTTGTCTTTATGAGTAGTGGAATTATTCATAACACCTAATGTGGATCCTAACCCAAGACATATGACACCTCATTCCATATAATTCCTTCTTTTTTTATTCTTTACTTTTTTCTTTTTTCTTCTATTTTACTTATTTTAACTTTTTATACAGAAATATCTCATTCAACGGAGGAAAAAAAACCTCAAAAAAACAATTTTAACACAACAGTAATTTGGATGCCCATTTCTTATAATATGTGATGGTAGTTTTGCTTGGCTAAGTTTGTGGTAGAGCCGTTATACACATCATTAGTGAGCATAAGTAATAAAGTTTGATGGTTCTATAACGTGGTTTCAAGAGCGGAGGTTGACAAAGAGGGTGCACAGCAAAAAGCAAGATAAGTGTACCTCCAAATATTTTTATTCTGTGCTTTAAGTATTGGGGAAAGCAAGAGACGTGTGCTTTGAAGCAATTTTTATGCTCCTGCTTTAAGTATTTAGATGTTTCATGGACTTTGATGGACATTATAGTATATAGCAAATTAAGGGCCATATTTACTAAGCTGCACTATAGGCACGCTATCGTTTTTAGTGTGCTAAAATATAGGCACGCGTTTTTAGCACAAGCTAAAAATTAATGCGTGCTAATGCTTGAGACACCCATATGGCTGTCTCTAGCATTTAGCGCGTGCTAATTTTAGCATGCACTAAAAACACTAGTGCACCTTAGTGAACGGGTCCTAAGAAATATATTAATAATGGAGAGAAATGTTGTAAAATTCAGAGGTTTTTTTGACCAATGATGATAGATTAAACAACATGTATTCAATAACCATGCATCCAACTTACATAAGTAATGCCACACTGGGAAAAAACCAAGGGTCCATCGAGCCCAGCATCCTGTCCACGACAGCGGCCAATCCAGGCCAAGGGCACCTGGCAAGCTTCCCAAACGTACAAACATTCTGTACATGTTATTCCTGGAATTGTGGATTTTTCCCAAGTCCATTTAGTAGTGGTTTATAGACTTGTCCTTTAGGAAACCGTCTAACCCCTTTTTAAACTCTGCTAAGCTAACCGCCTTCACCACGTTCTCTGGCAACGAATTCCAGAGTTTATTTATGCGTTGGGTGAAGAAATATTTTCTCCAATTTGTTTTAAATTTACTACATTGTAGTTTCAGCGCATGCTCCCTAGTCCTAGTATTTTTGGAAAGCGTGAACAGACGCTTCACATCCACCTCTTCCAGTCCACTCATTATGTTCTATACCTCTATCATGTCTCCCCTCAGCCGTCTCTCCTCCAAGCTGAAAAGCCCTAGCCTCCTTAGTCTTTCTTCATAGGGAAGTCGTCCCATCCCCGCTATCATTTTAGTCGCCCTTCGCTGCACCTTTTCCAATTCTATTATATCTTTCTTGAGATGTGGCGACCAGAATTGAACACAATACTCAAGGTGCGGTCGCACCATGGAGCAATACAACGGCATTATAACATCCTCACACCTGTTTTCCATACCTTTCCTATTCCAACATTCTATTCGCTTTCCTAGCCGCAGCAGCACACTGAGCAGAAGGTTTCAGTGTATTATCGACGACGACACCCAGATCCCTCTCTTGGTCCGTAACTCCTAACGTGGAACCTTGCATGATGTACATAAGCACGCGTCTGTGGAACGCACTGCCACATGTGGTGAAAACAACTTATGATCACCTAAAATTCAGAAAATTATTAAAGACTCACCTATTCGGAAAGGCATATCCGAATGACCCAACTTAGGTGACTCAACCCTGCAACACTTCACTATCAAAGATCGTATTGGACATTAACAAACCCTTCTACCTCTAGCCCAACTTGACTGAATCTTATCTTCCCTATCCCACTATAACATCTTTTGTATTTATCCCCTACCGGATTTGGCGAATGCCTTTACGGTATTATGTAAGCCACATTGAGCCTGCAAATATGTGGGAAAATGTGGGATACAAATGTAACAAATAAATATCAGAGATGTTCTGATCGATACCACCTGGTTTTTTTTTAGGTCTTTTTTTCCTCTGTTGAATGAGATATTTCTGTATAAAAAATTTAAAAAAGGAATAATATATGGAATCAGGTGTCATATATTTGGGTAAGGATCCACAGGAGTTTATGAATAATTTTATGGTTTAAGTGGAAGTTCTGAAGACTATTTAAAAGTGTTTATTTTTTTTTTTTTTTTTTTATTTATTTATTTATAAGTTTCACATAATTACAAGATATACTTGTTTAAGATAACTCGGAATTGAAAAATCATTCAAAAGAAATCACAATAATATTTCACATATCCTTAGAAACAATATTTTCCTATCTTAGACCACAAATAAGGGGGAGTTAAAGAACTTGAGGAGACAAAATCAAATTATTTCCCTTATTTAGGTAATAGGACCTAGACCGCCCCACGGGTTCTCAATACTTCATTGTTCCCCTTAGTCCAAGAGGTCACTTGACAATCTTCTTTGTTTCAACAAAACTTTTCAATTGTTCAGGTTCAAAAAAAATGTACTTATTATCCAAATATTTAATTTGACATTTACATGGATATGCTAGCAAAAAGCTAGCCCCCAGAGCTTTAACTTCATCTCTCAACAAGAGGAACTCCCGTCTTTTTTCCTGGGTAATTTTAGTGACATCTGGGTAAATCCACAAGCGAGATCCCAAAAAAGTTTTTTGAGCATTTTTGAAATACAGTTTCATAATTGAATTTAGGTCTTGTTCAAAGACCAAAGAAACAAGTAAAGTTGAACGAGTATAAACTGCAGGTAATGAATTTTCCAGAAAAGCCGTTAAGTTTTGTAATCCTTCAGCTTGAATTCCGTGTTCTTCTGATTTTCTCCCTTGTTCCTCCATTTTTTTTTTTGGTATTGGAAGGTAATATATTTTATTTATAGGAGGAATCATCTCAGAGGAACAACCGAGAACCTCAGTAAGATATTTTTTGAATAGTTCCAAACCACTCAGTTCAACCATTTTGGGGAAATTTAAAACTCTCAGGTTAAGTCTCCTATTATAGTTCTCCAATTGATTTATTTTGCTATGAATAAAAGTTTTATCTTTTACCAGAGAGAGTGTTGTATTTTTTATAGTAGAAATCTCTTGTTGAAATACTTCATTCTGTATAGCAGTATCTTGCTTGATTTTTTCAAATGAGGTTTGCAAAGAGTCTACTTTAATCACTAAAGAAGCTGTATCAGCAGCTGCCTTTAGAACTGTTTGATTTAAAGTTTTTAACATTGCCCATATGGCCTCAAGGGTTACCTCCGTGTGAGCTGCATGCTCTTGTTGTTGAAGATCCCTCCCGTTCACTGCCTCAGCAGCGCCAGCCGCCGAATAGTCCACAACGTCAACTTCGGACGTTGTTGGAGAATCCACCGCTTCTCGGTAGTGCGCGGGACACGGGGGAGGGGAAATATCCGGTGAGGATAGAGTGATGGCATCGTGTTCCAGGGAAGGCGTCGCTCCTCCGACCCCCTCCACAGCAGAACTCCTCACCGCTGTAGCCCGTGGCGTGCTTGTAGCGAAAGCGTCGAGGGTCGACTGGACCGATCGGGTGGTCGTCGCTGCGGGTGGTAAGCTCTTGACCACCCCTTTCCTTTTAGTATGGGGCATTTTAAACGAAGAAATCAGAAGTCAAAAAGGAAAGGTCCAGGGAGACTCGGCGAACGCTAACAAGCTGCGTCCGCCATCTTGAAACTCCCTAAAAGTGTTTTATGTGTAGTGGGACAAACTAAGAATAGATTGAGCTTGCGTCTGGAGTTGTGTATAAGCGTGCTTACGGACTGGGGTTTGATACCATATTGAAAGCAATGGAAGTAAAACCCAGACTGGCTCAACCTATCCTACTTATTCTGGAGCCATATGGTAACCCATTGGTCAGGGCCGCTGAGAGGGGGGGGGGGGACAAAATTCCCCAGGCCTCCAGGGGGGGCCCGGTGCTGCTGCCGCGTCACTCCCTGGCATTGAGCTTAAGCGCCTCACCTTCGAAAGCGCAGCAAGCAGCAGCAGACCACTCCTTCCTTCCGTGTCCCGCCCTCGCCTGATGTAACTTCCACGAGGGCGGGACACGGAAGGAAGGAGTGGTCTGCCGCTGCTTGCTGCGCTTTCGAAGGTGAGGCACTTAAGGTCAGTGCAGAGGGCCCGGGGGTAGAGAAAGGGCCCGGTGGAGGGGGGGCCCAGCGACCTCGGGTGGGGGGGCCCGGGGGCGGCCTTGTCCCGGGCCTGGCCTAGTCTCTCGGCGGCCTTGCCATTGGTCATCTGACTTTCAGCTGGCTCAGCATTTTTCTCCTGTCGGATCCTTCTTCCTTTGGCTTTTCAAGATGTGTGGATTTCTACGACGTGTTCTTTCTTTGATGTGTCGCTGTCGCCGTCATGTTTTCTGTTGATCTGCTCCTGGCTCGCACTGCTTTCAGAAAGAGCAAGCTTGTTCTTAATAGTGAGTCCTTTAAGTTTGATGAATACATTTGGAAGCTCTTTCTTTTCGCTTTGCTTTCCAGTATACTCCAAATAATAATTCTCCTTGCTCTGCTTGTTAAGGATGAGGTTACTGACCATCAGACAAAACATAAGAAATGCAAAAAATCCTACAGTTGCCAAGATGTACAAGAAGGCTTCTCTGCTTTCCTTACTTGCTGCATGTGACGTTTTATTAAAGGTGGTCATGTAGTTTTCTTCTCTAGAGGTCACCCAGGAGAGAGGGCTTGCTTCTGTTACATTGAAACCCATTTTTCTGCTCTACTCTGGAAAACAAAAAGAAAGCTGGTGAAATTTTGAATTGTGCAGGTAAATAGGGCCAGATTAAGATTTTGGTACCCACAGGCAGTGCTCTGCTCCCCCACCCCCACCTGTGTCTGCATGTCAGTTTGTATTGTACTGACAGCCGATAGCTAATGTAAGATATACTCTGCCTTGGCCCTGTAACCTTTTCCCCTGTAACTTAAATGTTTCATGTGACTCTTTCTCTCTAGTCTCCTTGAGACTTGACGTGCTCATAACTCAGCAGGTATAACCTTTGACCCTACTGGTCCGTTTCAGACTCCTCCCCCTCAACCTTTTGGGGTAGGCTCCTGAACCTAAATAAAACAGAGATTCTTTTTTTTTGTTACATTTGTACCCCACGCTTTCCCACTCATGGCAGGCTCAATGCGGCTTACATGGGGCAATGGAGGGTTAAGTGACTTGCCCAGAGTCACAAGGAGCTGCCTGTGCCGGGAATCGAACTCAGTTCCTCAGGACCAAAGTCCACCACCCTAACCACTAAGCCACTCCTCCACTTATTAGGTTTTAATCTACGTTTTTCAAGTTTACCTCATTTATTGTATTTAACTTTATTCTTGGTTATTTTACTATTGTTATACTGTTAACAAAATTGTAAGTTTTATGTTAAACAGTACCAGCTGTACACTGCCTTGGGCGAATCTCTTCATAAAGGCGGTTAATAATCCCAATAAATAAATAAAAATAATAAATTCCTTCCCTTAGGATGAAAAACTCCATCTTGGCTGAGTTCTGGAGGCAAGATCACATGAGCCTCCTCATTCCTTCCATACCTGGGCAAGTCTATTGTCTTTTCTCCAGATCTACGGTTTAACAATCCAATATTCCTCTCTCTAGCAGCTTCCTGCATTCACTTCCCACGGAGGTCATGTACCTTACAAAAGAAACAGTTCGATCTTCATCAGCTACTCTCTTTTTTTCAATGTTCTGCATTCAGTAAAATTTTTTCATCATTACTTACCCCCCCCCCCCCCAATATTCAGTTGCATTTGACCAGCCAGGATCAGCATCTACTACTACTACTACTTATCACTTCTATAGCGCTACAAGGCATACGCAGCGCTGTACACCATACATGAAAAGACAGTCCCTGCTCAAAGAGCTCACAATCTAAAAATGGAATGTTGCTAGTGGAATAGCAACATTCCATGTAGAATCTCAAATAGTAGCAACAGAATCTCCAATAGTAGCAACATTCCATGTAGAATCTCAAGTAATAGCAACATTCCAGAATCTCAAATAGTAGCAACATTCCATTTTCCACTGCACTAACCACTAGGCTACTCCTCTACTAGCAACATTCCATGTAAAAGCTTGCCCTTGCAGATCAGCAATGGGGCCGCGCAAGCTTCTGTTTCTGTGAGTCTGACGTCAGGACGCCAGACTCACAGAAACAGAAGCCTGCGCAGCCGCGTTGCTGATCTGCAAGGGCAGGCTTCTACATTACTACTACTACTTATAATTTCTATAGCGCTACAAGGCATACGCAGCGCGTTACACCATACACAGAAAGACAGTCCCTGCTCAAAGAGCTTACAATCTAGATGACAGGTAAACAGACAGAACAATAAGGGTAACAGACAGAACAATAAGGGTAAGGGAATAAAGAGATGAGGATAAAAGGACAGGGCAGGTGAGTGGTGGTTAGGAGTCAAAAGCAGTGGTAAAGAGGTGGGCTTTAAGTTTGGACTTGAAAATGGCCAAAGATGGGGCTAGACGTACAGGCTCAGGTAGTCTATTCCAGGCGTGAGGTGCAGCAAGATAAAAGGAACGGAGCCCGGAATTAGCAGTAGAGGAGAAGGGAACAGATAAGAGAGATTTATCTACATCTGATCAGTTAAATGCGGGATAACTGGCTATATGCCGATATTCACTGGTACATGGTTGGCCGATTAGCAGCTAGCGGATAGAAGGTTATATTGGGAGGTATAACTGGCTATTCACCAATTTTTAAAGTCAGACTGGCCAAGTTTGGCAGCCATATTTGGTCGAGTGAAACCCTGGAATATCTTTGGCCAGTTTGACTTTAACTGGGCAGCGCTGAATATAGGCTTGGCTGGTTAAAGTCTGACCGGCCAAAGTTAAACCAGGTATTCAATGCCGGTAACTGGAAACGACCCGGCACTGAATATTGGCTCTCAGTGCTGACCGTGGTAGTTAGCCGGTCTAACACCCATGGTCTGAAAATTGGCAGCTTAGAAACTAAAACACACTAGAATCTGGGTTTAGCAGTTTTTAATGCAAGATTTTCTGGCGCACTAAGCCCAGATTCAACACAGCATGTTTTAGCTTTTTAAAAAATATATTTTTATGCAGGTTGTGCGCTAATGCAGCCATTAGTGAGTGGGCTGCCTGCTGGGGTTAAAGTGGAAGCACTTATCATCTCCTGTTTAGGAGGCACTAAGGGCCAGATTCTATATAATGCGCGTAAAAAGTCAGCATGGTAAACATTTCTGCCTAAGCATATTCTATAACTGGCACCTAGATTTAGGTGTCGTATATAGAATACGCTTAGTTGATATCCCAGCGCCTAAAACTACGCACCTCCATTTACACCAATGAAAATGTGGCGTAAATCCCTGCACGTAGATTTACGTGCACTGGGCCATATTCTATAACCATACGCATAAATTTGGGAAGGCCCATTTCCCTGCCCGTAGCCACGCCCCTTTTGAACTGCACGCATTAGAATTTAGACGCAGTTAATTACAGAATACGCTTAGTGAGTTGTGCATGTAATTTCTAATTATTGCCAATTTGTGCAGATTATTAGTCATTAGTTTCCATTATCGGCGAAAACCAATGGCGGCCATCTCTTACGCCGGCGATCTCTAAGGGCGGCCCAAATGTTGAGATTCGGCCGGCCCCCGACTGTATTATTGAAACGAAAGATGGCCGGCCATCTTGTTTCGATAATACAATCGGGTACGCCGCTTGACGGGGCCTGAGTTAGAGATGACCGCCCATATAGATGGGCGGCCCCGTTCGATTATGCCCCTCCGTGTTACTTGCATGCATAAGGGCTATTGTAGTGGTGTACAGTTAGGTACAGTACATTTTTTTTACTATTCCCGGAGAGCTCACCATACAATAATATGAGCCTGCTAATAAGTGGGAAAGCGCGGGGTATAAATGTTACAATCAGGGCTTTTTTTGAGGGGGTACTTGGGGGTACTGAGTACTGGCACCTTTTCCATTGTCTGCTAAAATTGACCCATGGACCCCAAGTTTTAATGAAAGAGCTCAGGCTCTACACACCAATTCTGCCTTGTCATAGATTCTGTGACTGGTTGCAGGGGGCCTGGCTATTGTGAGGTGGGTCCCTCAGTGATCACCCCACTCCTGAAGAGTGGCTTAGCATTTGAGTACCAGCACCTTTTTTGCTAGAAAAAAACGCACTGGTTACAATACAATACAATATAAGGGGGTTACGATGTGATGTGTACTACCTTTTATGTGAAGTTCACTGCAATGCCCCCTAGGCTGCCCCTCTGCTGTGATGTCTGTGTGGTCAGTTTAGTAAGACTGCTGGCCCCCAGATATCCCAATGGTTCGTTTTTGTGTGTTTTTTCCTTGGACTTTTTTTTGTTTGAAAAGGGGCCTTAAAGAAAGAGGCATTGAACACAAAAACGTCTAAAATAGGGTGATTTTTGAACCAAAAATATAGACCTTTTTCTGATTCAAAAATGACCAAGTTTGGAGCTGGATTTTTGGAAGTCCCCCCCCCCCCCCCCCCCCAAATGTCCAAAATCAGATTTGGACGTCATATCGAAAATGCCCCCCTGCGTTTCCTCTATGAATGTTGGACTGGATATTAGACTCGTTTAACCAACCGTTAAGTATTGCGCTAGGAAATACAGTATGAGAACAGTGAGGAAGTAATCACAGGGGCAAAGCAAGCCAGTGGAAAAAAGTGTTCTTTAGGGGCACAATGAGCAAAGTACAAAATATTAACCAGTAATAATTTTATTGTTTTGTTACATTTGTACCCCGCGCTTTCCCACTCATGGCAGGCTCAATGCGGCTTACATGGGGCAATGGAGGGTTAAGTGACTTGCCCAGAGTCACAAGGAGCTGCCTGTGCCTGAAGTGGGAATCGAACTCAGTTCCTCAGTTCCCCAGGACCAAAGTCCACCACCCTAACCACTAGGCCACTCCTCCAGTAAATCTCACTTAATCCCACTGATCAAAACTTTCCTGAGGGTTTAAAGCAAGCATACAAAATAATTAGAAAAAAAGGCAGCTGTGGACACCAATTTCTCAGCTTGGTAATGCTTAACTGAGGCTGTTATTCACAGAGCCACTGCCCTCCTCCTTCTCCCTTACTAGTGAAACCTCAGATACTGTAGCCATCCTGCAGAAAAAAAAGGGGCAAAGCTGACAATTTCGGAGTCCAATGTTCTACCACAAAATTAGCAAAACGAAACTATCATGACATACTATAAGAAATTGGCATGCAAATTACTGTTCTGTTAAAATTACCACACTTGAAGCAGTGCATGCAAATCTGTCTCATGCATATTCATTGTAACAGTGGCGTTCCTAGGGGGGCTGACACCCGGGGCGGATCGCCGATGCGCCCCGACCCCCGGGTGCAGCGCCCCCCCCGGAACAGCGTGACACCCCCAATCCCCCGGCGAAAGAACCCCCCCCCGGGTGCACGCCGCTGAGGGGGGGTGCCACGCGCTTGCCGGTTCTTCGTTTTCATGCTCCCTCTGCCCCGGAACCGGAAGTAACCTGTTCCGGGGCAAAGGAAGCATGAAAACGAAGAGCCGACAGGCGCGCGGTACACCCCCAGCGGCGTGCACCCGGGGCGGACCGCCCCAACCGCCCCCCCCCCCCTTGGTACACCACTGCATTGTAGATATCCTGAAAACCTGATAGGACTTGTTTCGGAATGGCTGCACCAAAGAACAATGGTCCCGATGATCAGTTTCTCTGCACTGTTCCGAACAGCGCTGTAACATTAGCACTGGAACAGCACGGGGAAACAATGCCCCGATGATCAAAATTAATAGCGTGCAAATTTATGTACGCTATTAGTTTTGATTATCGGGCTACTTCTGCGGGAGGATTGTGTCTGGGAATGCGCCCAAGGCCCAATCCTCCCGCAGAAGTTGTTTGACAGGTCCGGGCTGTCAAAAAAAGCCCGTACCCTCAAACATACCGATGTGGGCTGGAGGTCCAGTGGACCTCAGACTCCCCAACCCCCCCCCCCCCCCCCAGAACAGAGGCCCTGGTGGTCTAGTGCCCTGCCCCTGTACAGGATCCAACCCGATCCCCCATCCCTCTGACAGAAGAGAGGGCTGGAGACCTCCAGCCCCCTCAGTGGTCTAGTGGCCCCGAACTCCTTCCCCTCTCCTCCAAAATGGCGGTGCCCTGCCCAGGGGCGCAGCCAGACACCCAATTTTGGGTGGGCCTGGGCCCAAGATGGGTGGGCGGAAGAACTCCACCCTGTCCCACAAATGATTTGGTCTCTCCCTCTCTCGTCTGCATGCCATATGGTCTTTTAAACATCCCCTCCCCCAAATACCTTTTAAATAGCAGATTTTCACCGTCAGCGAGCAGCAACTAATACACACTTTTCATGTTGGCCCCACAGTCTTCCCTCTGATGCAACTTCCTGTTTCCACATAGGCGGGAATGCATCAGAGGGAAGGCTGCGGGGCCGGTGCGAATAGTATATATCAGTCACTGCTCGCTGCAGGCAAAGATCTGCTATTTACAAGGTACTGTATGCAGGAGGGACAGTTGTTGGGAGTTTTTGGCTGGTGGGGCTTAGGAATCCCTGCCAGCCACATCATAGGATGCACTAGGCGGGGCTTCCATACCATATAAGGGAGACGCACATAGGCAGTCATAAACCGCACAAGTTTGCTATTGTTTTCAATAGCGTCTGCGAATGTTTGGGGGTCACACAATATGGCAGCTGCATGGGAGAGACGGTTTCAACTTTTTGACATCATGATGAAACCTAACCATTTTTCTCCTGCTGATTATCCGCGCTTATCTCCTGCTGAATATCCCGGTTAGTGGCTAGCCGCTAACCGGTTATATTGCACAACAAGGCTGGTTGGGCGCAGATATTCAGCGCTTAACCAGCTATGTTGAGCGGTCAAAATAGGCCACTTAAATAGCAGCTATCTTTGATTGCTAAAAAATTAACTAGTTAGCGCTGAATATCAGCACAGCCGGTTAACATTTTAGCGGCCACGATAAACTCGGACATTCAGTGCATTACAGCCTGGCATTGAATATCTAGGTTCAATGCCAGTGGCAGACGGCAAACATGCTGCCCGCCGCCAGCTGTATATCGGATCCTTAATCATTTAATACCAGTTAAATAGTAAAGTTTTTAAGCATTTCTTAATTATTTTACTGTTTGTTTACTGCCTAATTTCTGTTGGCAAAACATTCCAAATCTTAGCAGATTGGTAAGGGATCGTTAGAGAATTAACATGTTTGTATCTGTAACTCGGGTCTCACCCGGTACTAGCTCAGGACCTGGGTCCATAAAACACACAGTCTCATTCCTGGGTCACTCTTACCACACACACATCTGTTCCAGTTCGCCTGTAGACGAACTAGGGTGGGTCAACGGTCCAGAATAGTGATCTGGGGGTTTGGGAGACACTCTTTCCACTTCTAGGTTCCACTAAGCTCTTCAGTCCAGGAACCACACAGCACTCCACAGGGGTTTAATAAAGGAACTCAACTTTTATTATAACTACCGCAACAGGCAGACTTCAACTTTTACTTCTTTCTCAGTAACAGTCAATATATAAACTCGGCAGTAATTTAGTTCCAGACTTCTGTTGCTCCCAAACGGGAATATCTTTTACACCGTCCTTTTATACAGGGGCACTCCCTCTCCAGGGCTATACACATATTTACAAGGCTCAGGTCCATGCCTATCCTGTACAGAGATTTCTCTTTCCTGCATCTGCTCTCCTCCTCTCAAAACCAGGTCCAATCCCCCTTCACTTGACCCACCTTTAGTCTACCCTAGTTCTGGGAGAAGCTCTCCCTTGCTCCGGTTCCTTTGCTCCCAGGCTTGGTCTCCATCTACCTACCTGTAGCCCAATGTCTCCAGGCTGCCATTTTATGGAGCTGCAACCAGCCTCTTTCAGCTACAGGAACTCTCTATTTTTCCAGGACTCTCCTTCTCCAGGTCAAGGGCAGGGGATCATACAGGCAACTCGAGCCTGCAGGCAACCAAAGACACCCTCTAAGGCAAAAACTCTGCTATATCTTCTTCTAATCTCCTCCCCCCCCTGTCACTCTTCATTACCAGGACACTATCTCTCTGCATTTTAATTCAAAACTACTCCCCATGGGTTGGGCTTCCTCCCACCCAGGGATCTCCCAGTCCCAGTCCAGGGAATTTACTCTCCTAGTAACCCCCAACCTAATAGGAGATCACTGTTTATTTCTTTCCGTCTTCCCAGAGGAATACTCCACACACTCCCGTGGTTAGGGAGAGACAAAGTAGAAGCCACGCAGATAATATGAGAAAATACTTTGGCTTTAATAACTTACCAAGGTAGTAAAGCAGACAGGCACTATCAATACTGTCTAAGGCTTTTCTCGTAGGAGAATACCCGGCTGTACACAGATACAGGCTCAGAGTAATTTCTCCTTCAAAAAATGCAGTAAAACCAGTGTCTACTAAATGGTAAACTAATACAAAACAACACACTGAAGGCACTTTACACGTGGCTGTATAGCTCAAATAAATGTTTTTATGAAGAGAATCCCTCAGAAACCTAAAAGACCTTAAGTCCTAGGTTAGCAACGGACACAAAGTTAACCGCTGACTTGTTTCTATCGTAGGGATTTTTATACTCTTCTCTTTCGTACGGGCTTGATTTAAAGTGCTAAAGTGCTTAAATTAAACAAGATACATTTTGATTTGGACTGGAATCAATATATATTGAGGAAAGCGCCCATCAGATAAAGTGCAACACTTAGCTTTTAGTCCTACGGTGCCACCGTTTTTGAGAGAAGAATTACTAACAGGAAATCAAAAATATACAAGCAAGGAAAGCTGAACGAACAGTATTTGCAGCGCTAGACCCTGAAGAAACCACAGAACGGCGAAACGGTGTCCGTTGCTAACCTAGGACTTAAGGTCTTTTAGGTTTCTGAGGGATTCTCTTCATAAAAACATTTATTTGAGCTATACAGCCACGCGTACAGTGTCTTCAGTTTGTTGTTTTGTATTAGTTTATCAGAGTAATTTCTCCCCAAATACAGGACATACATTCATTTTTTACATAGAAACTTTAACATGGTGCCTATGAGCTGCATATAATTAGACCTACCCCTTTTAACTTGTGCTTTTCTACAAAAACTAATCAAGATTATTTAGGGTGGTCCACAGAAGCATAATAAGCCTGATAGGTTTGTTTATGAACTTGCTCCACGGTCCATTTCACCATCAACCTGATATCTCGTGTTTCCATCACCTGCATATCCAGATAATTTGCAAACAGCGCCTTCACACATTCACACTACGTTTCTAGCTGGAACTTAGTTCCTCTTTCTGCAAGCTGCAAGCAAGCTGAAAGAGCCAGCCTGTCAGCTTCTTATTTCTGGGTCAGACAAATTACAGGATTGAGAGGCAGATGCATCAACCAAACGTAAGGGAATGAAAAATGTTAAAGGACTTACCGATTTGTAAAAAACGAAGAATGCACCCCCATCAGAAAAGTCCGTTTCGGGATTCAAAAGTCGGATGCATTAAAGTATCGTTAATCTGGTCAAATCTCCGTCTGTGGTATAGGGAACGCATGCTCACAATCGCCAAGAAGAACAGCTGATCGGGTAAAAAGTGTGGGCGAATTGTGCTGAGCATGCGCTCAGCATAATCCTCCCGCACTTGTTTGACAGGTCTGGGCTGTCAAAAGCCCAAACCTGTCAAACACCCTGTCAAACTAGAAATACCCTGCCCTGAGGCCCAAGCAACAGGGCCTGGAGGTCCGGTGGTGGGCAACAACAAAATTTACTTTGTAACCTCTGTAAAGTGAATAAAACACTGCGCCCACAAAACCAGGGTTATTCATAGAAATAAAAAAAACTGTTAGGTATACAACTCAGAAGAGGAAATACTGGCTGGCAACAAAACCCCCTCCCACCCACCGAGCGAAGGAAGTCTCCAGCCCCCCCCCCCCCCCAAACCCTTGAAATTGGTCCCTGGTGGTCTAGTGGCCGCCAACAAAACACCCACCCACCCAACGAGCAGAGGGGGACTGGAGGTCCGGCGAACCTCTAGACCACCCCAACCCCCCCATGTTGTTCCAGCAAGTACAGCCCCCCAACAAAACACCCACCCACCGAGCGAGCAGAGGGGGGCTGGAGGTCCGCCGGACCTCTAGACCACCCCAACTCCGCCCCCAATGTTGTTCCAGCAAGTGTAGCCCCCCTACCTTAGTTGGAGGAGGGATGCAGCCTGCCTCCCTCCTCTTCTTTGGCTTGACGACATCAAAATGGCGGCACCCAGCCCCACCCAGTGCATCCTGGGATGCGCTGGGCGGGGCTACAGACTATATAAGGAAGCGATTCCCTTACTTGGTCTGTAGCCCTGCCCAGCGCATCCCAGGATGCACTGGGTGGGGCTGGGCGCCGCCATTTTGATGTCATCAAGCCAAAGAAGAGGAGGGAGGCAGGCTGCGTCCCTCCTCCAACTAAGGTAGGGGGGCTGCACTTGCTGGAACAACATTGGGGGGGAGTTGGGGTGGTCTAGAGGTCCGGCGGACCTCCAGCCCCCCTCCGCTCACTCGCTCGGTGGGTGGGTGGGTGTTTTGTTGGGGGGTTGTACTTGCTGGAACAACATGGGGGGGGGAGTTGGGGTGGTCTAGAGGTTCGCCAGACCTCCAGTCCCCCTCTGCTCGCTGGGTGGGTGGGTGTTTTGTTGGTGGCCACTAGACCATCAGGGACCAATTTCAGGGGTTTGGGGGGGGGGGCTGGAGACTTCCTTCGCTCGGTGGGTGGGAGGGGGTTTTGTTGCCGGCCAGTATTTCCTCTTCTGACTTGTATACCTAACAATTTTTTTTATTTCTATGTATAACCCTGGTTTTGTGGGTGCAGTGTTTTATTCACTTTACAGAGGTTACAAAGTAAATTTACGAGTCCACACAGCCACAACGATAGGTACAGACCTCTCGTTGTTTTTCCGGCGTTTTTCCTTCGTTAAGGCATTCGGAAAAGGTTGGTGCATCTCGGTTCAATGGGGTTTGTACACGAATTGCTCATCTGCATTCCGTTTTCGTTAGCTGCTAGCTTCGTTGGTAAAAGCCCTTTGATGCATGCAACGGATCAAAATTTCCTCGTTGGAGGGTCGTTAAAGTTTAGTGCATCTGCCTCTTAAAGAGCAGGCAACTCTAGGCCTCAGAAACCTTGGCTCAGTGAAGGCCCAAACAGGTTCATTATTATCATTGCATATCTAATACCAACAGATGGATAATTTAGCTTTAACTGACCATCTGAATTAATACTTTTCCCAGAGGAAGAAAATGACAGAATTAATGTGAATGCAAAAGGTGCAGAACCATGAATAATATTGAATATTAACATACATAATTATCTATAAATGGTGTGACCAGCAGTTTAAAAAACCTGCAGACTGCAGGTGTTTAAACATTGACCTGTCAGTGGCTGGCATAATGCTTCTTTCTGGAATAGACTTCCTGAGCTGGTACGTCAAGCTCCATCTCTAGCCATCTTCAAATCTAAGCTAAAAGCCCACCTTTTTACTTGTTCAGAACCCTTATTTTATCATCCTCACTTTAATATTCCCTTATCTCTTGTTTGTCCTGTTTGTCTGTCCTGATTAGATTGTAAGCTCTGTCGAGCAGGGACTGTCTCTTCATGTTCAAGCGTACAGCGCTGCGTACGTCTAATAACGCTTTAGAAATGATAAGTAGTAGTAGTAGTTCTTTCTGGAACATCTTGTTCACCTCTAGCCACCTTTTAAACTGATGACTAAACTCTGACTATAAGTCAGTTCAGTGCTGATACCCTGCAATGTTCAGTAACATCAGGACAGAACTGGAATAGAGCTGTAATTTCAGCTAGCCCCTAAATTACTATCATAGTCCATTCATTCTCTTTAAGTCATATTATGCAATCCGAGACTAGAAATATCTTGCCAAGCTCCTTGCCTCTTGCATCACTCTAAGCTCTTCCTGCTTATTTCCAACATCTGTTCCTCTCTGAACCAGGGGCGAAGCCAGACTTCAGCGGGAGGGGGTCCAGAGCCTGAGGTGAGGGGGCACATTTTAGCCCCTCCAGTGCTGCTGACCCCCCCCCTGCCATTTTTGAACCCGCCCCGGCAGCGGTGCCGCCCCTCCCCCGTCCCTTTCGACCCCCCCTCGCTGCTGCCAACCTTCCCCCGCCACCGCCAGGTACCTTTGCTGGCGGGGGTCCCCAACCCCCGCCAGCCAAAGTCCCCTTCAGCGCCGGTCTCTGAGTCCGGCGCGTTTGCTGATCCGGATTCTGTTTCTGTGAGTCCTGACGTCCTGCACGTTGAAGAGGACTTCAGCTGGCGGGGGCTGGAGACCCTCACCAGCAAAGGTACCTGACGACAGCGGGGGAGGGGGGGGTCGAATGTGGCGGGTGAGGGTTGGGGTGAAAGCAGGGGGCCAGGTATAAATCTGCAGGGGCCCATGCTCCTGTGGCCCCACCTAGCTACGCCCCTGCTCTGAATGGAACACTTTTTGGGTGGGGGGGAGGGAAGAGTGTAACCAAACAAACCAATCTTTGTGCTTGTCCCCCAAGTTTCTAATACTGTGTGGGCAAGACGTTGATGAGACCGGGGCCCCTTGGCTCACTGCATTCCACCGCCTATGCTGTCTGGGTCATAATCGATGCCGAATTCTCCCACACTGTGCCGGTCTCTGTTTCCCCACAGACCTTTCTCTGTATCTTTGAACCATTTTGCAACTAATTCAAAAACATGCATCTTTTTTATAATGCTCCACATGAGCAGAAAACTCCCCTCACCCACAGGCACTACAGCTGTTGCTGGATTTGCTATGGAATAGAAATGATTTAACTAAATAAAATAAATATCTAGCCGATGTTCAGGCAGCAGCAGTCAGCGTCTCTTTAAAAACTGACCCACCACTGGCTAATTTAGACCCAGACAGTCAGTGCCGGGACCTATCCAGGCACCAGCACAGAATATCTGGGCTTTTAATGGTGCCCAGAAATCATACGGATGTGGCCAATATTCAATGTCAAACCCATACAGCTAATCAAGCAAAGTTAGGACTGCCTTTTGTGGTCCTACATACCCAATTACTTATTTGGGCACTGACACCGAATAATGCCTCTGCCTGCATAACTCCTGGCAACGCCTAGCCTCTGCCCCTGAATCGCCTTCACACTAACTGGTGAGTGCCACAGTGGTCACACTGGATTTTCAGTGTCACTGCGCTGTTAAATGCCACTGAAAATCTGGGGATGGCCTGCTCACCACCTCTCCTGCCTAGCTAAATTGTTTGGAATATTGACCGTTATGGCCGGGATTCTACATGCCGCGCTGAGATTTCTGCACAGAGATCTAATCGTATTCTATAACAATGCGCATAAACTAATTAACAAGCTAATCAGCTGTGATAACGGGATGTTAACAAACAATCATCAGCACTAATTGGCATTAATTAGAATTTACGCGCACGACTGTCTAATTTATGGTGCATAGAAATTCTAAGTTGCATTGTGCGTTGTTATAGAATACACCTGTTCTGCACCTAATTTAGGCGACGGGATTTTCACCAGATTTTAATTGGCGTAATTGACTGTGACTAAATTTAGTCGCATGGACTTGTGTTCTGCGCATCCTATATACCAAGTGGAAATTTAAGCCTATTCTATAAAATGTAGGTGTACTTTAGAGAATACGCCTAGGCGCATTTTTTTCCACGTGGAATTTTCAGGCGCCATATATAGAATCTAGCCCTATATTTTTAAATGACATGGAAAAAATATTCCTATCTTTACATACATGTTCATTGTTCCTTTTCTAAGGATGTGTGTATTGATACTTCTCTGCTAAACCTGCATTCAGTAGAGCAGAGCTTCCCAAACTGTGGGTTGGGATCCCAAATGGAATCACGACCTACATGAGCTCTTCAAATGCATATTATTATTCTGCACCGCCAGGGAGGGGGAGGAGTCAAACAGTTTTAGTTGGCTATGGCTAGGGTTGCCATATGTCCGGATTTACCAGCAGTGGTCAGTATTTCTTTAAACAATGACCACTGTTGCACATCCAGTGCTTGGCCTTCTCTGGTCAGTGGCACTGAATATCCAGGTCTTTGGCAGTCTTGAAGTTATGCAGGATCAACTAAGGTTCAGTGCCACACCTGTACAGGTAACTGGGCAAAGTTAAGGCTGCTATTTAAGCCATCTAACTTCCCCACTTAGCTGTGTGGGTGGGCACTGACAATGAATATCTGCTGGTGCCCGCAAAACTCCTGGCTCCACCCCAGACCAGCGTTGCCAGATGGGCGGTTTTCCCGGCCAATTAGGTGGTTTTCCGCAACCCGCCGCGGGAAACTTTTGCCCGCGGCGGGTTGCGGTTTTTTGGGCTGGTTTTGTTTTTTTTGTGCGGGTTTTGGGGCGGTTTTTCGGCCGGCGGGGGGTGGGGCTAATGGCAACAGAGGCGGGGTTTGTGACATTTTGGGCGGGGCGATGACGGTGGGGGCGGGGCTGATGACGGCGGGGCAGGGGTGATGACGGAAGGGGCAGGGTGATGACGTTGGGGGTGGGGTGTGTGCGGTTTTTGGGTGGGTTTTTGGCTGTTTTGTGTGGGAATTTTTTTTTTATATGGCAACCCTGCCCCAGACCACCCCCGGGATTAACTGGGATGGGGGAGGGGGGTTCCATGGTGGTCAGTGAGGATGCTTAGCAGCACCGCTTGGGTAAGTGGTACAAGATATCCCCTCCTGATCTGCTCAGCTGGCAGGAGCCTCTTCTGCTAGGTAAAATCATTTTGAATAACAGGTCAGTAATGTTTTATTAACTGGAGAACAGGGACACTTGCAAGTACGAAATAGCCAGGTTTACAGATAAGAAGTAATAAAAGTTTAGGCCGCATGTTTACTGCTCTCTCACAATTCTGCTGCCATGGGAGAGGCTGTATAATGACTGTCTGCTGGACAAACATTCCAGCAGGCTCCTCAGCCTGAAATTCCAGTCAAATGTCTGCAGGTAGTTTGCTGATTTACTCATATGTGGGAAGGAAAAGGATTGCTTAAGGGTAGCATGCCCTGACCGACAAAACAAGTTAGCATTTTTTTGTAAGACAGAGATAAAGTATGCATGCCAAGGAGCTGCAAAACTTTGTCTGTAGATATCAAAAATTAAATAAGAAAAAGGGGGAAAAAAAAGAAAAATATGGACATTAAAAACAAGGGGTTGATGGCTGAAACTTGTAGGGTCTTTTTACCAGTGCAATTTTTCTAGCAAAAAAGGTGCCGGTACTCAAATGCCAGGCCATCGTTCAGGGGTGGGGTGATCACTGAAGGACCCACCCCACAATAGCCAGGCCCCCTGCAACCACTCACAGAATCTATGACAAGGCAGAATTGGTGTCTTAAGCCTGAGCTCTTTCATTAAAACTTGTGGTCCATGGGTCAATTTTAGAAGACATTGGAAAAGGTGCTGGTACTCAGTACTCCCGAGTACCCCCTCAAAAAAAGCCCTGCTTTTTACTAAACCTTGTAAAGCACATAACGTGTGGTTTACTGCGTGATGACATCTAGCCCAGAGCCAGATTAAGGGATGTTGTGGTAATTGAACAATTATAACGCGGTAAACCGTGCATTAAGTTTTTGTTTTTTTTTTAAATGTCAGGGTGGAAAGTGGGCATGGAAGGCGTTTGGCAGGTAATGTGCTGCAGTTACTGTGTGCTAACATGGAGTTAACATGGGACCACTTACTGCCTCCTAAATAGAAGGTGCTAAGTGCTTCCACATTAACCGGAAGCAGACAGGACCGCCGAGAGACTGGGCCGGGCCTGGAGCAAGGCTGCCCCCGGGGCCCCGCCCCTTCCGAGGTCATCGTCATCGCCGCCCACCCTCCGTCCACCACGGGCCGGGCCCCCCTGAATTCAAATCATAGCGCCTCACCTCGACCTCACTCCGTGTGAAAGAAGCGCAGCAGCGGCAGTCTGCAGATTGCCTCCCTTCGGGCCTTCCCTCCCTGTGTCCCGCCCTCGCGCAAGTTACGTCAGACGAGGGTGGGACACAGGGAGAGAAGGCCCGAAGGGAGGCGATCTGCAGACTGCAACTGCTGTGCTTCTTTCACACGGAGCGAGGTCGAGGTGAGGCACTAAGATTTGAATTCAGGGGAGCCCGGCCCAGTGGTGGACGGAGGGAGGCAGGTGGAGGGGACTGCGGAACCAGGCCCCCCTTGGAGGCCCGGGCCCGGAGAATTTTGTCCCCCCTGCCCCCCCTCTCGGCGGCCCTGGAAGCAGATACCACATGATGTGAATATTAATCCACGAACTGAAAAGGAAAATACTTGGGCCCCATACGATAAGCTTTCACCTACTTCAGGAAGAAGGTGAAAGCTTGGCTCTTCAACCAGGTCTTTAATGGAATAAGTAACTAACGTGTTAGTCTCACTCACGCTCACAAGGAGTGCCTCGGGCTGCACATACTGCAGCGGGATATGTTTATCCACTCCTGCCCTAGCTGAGAAAATATTTAGCCATCTCTCTGACCTCATGTGCACCTTTCTTTAAATCAGTCACCCTACTTTCTAACTGTTCTTACTCTCTTACCTATCTATATGTTCCATCTTTGCTTAACCCTTCACTATCAATTATAATGTTCTATTACGTATTGTGTTGACATTGTAAGTAGTACACTATGCCATACTTTGTATTTTTGAATATTTTTATTGCTGTAATTGTTTATTGCTCATGTTTGATCTATTCTTACTGTACACCGCCTTGAGTGAATTCTTCAAAAAGGCGGTAAATAAATCCTAATAAATAATTAAATAAAATAAATAAGCCATGGTAACTGCAAACTTTACCTCAGCTTAGTAAAAGGGTTCCTTAGTGTTCACAAAATTGATTTAACGTGTTAATCTATCCACTACATAATAATGTGGAAGTGGAGGAGGTGAGCAGGCTTGATGTCCAGGGGTTCTTGGTTCAAATCCCACTGCTGCTCCTTGTGATCTTGGGCAAGTCACTAAACCCTCTATTACCTCGGGTACAAAATTAGATTGTGAGCCCTCCATAGACAGGGGAGTACCTGAATGTATCTCACCTTGAGCTACTACTAAAAAAGGTATGAGTAAAATCCAAATCAGGGGCGTAGCTACGGGTGGGCCTGGGTGGGCCGAGGCCCACCCAATTTCAGCTCAGGCCCGCCCACCCAGCTGATCTCTCCAGACTGGCAGCAGCGGCGAACTGGCAGGCAGCGGCACTAAAAGCATAAAGCAGCGAAGCTCTTCGATTCCGTCCTTCGCTAGTTCGCTTTCCGTTTCCTGCCCTCTCAGCGTCCCGCCTTCCTTTGATGTCATTTCCTTTCTGGCGGGCGGGATGCTGAGAGGGCAGGAAACAGAAAGCGAACTAGCGAAGGACGGAATCGAAGAGCTTCGCTGCTTTATGCTTTTAGTGCCGCTGCCCGCCAGTTCGCTGCTGCAACTACAGAAGGAAGTCATTGATTTAAAATCTCTGTTTCTACTCCCCTGCACAGCCGTCGCCATTCACTTAAAGCACAGCAAGCAAACCAATGCGCTGCTGTGCTGCCTGCATCCACGTTGTCTTCTTTATTCAGCAGAACGTGGTGAGCAGAGGGAAGGATGGGTCTGGGAGGGGTGGTGAGCAGAAGGAAGGTGCAGGAGATAGATGGGACTGGGAGGGGTGGTAAGTACAGAGTATGAAGAATGGGGGATTAATGAAGTGGGTGAAAGATGGGGAGGAATTTAGGAGACTGGGTAAGGGAGAGACAGAGGGGGGACTAGGAGTGCTGGAGAGGGAATGAGAGGGAGATGGTCAAAGGGGAGAGAGGAGCATCGATGGACATGGACGGGAGGACAAGGACCAGGGAGAGAGGAGAAATTGCTGGACATGGAGGGGAGGGCAGGGGAGAGAGGAGAATTTCTGGATATGGATGGATGGAGGGGGGCAGGGAAGAAAGGAGAATTGCTGGATATGGATGGATAGATGGATGGAGGGCAGGGGAGTTGCTGGACATGGGTGGATAGAGGGGAGGGCAGAGGAGAGGAGAGTTGCTGGACATAGGTGGATGGAGGGGAGGGTAGAAGAGAGTTGCTGGACATGGATGGAGGGAAGGGCAGTGGAGAGAATTGTTGGACATGGATGGAGGAGAATGAAGGGAAGACAGGAAGGAGATGCACATGGATGGAGGGAAAGGGAGAGAGAAGAAATGCTGACATGGATGGAGGGGAGGGAAGAGAGAGGAAGGATATATGAGGGAAAAGGGAGAAAAACAGCACATGGATGGAGAAAATAGGCAGAAGCTGGATCCACTGGACAGTCAAGTCTGCGGAGGACCCAACTTTTACTTACAGATGTAGAGCAAGAAATGAAGAAGAAAGGAGGAAAGTAAAAAAATAAATGGAAAGGAAGCTCTGGAAACGGAGTTAAGAGGACAGATAGCAGCAGAATCAGATACTGGGCCAGTATGATCAGAAAAACAAAGTCACCAGACAACAAAGGTAGAAAAAAAATCATTTTATTTTCATTATAGTGTTTGGAATATGTCCACTTTGAGAATCAGGTGCTCAACGTTAAAAGTTTATATTTATTTATTTATTTACTTATTTATGGCATATTATCCCACATTAAACATGAATTAGATTGGAACCTGGGATCATTTAATTTTTTTTTTCCTGGAGAGAGTAATGTATTGCCTCCCCCCCCCCCCAGGCTCTCTCCCCGGCTATAGCCAGCTCTGCAATTTTGAGGGGAGGTGGAAGGGGGGGGGGGGGGCGCAGAGGTGGACTGGGGATTGAGCCTGTTGTTAAACATTTACCAGCAAACCACTGTCTAGTGCCCACCCATCCAACCTGTTGGCCCACCCAAAAATTGACTTCTGGCTACGCCACTGATCCAAATAATCAGTTTGCATGCTTCAAAATGTTCCAACGCACTTCAAATACATTTTTTTGAATAACAGAATTGTGTGAAATGAACTGAAAAATTCTTCCAAGATAGAGGGAAAAGCCACATTAAAAAAAAAAAAAAATGAACCAAACCTTTTCTGCCTCTGTATATCCCTATCAGGTTCATACCTTATTATATTTAGTGACAGGGTAGGCAATCCACCTAAGTGGATGAATACAAAATCCCATGGAATCAAAACGCAAGCAAGGAAGTGGGAAGTGGAAGGTTCATGGAATCCGATCCAAGATGGCCGCAACTCGCTAAGTAGCTGCGAGTCTCGATCTCCTTACTAAAAAAAAATGCCTAAACGGAGAGGGAGATTAGCAGTCAGAGCTTCCCCGCTAACTCCCTCCTTACCTGGTCCTTTAGATCGCTATCTGAGACCGCAGGGAGTTATTCACGAAGGCGGAATGCCGCCAGTGGGAGACGCCGGCGAACTGGAGATTTCGGCGTTCCCTGGCCTCGATGTTACCTTGAGCCCCGCCGAGCGCACCCCTCCTCCTCAACCGCTTGGCGCCAGTTCGTACCTCGAGGAATCGACAGGGTCCACCCCGGAAGAGGGTAGGGGCCCAGAAGATCGCCGAATGGAAGCTGCTATTACATCTGGGGCCGGACTGGAGGGCAGTTTGCCCATGGAAATGCCACGGATCGAGGAGAGAAGACCTGAGGAACAGAGTGCGACACCTGAGCAGAATGTAAGGTTTGAAATTCCCATAGAATTCCTGGTCAAACCAAAGGAGGTTACATTAGAAGCTTTGTGGGATTTAGTCTCTAACCTTGGGCAGATATTCTTAAAACAAACTAATGAGGTATTGCCTAAATTAAAAACTTTGGAAAAAGACTTACAAAAGAGCAGATTAAGGATTTGAATGATAAAGTTGTTAAAATGGACCAAAGAATTATGAAATTTGAAACAGTACAACCCACTATGATTAAAGATCTGACGAACCTAAGGGTTAAAATGGAAATTTTTGATAATTACACTAAAAATTGTAACCTTAGATTTGTCAATTTTCCTAAACTTCAAAATGTTGCTCCCTTGGAAATGTTGAAGCGCTATATGCGCGAAATATTATTAATTCCCGAACAAAATATACCACCAATGACTATGGCTTATTATATCCCTGGGAAAGACCTGAATCAACCTGAAGCTCCGATAGATGTTTCTCTTTTGTTGGAGACCTCGGACATTGACCTAGCGACTGCAGCCACATTAGTGGCAACAGTCGCACTATTACCAGATAAGAGTTGGATTTTTCGTCTGTTTTTTCGTAACAAGGACAAACCTTTTCTAGGTTTTAAAGTATTATTATTTCCGGATGTCTCTAAGGAGACAAGACGACGGAGGAAACAATTTCTGCTCCTTAAACCTGAAATTCTGCACTTGGGGGGCACCTTTTTTTTAAGATACCCCTGCAAGTGCATAATAAAGTTTAGGGATAAAAAATATGTATTTACAGAACCTGCCCATGTGTCGGCGCTTATAGCCTCAGTGAAAGTGGAAAAGCGCTAATTATAAGAATTAACTCTGCTTAGTAGAATTAGCATATCTTGCGATTTTTTTTTTCCTTTGTAATGTTTTTCTCCTATAGATTTCCGAAATCTTGGATCCGAATTTATGGACTTGAGTATTGTTTTCTATTGAAAATGTGAGGAATTCTTTCTTTCACCTTTTCTTTTTTTTTTTTCTTGATATTAGGTTTGAGTATGTTATTGATAAACGGATACTTTCCTACACAAGATTTTTGCTTGTAATAAATCTAACAATATGAATAAATAAATAAATTAAAAAAAAAGGAAGTGGGAAGTGGACCAATGACTCCAGGAAGCTGTGACTATGGTACTAGATGATGAACAAACTTTAATGTAGACTCGACACAGTACTGTGTTTCGGCCACAGGCCTGCCTCAGGAGTCTAAAAGACACATTAAAAATACAAAAATTTGAACAGGAAATATAATACATATGAACCGCGTTTAAATATATGTCAATAAAAACATCAAAATAAAATATAAATTATAATCACATGAGCCATGTATAAACATATGTAAAAACAAAATCAAAGTACATATGAACAATGTATAAATTAAAACAGGTTTAAACATATTTGAGTGAAAACATCAAATAAAAAATATACAGTACTGTGTCGAGTCTACATTAAAGTTTGTTCATCATCTACTACCATAGTCACAGCTTCCTGGAGTCATTGGTCCACTTCCCGCTTCCTTGCTTGTGTTGTTATATTTTGGTTCCTTACTTTTGATCTATTAGTGACAAAGCCATAAAGGTGACTGCCCACCATTAATGACATTTCTTACAATCACACAGGGGCCCTTTTACTAAGCCGCGTAAGTGTCTACGCGTGCCCATGCACCAAAATGGAGTTACCACCCAGCTACCGTGTGGCTCTTGCGGTAATTTCATTTTTGGCGCACAGCCAAAAAATAATTTTCGGATGTACATATTGGGCACACACCAAGTGGCATTTGATGTGCATAGCTCATTACCACCTGGTTACTGTGTGAGACTTTTTACCAGTAGGTCAATGGTTGGTGGTAAGATCTCAGACCCAGGGGCATATCTGGACTTCTCCGTTAGGGGGGGTCCAGAGTCGAGGTGAGGGGGCACATTTTAGCCATCCCCCCGGTGCCACCGCTGCCCCCCCCCCTGCCAATGCCACCCGCCCGCCATTGCCGATACCCCCCGCCGCCGCCGCCAGAACCACCTCCAACAACTGTGGCCCGCCCGCCGATGACCCCCTGCCCGCCGTCGCTGTGATGTCGCCTACCTTTGCTGGCAGGGGACCCCAACCCCCGGCAGCCGAAGTCTTCTTGCTTCGTTTGGTTTCTGAGTCTGTCTAACGTGCAGGACGTCAGACTCACAGAAACAGAACGAAGCCCTGCAGATCGCAAGGCTTCGTAACGTGCAGGACGTCAGACAGACTCAGAAACCAAACAAAGCAAGAAGACTTCAGCTGGCGGGGGTTGGGGGACCCCGCCAGCAAAGGTAGCAGACGGCAACGGCAGGTTGACGGCGAGAGGGGGAGGGGTTGAGAGGGTCGTTGGCAGGGGGGTCCAGGCCAAATCAGCTACGCCCCTGCTCAGACCCAAAATGGACACGCGGCAATTTTCATTTTGCCGCACGTCCATTTTTGGCAAAACTTTTAAAAGGCATTTTTTTTTTGCAGGGGCGCTGAAAAATGATTCTGTGCGCGTCCAAAACACGCACCTACACTACCTCAGGCCATTTTTCAGCACACCTTAGCAAAAGGACCCCACAAATTCCAGGGAGTTCTCTGCACGCATACTTTTGGCAGGACTGTAATTAGTAAACAGTGGGTAGTCCCTGCCTGTAACCTTATTCCGCACCGGGTCTCTGCTAACCATGTAAGAGCTCCAGCTCCAGCCAAGGTATGAGACTAGCAATATGCTAGTTGGATTGGACGGAAGGCAGAGACGTTCTGATTCTACTGCCAGAGCCAAGGTATGAGACTAGCAATATGCTAGTTGGATTGGACGGAAGGCAGAGACGTTCTGATTCTACTGCCAGAGCTGCGGTGTCGGCCCACAAAACCTTCAACTCTGGCTCCTCTATTTTTCTGCTGTCTGACTCTGACTGAAATTTTTGGTCTGGATCTAAAGTACTGGCAAATACGTATATTAACCAGTGCTTCAGATCCATATATAACTGTAAAATGTTAGAACCATATGTTAGAATGTTGTAAGTTTTTATTTTGACGTTGGAGTTGGTGTCGTTACATTTTTAATGACTCCGACTCCACCCCAAATTGTTTCCGACTCCCCAGCCCTGCATACCAGCCTTTTTTCTTACCACCATCCTCATACTGGAGGCCAGCTGTCTGAATAAAGGGAGGTTGAGTTCTGGCTCCCAGAGAAGGTGGAGAAGCAGTGATCTTATCAGCTTTTCTTGGATATGTGGAGCATGGTGTGTAGTGCAAGCACCCTATGTTTCAGGAAGTCTCCATTATTATTTTATCCCAGATACATCAGGGGTTCTGAACCCAGTGCTCTGGACAGTCAGATTTTCAAGATATCCACATGCATAAGTTAGATTTGCATGGAATGGAGGTAGTGTATGTAAATTTATTTAAAAAACAAGATGGCAAGCGATCCGCAAAATCCAACGTGGAGACAAACAAAGCAGATCAATCAGTGATATGGTTCAAATTTAAATAACACAATTATTTGTGTTATTTAAATTTGTATGTTTGTAAACATAGGTTTATGCAAGTATTTATGTTTATTTCCTCGACGATATTTGATTTCTCCTTCCAAGTGTTTGATTGATTTTATATATCTGATATGGTTTCTTTTTCATTATTAACGCTTTATGATATAGTATTATACAAATATATATGTTTTTAATTGTATTTGATTTTATTTGCTTTTGTAGAGCCCCTGACGCAGCCCTTGTGGGCGAAACACAGTCTGTGTCGGGCGAATCTCTGAAAATAAAGTTTTGAACCATATCACTGATTGATCTGCTTTGTTTGTCTCCACGTTGTAAATTTATTTAATGCATTTTTCATTGTGGGGATCCTGAAAACCTCACTGGCTAGGTGTGTCCTGAGGACTGGTTAGAAAATCACTGTAATACATTTAACATACATACATAGTAGATGACGGCAGAAAAAGACCTGCATGGTCCATCCAGTCTGCCCAACAAGATAAACTCACATGTGCTACTTTTTGTGTATACCTTACCTTGATTTGTACCTGTCCTTTTCCAGGTACAGACCGTATAAGTCTGCCCAGCACTATCCCGCCTCCAAACCACCAGTCCCATTTATTTAATTACTAGCCGTTAAGCCCGTTAAAACGGGCGAGTTTTTTTAATTTCACCTCCATGTGTAGCAAGTCTGCTCTGTCCCCTGTCCTCCCCCCATGTCCAGCAACCCTCCTCTGTCCTCTTCCCTCACCCCATGTCAAGCCACACTCCTCTGTTCCCTGCCCTCCCAAAGAGACAGTGAGTGTGAGAGTGAGCAGCTAGTGTGTGTGTGCTTGGGTGTCTCTGTGTGTGTGTGTGAGTGAGTGAATGAGAGAGAGTGTGTGAGTGAGTGAGAGAGAGTGCTTGTGAGCTGTTAGTACTCCCTGTCTCAGTGGAGGTTCAGTGTCTCCTTGTAGTCAGCTGTTGGAGCTGTGTGGCAGTGGAGGTTCAGTGTCTCCTTGTAGTCAGTTGTTGGAGCTGTGTGGCAGTGGAGGTTCAGTGTCTCCTTGTAGTCAGTTGTTTGAGCTGTGTGGCAGTGGAGGTTCAGTGTCTCCTTGTAGTCAGTTGTTGGAGCTGTGTGTCAGTGGAGGTTCAGTGTCTCCTTGTAGTCAGTTGTTGGAGCTGTGTGTCAGTGGAGGTTCAGTGTCTCCTTGTAGTCAGTTGTTGGAGCTGTGTGTCAGTGGAGGTTCAGTGTCTCCTTGTAGTCAGTTGTTGGAGCTGTGTGGCAGTGGAGGTTCAGTGTCTCCTTGTAGTCAGTTGTTGGAGCTGTGTGGCAGTGGAGGTTCAGTGTCTCCTTGTAGTCAGTTGTTGGAGCTTTGTGGCAGTGGAGGTTCAGTGTCTCCTTGTAGTCAGTTGTTGGAGCTGTGTGGCAGTGGAGGTTCAGTGTCTCCTTGTAGTCAGTTGTTGGAGCTGTGTGGCAGTGGAGGTTCAGTGTCTCCTTGTAGTCAGTTGTTGGAGCTGTGTGGCAGTGGAGGTTCAGTGTCTCCCTGTAGTCAGTTGTTGGAGCTGTGTGGCAGTGGAGGTTCAGTGTCTCCTTGTAGTCAGTTGTTGGAGCTGTGTGGCAGTGGAGGTTCAGTGTCTCCTTGTACTCAGTTGTTGGAGCTGTGTGGCAGTGGAGGTTCAGTGTCTCCTTGTACTCAGTTGTTGGAGCTGTGTGGCAGTGGAGGTTCAGTGTCTCCTTGTAGTCAGTTGTTGCAGCTGTGTGAAAGTGGAGGTTCAGTGTCTCCTTGTAGGCAGTTGTTGGAGCTGTGTGGCAGTGGAGGTTCAGTGTCTCCTGTGTGGCAGTGGAGGTTCAGTGTCTCCTTGTAGTCAGTTGTTGGAGCTGTGTGGCAGTGGAGGTTCAGTGTCTCCTTTTAGGCAGTTGTTAGAGCAGTTTGAAAGGCAGGCTCGTTTTTTCAGTCTTGTGCCGGTCTGCCCCCCCTCCCCGCATACATGTTGTTGTTGTGCCGCCCCTTCTGCTGACTCGTGCTGTTCAGTGAGCCAAAGGGGCGGGACAGCTATGTCTTTGCTTCATGCTGCAAAGCAGGACTTGTGTGTGTGTGCTGTGAGTGAATACACCTGTTTACCTTTTTCTGTTGGCCCCAGAACGTTTTTTGATCCCTGCTTGGTTTCTGCTGTGGGTTTTTTTAGTTGCCTTGGCCACTTCGTCGTTCCTGCTGTGCCCTTGTACATGGTGGTTCTCTTCAGGGTTGCCAGGTGGAAAATTTTTTTCTAGCCCAATCCAGCCCAAAAACCAGCCCAAAACCCGCCCAAACACAAACCCCGCCCCTGACACCCCCACCCCCGCGTCATCACCCCGCCCCCGCCGTCACCGGCCCCGCCCCCGCCGTCACCGGCCCCGCCTCCCCCGTCATCGGCCCCGCCTCCTACGTCATCGGCCCCGCCTCCTACGTCATCGGCCCCGCCTCCCACGTCATCGGCCCGCCCAAAACGTCACTAACCCCGCCCAAAAAACGTCACTAACCCCGCCCCCCCGCGGCCGAAAAAGGCAAAAAGCCGCCCAAAAAACCGCACAGAAACCCAAAAAGCCGCCCAAAAAACCGCAACCCGCCGCGGGCAAAAATTTCCCGTGGCGGGTCGCGGAAAACCGCCCAATTGGGCGGTAAAACCGCCCACCTGGCAACACTGGTTCTCTTCTCCATCCTCCCTCCCTCCCCCATTGATGTCCACGCCCCCTCCTTCCCTCCCTATTGGCTGCATTACGTCCTCCTTCAATTTCCACGCCCCCTCCCCTCCCTATTGGCTGCATTACGTCCTCCTCCAATTTCCACGCCCCCTCCTTCCCTCCTTATTGGCTGCATTACGTCCTTCGTTTTCCACGCCCCCTCCCCTCCCTATTGGCTGCATTATGTCCTCCTCCGATTTCCACGCCCCCTCCTCCCCTCCCTATTGGCTGCATTACGTCCTCCTCCAATTTCCACGCCCCCTCCTTCCCTCCCTATTGGCTGCATTACATCCTCCTTCATTTTCCACGCCCCCTCCCCTCCCCTCCCTATTGGCTGCATTATGTCCTCCTCCGATTTCCATGCCCCCTCCCTATTGGCTGCATTATGTCCTCTTCCGTTTTCCACGCCCCCTCCTTCCCTCCCTATTGGCTGCATTACGTTCTCCTCCAATTTCCACGCCCCCTCCTTCCCTCCCTATTGGCTGCATTACGTTCGGTACAGGAGCTGCTGGTGGAGGCGGGGTTTGGAGTGTTGCTCCTTGAATGTTCGGTCTCTACTGCGCATTTGCGGTGAGTACAGTCACTCGCAATTTATATGTTTGATTTTTGTTACATTTGTATCCCGTGCTTTCCCACTAATAGCAGGCTCAATGCAGCTTACATATTGTATACAGCTACTTATTTGTACCTGGGGCAATGGAGGGTTAAGTGACTTGCCCAGAGTCACAAGGAGCTGCCTGTGCCTGAAGTGGGAATTGAACTCAGTTCCTCAGGACCAAAGTCCACCACCCTAACCACTAGGCCACTCCTCCACTCCACTCTTGCCACACTAAATTATTTATTTATTTTTATTTATTTTAGCGCATTTATATCCCACATTTTCCCACAAGCTACTGTCAGCTTTCCAAACTAGGTGTGTAGGTGCCTATGCGCATCCAACATGCGTCTGAATCTGGAACTACCGCATGCCCCGGGCAGTAATTCTATTTTTTACGCGTGTCCAAAAATATTTTTTAGTTTCTACCGTGTGGTGGTAATCGGCAGTGTACGCGTGCTGAGAATTACCGCCCAGTTAATGCGTGAGACCTTACCGCTAAGTCAGTGGGTGGTGGTAAGGTCTCAGGCGCAAAATGGACGTGCGCCAATTTTTATTTTGCCGCATGTCCATTTTCGGCCCCCCCCTCAAATATTTCTTTTGTAGGTACGCTGAAAAATGGACCTGCGCGCGTCCAATTCATGTGTCTACAACAGCACAGGCCATTTTGGCCTGGAGTCCTGCTGAGATTTCTGGTGTGGAGAGGTAGACCTGGGAATAATCAGCGTAAAGGTGATACTGAAAACCGTGGCATGAGATCCTGCGTGGTTTGGCCATTGTGGAAAACAGGATATTGGTCTTGATGGACCTCTGGTTTGACCCAGTATAACAGTATAAATTCTAGAATTTCCACCCTAATATAAATGCAGAAAATTTCGTATGGAAAAGTACAGAGTGGCCATGAAAAAAAAAATTAATGAACATTCATTATAACCTATTTAATAGTGTGTTTTCATTGTGGCGTGACTGTGTCTTTCTTCATCAGGTCAGGGTTTGTGAAAATGTATTTAACATACATTGCAAAACTAAAATTCACAGACCCCCCCCCCAGATTTCCTGTATAGTGACACACTGACTTCAGATTATAGAGCAGCTTTTGGACCTACTAGAATTGAACATGGTATTGATGCCCTCTGGTGGCACTCTGAGGTAGTGCAGCTGAGAAGTTACTATAACCATGTATAACTTGATTCCAGCAGCAGTACTAGCACACCCTGATCAATTCACTGGCAGGGAGATCATATTAAATGATTAAAGTTTCCCTTTATTCGTTCAGCTTTTGCTAGTGGTTAATGTTTTTTTTCCCCAAAAGTTCTTTCCATTGTAAATACCTAGTGTACCTAAATGCAAATCACCTTGAGCTATTACTGAAAAAGGAGTGAGCTAAATCCAAATAAATAATACAATTAAATTGGAAATCTGCTTCACTGGTCCTCAAGCCCAATTACTCACAAGGACTTTCTCAAATTGGCTGTCAACAGCTGCTTTTGGCTGTAATGGTTGCTTTAGCATCCCCAGTATTTTGCAGATTCATTGAAAATGCCCTTAAGAAGATAGGAAAAGCCATGCTGAGTCAGACCATGGTCACTGAATACAGCATTTATTTATTTATTTATTGCATTTGTATCCCACATTTTCCCACCTCTTTGCGGGTTCAGTGTGGCTTACAATAAGATATGAATAATGGAAATACATTTGTTACAACTTGTTTATAGGTTACATTGTGCAAGTTTTGTGAGACCATCAAAGTATCATTAAGAATATGACAATGGGAGATCAACATTAAAACGTTGGAAAGAGACAATGGGAAGCTTAGAGGGCAGTGTTAAGACACAGAGATATATGGTGTACATATTCCTGTGAGCAGATGTATGAGTGATGTGGAATTACGGGGATGAAGGTTAGAAGTGGATGTATGGAGCATTGATGATCAGTGAGTGTGGACTCTATGTGTTTTGGCTCTTGCCATAAATTGTTTCAAACAGATGAGTCTTCAGTAATTTGCGGAAGGAGGCTTGTTCGAGAGTCATTCTTAGGTTGCGCCAGTGGCGTAGCCAGACCTGAGATTTTGGGTGGGCCAAGAGCTAATATGGGTGGGCACACACTGTCTATATAAGCATGAGTAGTGTCTCTTGGGATCCTACAAAATAATGCCTTAGAATTCACTTGATGATGGATTTCTAAGTAGTCTGCCCAACAGCTGCCCTGCATCAGTATAACCACATACATACTTAATGGAAAAATTGATATTTTTAAATATAATTACATTATCCCACAATCTCTCCACTGCAAAATGCTATACACAAACTTGTGCAAAAACACACTCATATCCTTACTAAACCATAACAGCACTAATTCCAAGGACAGGACGAGCTACAACCTTATGCTTGAAAAGGCAGAACTGTAATTACACTAGGCTCTAAAACACCAATACACTACCTCGTGAAAAAAAAAAGCTGCAAATACTACACGCTATCAGAATACTGCACCTTGATCACACATGAACAACACAAGACACAACGGACATGACACAAGGAACTAGAAATAAAAAAATATGAAGGCAAAATACTGAACTGGAAAGTTAACTCAAGAAGTCAGACTCAGCATGTAGCAATACCAGAAAAATTGAAACTTACATGCAAAATATCACAGATGCACATTTCCAAAAGCTGACATATTCCAATTAATAAATTCTGAATAAAATACTTTTTCTACCTTTGTTGTCTGATCTATTCGCTTTGGTCCCAGTGTCTTCTGTTTTATGCAGTGTCTTCTTTCCATTTGATATTTTTTCTCTCACCATGTCCACCATCCTCCTGTGTCCTTATGTGTCCTGTCTACCATCTGTAGCCCTGTCCTTATCCTTCCTCGAGTTTCAGTATCTGCTCTCAACGTGTTCCAAACCAGCCCTTAAACTCAGCAGTTTTCCCTCCATCCATATCCAACATTTCTCCTCACTCCCCTCCATCCATGTGCATCTACTTCCTCTGTCTTCCCTCCCCTCCATCCATGTTCAGCATTTCTCCTCTCTCCCTTCCCCTCCATCCATGTGCATCTCCTTCCTTTGTCTTTCCTTCCCTCCATCCTTGTCCAACATTTTTCCTCTCTTCCCTGCCCTCCACTCCATCCATGTCCAGCATTTCTCCTCTCTTCCCTCCCCTCCATCCATGCACATCTCCTCCCTGACTTCTCTCCCCTCCCTCCATCCATCTGTCCAGCAACTCTCCATTCTCCCCTGCCCTCTCCTCCATCCACCCATATCTTGCAAATGTCCTCTGTCCCCTGCATTCATCCATCCATGTTCAGCAATTCTCCTCTCTCCCCTGCCTTCTCCTCCATCCATCTCCAGCAAATTTCCTCTCTCTCCTGTCCCCTCCATCAATCCCTGTTCTCCAGCAATTCTCCTCTCTTCCCTGCCCATCCTGTTTCTTTCCATCCCCTTCTCCATTCTATCCGGCGTCTCCCCCGCCCCCTCCCCCTTCGCAGCATCTCCCCTCTCTCAATAAAGAACAACAACGTGGATGCAGCAGCTCACAGGTTTGCTTGCTGTGTTTTGAGTGAACGGCGACGGCTGCGCAGGGGAGTGGAAACACATTTACCAAATGGGTTACTTCCTTACAGTGGAGTACTACTACTACTACTATTTATCATTTCTATAGCGCTACAAGGCATTCACAGCGCTGTACACCTTATACAAAAAAGACAGTCCCTGCTCAAATAGCTTACAATCTAGATAAGAAAGGTAAAACAGACAGAACAATTAAGGGTAAGGGGATAAATAGGTGAGGATAAAGGACAGGGCAAGTGAGTAGTGGTTAGGAGTCAAAAGAGAGGAGTCAACAACAGAGCCTGCAAGAAGGCAGCAGGAGATACATGTTGGGGGAGCTATTTTGCACTTTCTCTGCTCCTTACCTGAGGTGAGCTTTAAGTTTGGACTTGTGCACATTTCACTGGACAAAAAAAATATAAAGTCAAAAGCCTGAGCCTTGTGTATGACGGTGCTAACCCCTCAGCCTCACTCACTATCATTGCTATGGGTGTACTATTAGACTCTACTCCCCCTCCCCCCCCCCCATTTAATTTAATGGGGTTATTTTGCACTGGACTCAGCAACCCCTCCTCCAAAAGGAGAAAAAAAACACAACAAAAAACAAAATCAGAAAGATGGCTGGCAGCAAAGAGAAGGGCGTGCAGAGCAGGATCAAAATGAGAATGGGAAGTTTGGAAGGCAATAGAACATGAGAGACTAGGGCAACAGGGGAGAACAGGAGTGAGAAAAGAGGTGAAGGAGTGAGTCTGAGAAGAGAATGGACGGGAAGAGAGATGGTGGTGAGAAGACTGAAGGGGGATAGACGGATAAATAAGAGAGCACAAGAGGAGGGATGGCTTGGGGGAGGGTAAGCATGTCAGGAGCGGGGCATCATCAAGAATGTAATGTGGGACCTGCGTGACGATGATGACTTCGTCTTCTTGCCCGCAGCGGCGAGCGGGCGGGCATAAAGGCAGAAGGCAGACAGGCGCGACTCCGTCCTTCGCTTCCTGCCCTCTCTCCGCGCCATCCCACCTTCCTCTGACGTCATTTCCTCTCGGGCGGGCGCAACGCTGAGAGGGCAGGAAGCGAAGGAAGGAGTCGAGCCTGGCTACTTGCTACTTTTACGTCCGCCCGCTCGCCGCTGCAGGCAAGAAGACAAAGTCATCATCGTGGTCATGGAAAGTTGCAAACGACTGGGCGGGCCTGGGCTGAGATTGGGTGGGCCTGGGCCCACCCAGGCCCACCCGTAGCTACGCCCCTGGGTTGCGCGGCAGTGTATTTCAAAGTTGTGTGCTCGTGTGAGAAAAGGTTGACGCGTGTAGCGTCTTGTATTTCACGCCCTTGCAATTAGGGAAGTGGAGGTTGAGGTATGTTCTGGATGATCTTTTAGCATTTCTGGCTGGAAGGTCTATCAACTCGGACATATAGGCAGGGGCTTCACCATGAATGATCTTGTGGACTAGTGTACATACCTTGAAAGTGACGCGTTCCTTAAATGGAAGCCAGTGTAGTTGCTTTAGAAGTGGTGTTGCCCTTTCATATTTTGGTTTTCCGAAGATGAGTCTGGCTGCTGTGTTCTGGGCTGTTTGCAGTTTCCTCATCACTTGCTCTTTACAGCCTGTGTATAGTGAGTTACAGTAATCCAGATGGCTTAGGACGAGGGATTGCACTAGGTTGCGGAAGACGAATCTTGGGAAGAATGGTTTAATCCTTTTCAATTTCCACATGCAGTGGAACATCTTCTTAGTTGTGTTATTTGCGTGAGTTTCGAGAGTTAGGTGGCGGTCAATAGTGACTCCAAGAATTTTTAGCGTTTCTGAGATGGGAAGGTTTTGGTTTGGTGTGCTTATCTCGTTGAATTCATTTGTGTTGTATTGCATCCTGTCTCCAGTCACAAGTACCCATGTGGCTACCTGACCATTTAGCCCCACTTTCTGATATCTGTCTTTTAGCTAGTTTGTAATCCACAACAGGCGTTGTTGCTGTTGTCTCCTATCCCATGCTTCCTGAAAATCCAAATATTTATATCACTTTGTTCACCATTATCCACTTGTTGACACCTTCATATAGAAACATAGAAACATGATGGCAGATAAAGGCCAAATGACCCATCCAGTCTGCCCATCCTCTGTAACCCCCAATTCTACCTGTTCCTAAGCGATCCCACATGCTTATCCCATGCCTTTTTAAATTCTGGAACAGTCCTCGACTCCACCACCTCCACCGGGAGGCCATTCCATGCCTGCACCACCCTTTCTGTGAAATAATAAGCCCATTCCCTCTTAACTTTGTCATATGCCCCCTCATTCCAGAGCTCTCCTTCATTTGAAAAAGGCTCTCTTCTTGTACATAAATGCCCTTGAGATATTTAAACGTTTCTATCATGACTCCTCTCCCTCCTCTCTTCCAGCATATACATGTTGAGGTTCATAAGTCTGTCCCTATAATTTTTGCATTCAAGACCGTTTACTAATTTCGTAGCCGCCCTCTGTCCTGACTCCATCCTGTTTATTTCTTTCCGTAGGTGCGGTCTCCAGAACTGCACGCAGTACTCCAAATGGGGCCTCAAAAGAGACTTATACAACAAGGCCTTTGTTGAACCCATGCTGACTCATTCCCACCAAGCCGCATCTCGTAAATGATCAGTAATTTTATTTTTTTTTAGTACAGCTTCAACCATTTTGCTCAGAACTGATGTCAAGCTCACCAGTCAAAGTTACCTGGATCATCTCTAGAACCCTTTTTAGAACTTAGCATTACATTGGCCATCCTCCAATCCTGTGGTATTGTGGGCAATTTGAATGATAGTCAGGGCCGGTCTTAACAAGTGCGGGGCCCTATGCAGACCAATTTGGTGGGGCCCCATCCTAGCCCCGCCTACCCTAGCCCCGCCCCCACCCTAGCTCCACCCCATTGATAAGATTATTCCATTTTTAGAACATTTTTTTATTTACGAAATTTCAAATAAAGACAAATGAAGCTAAACTTGTACAAAAAAAACCTGATTGAAATAATAAGCACAATGCTATCATGAAACCTCCCCTCCCCAGAAATTATTCAGTTCAAGCCCACTACAATTAGTAGCGGGCCCAAGCCGGGGGTGGATGCCGCGCCGGTGGTGGCGGGAACGGAGTGGCCGAGCCGCGGGAATGGGGATCATCTCAGGCGACTAAGGCGAGCAGCGGCGGAGGTCGGAGCGGAGGCACGAGCGAGGCAGAGTTGAGGCGCTGTGCAGGGCGCCCTTAGGCGTGCCGTGTGGGCCCCCCTTAGGCGCGGGGCCCTATGCGGTCGCCTTGGTCGCCTCTGCCTAAGACCGGCCCTGCAACTAGTAATGGATTAGCAATTTTATATTTAAGCTCATTTAGGACTCTGGAGTGAATGCAGTCTGGTCCTGGTGATTTGGTGCTCTTCAGTTTATTACATCATCTAGTTGCTCCGAATTAACTAAGGTTTCCAGTGTAGGAATGACCCAATATCCCCCTTAGTAAAGGCCGAAGGAAAGAAAATATTTAGGAGCCCTTTTACTAAATCTCAGCATGCGCTAAATGCTAAGAAGCCTATTTTATACCTATGGGCTTCTTAGCAGTTTTGTAGTCCAATTTAATACTGGCATTTTTATTACGCTTTATTACTGAAATGGCTCAAGGTGGATCACAATTTAGTAAAGAACCAAAGAGATAATTTTTCTTTTAACAGTAAATGTTCCTATAATGCCTCTGTATCGCTCCATGGTACGACCACACCTTGCATATTGTGTTCAGTTCTGGTCTCCTTATCTCAAAAAAGATATAGCGGAATTAGAAAAGGTTCAAAGAAGAGCAACTAAAATGATAAAGGGGATGGAACTCCTCTCGTATGAGGAAAGGCTAAAGAGGTTAGGGCTCTTCAGTTTGGAAAAGCAGACGGATGAGGGGAGATATGATTGAGGTCTACAAAATCCTGTGTAGAACGAACAGAAGTAAAGTCGATTTTTTACTCGTTCCAAAATGACAAAGACTAAGGGACACTCAAGGAAGTTACATGGAAATATACGTTTAAAACAAATAGGAGGAAATAATAGTTAAGTTCTGAAACTCTTTGCCAGAGGATATGGACGGGTTTTGCTTCCATTGAAAACAATGGAAGTAAAACCCAGACAGGCTCAATCTGTCCTCCTTTTTCTGGAGCCATATGGTAACCCTAATATGATATGGTAACAGTGGTTAGCGTATCTGGGTTTTAAAAAAGGTTTGGACAAATTCCTGGAGGAAAAGTCCATTGTCTGCTATTGAGACAGACATGGGGAAGCAACTGCTTGCCCTGGAATTTGTAGCATGGAATGTTGCCGCGATTTGGGTTTCTGCCAGGTACTTGTGACCTGGCTTGGCCACTGTTGGAAACAGGATACTGGGCTAGATGGACCACTGGTCTGACCCAGTATGGCTACTCTTATATTCTTATGTAATAATTGCAACATTTAGATCTAAATACCCATCACATATTGAGTGAAAACATAACCTTTAACAATTCTCTTAAAGGTGTGATAACAAGAGATATTACAAATATTACATGAGAATTCATTCCACAAAACAAGGCCTTCCAATCAAAGATGTCTGTCTAGTAGTCTGTTTCCGAGAGGTTTGATATTGCTCTAAGCTTTAGTAAAAGGGTCCCTTAGTTTTTTGAGTTTTTTTTGCTATCTCTTTTTTTTTATATATATATTTCCTGAGCACTATTTTTGTCCCTTGCTAGTAGTCTAACTGACTCCCTCACAGGCTCTTTGCTTCAGATGTACTATACTTGAAACAATTTTAGTATTTGTTCTTGACTGTACAGCAAGTTTCTATTCAAGGTCTCTCTGACTTATTACTTTTCTTTAACATCTAACTAGCCAGTACTTGTGTTCAACCCTGTTTTCTTCATTAGAATCTGCTTTCTATTTTTTGAAAGATGCCCTTATGTCTTTCTTTCACCTCTTAAGCACATAAGAATAGCCATGCTGGGTCAGGCCAATGGTCCATCTAGCCCAGTATCCTGCTTCCAACAGTGGCCAATCCAGGTCACAAGTACCTGGCAGAAACCCAAATAGTAGCAACATTCCATGTTACCAATCCCCGAAACAAGCAGTAGCTTCCACGTCTGTCTCAATAACGGACTATGGGCTTTTCATCCAGGAACTTGTTCAAACCTTTTTTAAACCCAGATACACTTATCACTGTTACCACATCCTCCAGTAGTGAGATCCAGAGCTTAACTATTCTTTGAGTGAAAAAATATTTCCTCCTATTTGTTTTTAAAGTATTTCCATGTAATTTCATCGAGTGACCCCTGGTCATTGTCCTTTTTGAAAGAGTGAAAAATCGATTCACTTTTACCTGTTTTACTCTACTCAGGGATTATTTATAGACTTTAATCATATCCCCCCCCCCCCTGTCAGCTGTCTCTTCCACTTCAACATTAACCACATTAGTCGTTGTTTGGCCTTTTTTCAACCTTTTAAGATGTATGGAATACATTTTATCTGGGCTTTCAAAAAGGGCCTTTTTAAATAATATCCACACCTTAAGCAAATATTTGACCCTGGCAATCATTTCTTTTAGTTTTTTTCTAATTTCCTCATTTTATCATGGTTTCCCTTCTTAAAATTAATGGGCCCTTTTACTAAGCTGCGGTAGGCTCTAGGTGCGTGCAGCGCACGCCCAAATGAGACGACCACCAGGCCAGTGCACCCTCCTGGCGGTAGTTTCAGATTTGGCATGTGCCTGTAATGTGTAGATGAATGATTTATTTATTTTCTCCTACGCGTGCCAGTTCTGGCAGTAATCGGCACTTGGCACACGCCAACTGGTTACTGCGCGTGTAGCATGTGAGCCTTTACTGCTAAATCAATGGGTGGCATTAAGGGCCTAGGCCGGTTTTGGGCGTGTGTTGGTTTCGTTTTTACTGCAGGCCCTTTTCCCATCCCATTTAAAAAAGCCATATTTTGTAAATGCGGTAAAAACTGGCCCAGTGCGCACCCAATACAAGTGCCTACACTACCGCAGGCCACTTTTTACCACGGCTTAGTAAAAGGACAACTAATTGCTGTAGCAGCAGTTGTGTTAGCATCTTCCATTGATGACAAATTTAATCACATTGGGGTCCTTTTACAAAGGTAAACTAAATGCTAAGATGCCCATTTCATACCTATAGGCTTCTTAGCTTTCAGCGCACGCTAAATCCATTAGCGCACCCTGGTATACCTTACAGGTGTCCCCGGCACCTGCAGTAATTCAATTATTGCTGCCTGCACAGACTACACAGGCTTCCATTGGCCGGGTCCCGACAGACAGGAAATGATGAAAGCGAGGGCGGGACCTGGCCAATGGAAGCCTGCAGGGCCGGCGCAGGCAGCAGTAATTGAATCACTGCAGGCACCACAGATGCCTGTAAGGTATACCAGGGAGGGACAGGGTTCAGCGGCGAGCAGTCATATGCCACGATGCCGCGGAGGACAGATGTTGAAATTGAGTGCTGCCGGTGGAATGGGTAGGCCTGTGCCCACCAAGGGCCAACCGGAACTATGCCACTGATTTGTAAGACTTTCTAATTTCTGTTAGTATTTCATAGTCTGTTTCTTCATCCTGTCCAGGTTAACAGTAGTATAACCCCACATGAATGCTCCTCCCCATCACAGATGGAATTTCTATCCATAAAGATTCCATATTGCATTTTGCTTCCTGCTGAACTTTTATCCTGTTGTAGTCTATGGCAACATATCCCACATGCCTCCACAATCTGATCTACTCTGTCATTTCGATATAATTTGTACTTCTGTACCTTGGTGTCTCATTGGTTCTCCTCCTTGTGCCAAGTTTCTGAGGTGTTTAGCTTCCATTCTTAATCTCCCATTTTATTAAATATTATTTGTGACGTGCAGAGTAAAAAGGTACCAAAAGTGGAGGTACAAATAACAGGGATAAAGGCTATAAAAGTTTGGAGGGGTAAATTTGGGGAACTTTAATTTTTGAAAGTTTTGGGTACTAAAGGGTCAGTAGAATGGGACTATGCAATTTTTGTTTCACAACTATGATGTTTTTCATGTTCTGAAGCCTAAAAACTGCAAATACCTAAAGTAGTGTATGTGATTTCTGGGGTTAATTACTTTTTTTCATGACAAACGTTTCTCATTTTTTAAAGACGTAATTACGCCATACCTAAGGCTGAAATTTTGCAGGATTATGCAGTTGATATCCATCTTATGGTATAAATAAGTCACATACCCCACTTTTGGTACCTTTTCGCTCAGCAGGCACATTTATAATCTCTGTAGCAGATGATGGGGGTAATCTGGAATAATTTATCTCTGTCTTTTATTTATGCAAATACTCCTGCATTATTTCACCTTTTATCTTCCATTCCTTTCCTAATAATACCTAACATTCTATTTGCTTTCTTAGCCGCAGCAGCACACTGAGCAGAAGGTTTCAACGTATCATCAACGATGACACCTAGATCCCTTTCTTGGTCTGTGACTCCTAACGTGGAACCTTGCATGTCGTAGCTATAATTCGGGTTCCTCTTTCCCACATGCATCACTTTGCAGTTGCTCACATTAAACGTCATCTGCCATTTAGACTCCCAGTCTCGTAAGGTCCTCTTATAATTTTTCACAATCCTCCTGCGATTTAACGACTTTGAATAACTTTGTGTCTTCTGCAAATTTAATTACCTCACTAGTTACTCCCATCTCTAGGTCATTTATAAATATATTAAAAAGCAGCAGTCCCAGCACAGACCCCTGGGGAACCCCACTAACTACCCGTCTCCATTGAGAATACTGACCATTTAACCCTACTCTCTGTTTTCTATCTTTTAACCAGTTTTTAATCCACAATAGGACACTACCTCCTATCTCTTGTCTCTCCAATTTCCTCTGGAGTGTTTCATGAGGTATTTTGTCAAACGCCTTCTGAAAATCCAGATACACAATCCAGCTTATAATCGAAACTTTTCGCCAGCGATCTTCCGACACAAATCGGGAGATCACCGGCGATTTCGCAAAAGCGGCTAAAAGCATATAATCGAAAGCTGGCTTTTTAACAGCATTGCCGCTTTCCCATCGCCTCACTGGCGAAAGTTCAAGGGGGCGTGTTGCCGGCGAAGCGAAGGCGGGGCATGAGCGGGCATGGGCGTGGCTACCAGATGGCCAGCTTTCGGCGATAATGGAAAAAAAAGCGGCATTAAGCGTTATTTGGCTGGGTTTACTTGGTCCTTTTATTTTCACGACTAAGTCTCAAAAAGGTGCCCCAACTGACCAGATGACCACCGGACAGAATGGGGATAACCTCCCCTTACTCCCCCAGTGGTCACCAACCCCCTCCCATACTACAAAAGTTAAAATGAAAACCTTTTTTGCCAGCCTGTATGCCAGCCTCAAATCCCGTACCCACCTCCGTGACAGCAGAATGTGTTATATCGTCTGACAGCCTTTCCGTGGTTGCGATGTGGCTCTCGGGTGAGTGTGACACCTTTTCTGTTAGGTGCCCTGCAGAGTCACATCAGCAATGCATTGTGGTGGGTGTAGGGTACTGGGCTATACTCCCATGGTGCTTTTCCCCCCTGCTAACTGGGTCAGAGTGTGCCCTGTTTTGTTTCCGGTAGTCCATGAGGTAGTGGCCATTTTTGTAAGCCAGTTTTAGATCCCTTTCATGTGTTACCCACGTTAGACAACATTATTACCTTGAATGTTGCTGAAAGAGGGCATTGTACAGCATTCTGCCACCTTGGACCTACTGCTAATCTCAGTATCAGGCATAGGCGCCCGGTATAAGAGGCTTGGACAGGCTAAGCCTCCCCTGCTGTGCTCTGAGAGGTTTAAATTGTTGATTTACCTCCATCCTCACAGCAGGAGCTGCAGTGAAAGCCCTCTAGCCTTGTGTAACCAATTGTAGAAATTGGTTTATGGTTTGTTTACCTTACTGCTGGGAGAGCAGGGGGAGGGGGGGGGGTTGGCTGGGTTGCCAGGGAGATATTTAAGGAGGATGACTTCCTGACCTGCACTGAGAACAGATAGCAGCAGAATCGGACACCCAGACAACAAAGGTAGAAAAGATCATTTTATTTTCATTATAGTGTTTGGAATATGTTCACTTTGAGAATCAGGTGCTCAACATTAAAAGTTTATATTTATTTACTTATTTATGGCATTTTATCCCACATTAATTAGGATGTTTTGTGGCTCTACATGAGAATTGTGATGATATGATCCCTTGATCCATATTGTTGACGGTCTGCATTTTCCGTATGGGTGGTATATTGGTGTATTAGGTTCTGCCCAGCGTAATATTTATGGTACAGTAAGGTTCTGAGTGTGTTTTTGCACAAAGTTGTGCATAGTGTTTTGCAGTTGAGCGATTGTGCTTAGAATATGCTTTGAGCAACCACTTTATTCTTTGACATATGATACATATCTAATATCTAAATTTAATAAAAGGTATTAATTGTGACTTTTATTTTTATTTATTTATTTTTTTCTGTGTATTATCAGACAATTATGGATTTAAGCTCCACCCCTGGCCCCACCCCTAACCCCGCCCCCTTTAGCCTCCCCAAACAGTTGGGCCACCGACCACCTATGGTATCAGGGAGACTCTTTGCCAGTGGGGCACAACCTCTGATCTGCAGTTAACTGTGAGTAAAGGTGCTTATTCAAATAAAGCACTTTTTCAAAGACATTAGTCTTCAGGTGTCAACTGCTGTGCCAAGGTTATACAGCAGCAACAAGTCCTAGAGGCCTGAGTGTGTGCAGGTCCCTGGAGCACTTTTAGTGGGTGCACATTTGTAGGTAGGGGGTTTGGGGGAGGGGGGCTCAGCACCCACAGTAAGGGAGCTATTCATGTGGGAGCTGTTTCTGAAGTCCACCACACTGACCCCTAGGGTGCCCAGTTGGTGTCCTGGCATGTAAGTGCACTACAAATGCTGGCTCCTCCCATGATCAAATGCCTTGGATGTCGCCGGGTTGGAGATGGCCGACATTTTTTTCCATTATCACTGAAAGACAAAACCGGCCATCTCAAACCCAGCGACATCCAAGGCATTTGGCCAGTCTAAACCGTATTATCGAAAAAAAAAAAGATGGCCGGCCATCTTTTTGATAATACGGTTCCAGCCAGCTGTTGCGCCACCGCCAAAATAGATTGCCGGCGATCTATTTCACCGGCAACGTTCGATTATTCCCCTCAATATCAACCAGCTCACCTTTATCCACATGTTTGTTCACGCCTTCAAAGAAATGTAGTAGATTGATGAGGCAATATTTCCCTTCACTAAATCCATGTTGACTTTGTCTCATTAATCCATACTTTTGAATATGCTCTGTAATTTTGTTCTTTATAATAGTCTCTACCATTTTGCCCGGCACCAAAATCAGACTCGCCGGTCTATAATTTCCCAGATCTCCTCTGGAACCTTTTTAAAAAATTGGCGGTACATTAGCCACATATTACTAACAATAGCTCCACAAGTTCATTTTTCAGTTCTATCAGTACTTTGGAATGAATACCATCCGGTCCAGGAGATTTGCTACTCTTCAGTTTGTAGAACTGCCCCATTACATCCTCCAGGTTTACAGAGAATTCATTAAGTTTCTCCGACTCGTCAGCTTCGAATACCATTTCTGGCACCGGTATCCCACCCAAATCTTCCTCGGTGAAGACCGAAGCAAAGAATTAATTTAATCTCTCCGCTACGGCTTTGTCTTCCCTGATCGCCCCTTTTACTCCTCGGTCATCTAGTGGTCCAAATGATTCTTTTGCCGGCTTCCTGCTTTTAATATACCTCTTTGCCTTCCTTATCAGCTTTTTGCATTTGACTTGCCATTCCTTATATCGTTTCTTATTATTTTCAGGCTGATCCTTCTTACATTTTCTGAAGGATTTTCTTTTAACTCTAATAGTTTCCTTCATCTCACTTTTTAACCATGCCGGTTGTCGTTTAGTCTTCCTTCCTCCTTTTTTTTTTTTTTAATAAATCTTATTTATTGCAAACCAAACAATATCTGTGTACATTATGCTCATAATAAACTAAAACAAGTACAGTGCATGGATTGCATAACTTTTTTGAAACATTGTTGCTATTAAACCCCCCTTCCCCCCCTTCCCCCCCTCCCCCCCTCCCCCCCCCAAACAACAAACTACCCTCCCAGCCCTATTTTTTAACAGTTCAATATTTTGCTTCTTGCCACTGGAGTGAGAGTGTCCCAAAATGGAGACCAAGTGTCACAAAACTGCTCGCCTCGCTTGGAGGCCAGGTCCTTTATTCCTTTCTTCTCTATCACACAGGCTTGAATCATTGCTGACCTCCAGTGGGATATGGTTGGGCGATCCGTTACCAACCACAACTGCAAAATGACACGCTTTGCCATCAAAACTGCTCTTTTCAAAAAAGCTTTAAATCCCACCGGAGCTGGGTGTTGTATTCCGAAAAGGTCAAATAACTGTCGTGGCGATGGTTTCCACAGGTTATTCCATATCTGAGATACATGTGAGTTCAACTCAATCCAAAAAGATTTTATCAATGTGCAGTTCCAATACATATGCCCCAAATGCGCACCAGTACCATTGCACTTTGGGCATGTGTCCGTATCTCTAATAGTAGCTCTATATGCCCTATGGGGGGATATGTGCAGACGGAGTAAAAACTTATACTGCATCTCCCACCACGCTGCGTTCTCCGTTATTTTGTATAAAGACTTAAGGCACGCCCCAATTTGCTCTGACTTGAGGTGGAGCCGCAGTTCTGTCTTCCTCCTTTTTTAATACATAGAATATATTTGGCCTGGGCTTCCAGGATGGTATTTTTAAACAGCATTCACACCTGATGTAAATTTTTGACCTTCGTTGCTGCTCTTCTAAGGTTTTCTTTTTTTCACCATTCTCATTTCATCATAGTCTCCTTTTTGAAAGTTAAATGCTAACGTATTGGATTTCTTGTGTGTACTTACTCCAGAGTCATTACCTCCTGCACTAGTTCATGCGCTCCACTAAGGACTAGGTCTAGAATTTTTCCTTCTCTCGTCGGCTCCTGTACGAGCTGCTCCATAAAGCAGTCCTTGATTTCGTCAAGGAAGTTTATCTCCCTAGCATGCCCTGATGTTACATTTACCCAGTCAATATCGGGGTAATTGAAATCGCCCATTATTATTGTGTTGCCCAGTTTGTTAGTCTCCCTAATTTCTGATAACATTTCTACATTTGTCTGTACATCCTGGCCAGGTGGATGGTGGTACACTCCTATCACTATCCTTTTCTCCTTTACACATGGAATTTCAATCCATAGGGATTCCAAGATGTATTTTGCTTCCTGCAGAATTTTCAATCTATTTGATTCAAGGCCCTCCTTAACATACAATGCTACCCCTCCACCACTTCGATCCACCCTTCCACTAAATATAATTTGTACCATGGTATGACAGTGTCCCACTGGTTATCCTCCTTCCACCAGGTCTCAGAGATGCCTAATATATCTAATTTTTCATTTAGTGCACTATATTCTAACTCTCCCATCTTATTTCTTAGGCTTCTGGCATTCGCATATAGACATTTCAAACTATGTTTGTTGTTCATATTTGTATCTTGCTCAACAGTTGACAGTGTTAATTTGTAATCTTTTGTCTGGTTTTTATTTAAAGGCACCTTGTCTACTATGGTCTCTATTGCAACCTCACTTGTGAAAGGATACTGCATCACCTGGGGGAGAAGTCCTGTCACACTAGGAAGATGCTCTCCTTCCAGCTGACCCCTCTCCTCCAAGCAAAAACAAAAAAAGGGGTGGGGAAAATAGGCTCTATTCAAACAATGGGGCAGACGTATAGATTAGTTAAAACAATGATTTTTATTGTGAATAGGTGACTCAACACAGCCGTGTTTCGGCGCCATAGTGCCTTCCTCAGGAGTCTCCGGAAGTGTTTCAATCTTTGAGGTGATTGGCACACTGGGGAAAAAACACTAAGGGATACACAATCCTTTCTTCCAAAGGAGTATTCAATGGTTAGATGGGTAACACTCAGGAAGATAATGGCATAAAGAAATGCACAGTTCCTCCTTAAGAGCGAGCGAGTGGCGATGCAAAAATCTCAAGAATATTTGCACATTGTTTGAATACAGCCTATTTTCCCCACCCCTTTTTTGTTTTCACTTTTTTGTCCTGTGGGGATCAAGTGCACCTCCACACTCCGTGTGGTTTTTCTCTGACCCTCTCCTCCAAGGCCACCATGATGTGGCCAAGCTCTAAGACCACCAAAATAATTAACATGAGAGCTCCTGCTCTGATTCACCAATAAGGAAGTTTTCCATGTCATAAAATCTACAGAGACCAAACTTTGTAGGAAACTTGAGATAAAAGGATTTCAGATAATCTGGTTATTACTTCCTTATTATTATATGACCATGTAAAAACAAGAGCTTGTATTATTTTCTGTGTAAATCTGTGTAGAGAAAAATCCAACATTCACTGGTTTTCCATTGTGTGTCATGGACTTAATAATAGCATGGGATTTGCAAATCAAGCAGAGATTAGCTTCCTCCTTGGAAGGATGAGTGGTTTCTCTTTTCTCTTGGCATGTATAAAGTTACCTGGTTCCCATCGTATGACTATATTGTGAGCAAAATTCAGTACAGTGTTCCGGTTGATTCCAAGAATAGGACTTCTATGGAACTACACAAGGCAAATGACTGTACCAGAAAACTTAAAGCAGAATCATTAAGGGAGATTTCTCACAATGTCAACTACCTGGTTTCTTGGCTTTAGATGTCAGCAGATAAAGACTGCTCTGGCCCACCCAGTTTGTCCATTTGACAAGTATGATTACTTACTTCGATGCAAGTTTTCATTATACCCAAGCATCACACCCCCAACAAACTTTCTCTCCCTCTCCCCCTTCTTGCTCGGTGCTCCCCCTCTCAACAATCTCACCCCATCTCATTGGCCCAGTGCACTCATGCTTCTACCCTTCTCTCCCTCCTCAGTATTTTCCTCCCCTCTCGAACCCATCATACTTTTACTATTCTCTCCTATCCCCGCTGTTCTCTCCCTTGTGTGCTTCCCCTCCTCTCTCCCACCCTCAGTCCTCTCAGCAATATCCCAAGCACCTTAACCGCTTCCCCCACCTCAGTTCTCTTCCATTCCCAGTGCCCTGTTTGGTCCTTCTTTTTTTATATCATGCCCTCTCCCTCTAACTCTTGTTCTTCTCCCTTTTTCAATGCTCTAATCTCCCTTAGTTTTCTCCCTCCTCTAGTGCTCTCACCCTTACTTCCCCTAGGAAGATGCAGAGCTGAGCCTTTTCCGTCTCTGACAGTTGATTGGTTCTTGTGAACAGACTGAGCCAATGAGCTGTGGGAGGTGGAGAATCAGAAGCAGCAGCAACAGACGTCATGGGTGTCACACAGCACTCCTGAAGGGCCACAAGCCAGCCAGGTAGGAGAAAATGATTAGTACGTCTAGATCTTTGTGTCTGTTCTATTCGTACTTGAATTTTACCATTGCTTTAGCTCCTATTATCCAGTGGCGTATCTACAGGTGGGCCTGGGTGGGCACAGGCCAACCCAATCTTGGCTCAGGCCCACGCAGCTGCAGCGCCACACTGCTCTTTTCCCCCTCTCCTCCGCGGCATCTACACTCCGGTCTCTGAACCTCTTCACTCCCTGGTGTTGGTACAGGTATCCTTGGCGCCTGCAGCGATTCATTCTTGCTGCTTGCACCGACCCCATAGGCTTCCATCTGCCGTGTTCCGTCAGACAGGAAAAAGGCAATTATGTCATTGACGTCAGCAAGGGAGGGACATGGCAGATGGAAGCCTGAAGGGCCAGTGCAAGCAGATGACGTTTAATGTGAGCAAGTGCAAAGTGATGCATGTGGGAAAGAGGAACCCGAATTATAGCTACGTCATGCAAGGTTCCACGTTAGGAGTCACAGACCAAGAGAGGGATCTAGGTGTCGTCGTTGATGATACGTTGAAACCTTCTGCTCAGTGTGCTGCTGTGGCTAAGAAAGCAACTAGAATGTTAGGTATTATTAGGAAAGGAATGGAAAACAAAAATGAGGATGTTATAATGCCTTTGTATCGCTCCATGGTGCGACTGCACCTCAAATATTGTGTTCAATTCTGGTTGCCGCATCTCAGAAAAGATATAGTGGAATTAGAAAAGGTACAGAGAAGAGCGATGAAAATGATAAAGGGGATGGGATGGGATGACTTCCCTATGAAGAAAGGCTAAAGCGGCTAGGGCTCTTCAGCTTGGAGAAAAGGTGGCTGAAGGGAGATATGATAGAGGTCTATAAAATAATGAGTGGAGTTGAATGGGTACATGTGAAGCGTCTGTTTACGCTTTCCAAAAATACTAGGACTAGGGGACATGCGATGAAGCTACAATGTAGTAAACTTCAAATGAATTGGAGAAAAATTTTCTTCACTCAACATGTAATTAAACTCTGGAATTTGTTGCCAGAGAATGTGGTAAAGACGGTTAGCTTAGCGGAGTTTTAAAAAGGTTTGGTCGGCTTCCTAAAGGAAAAGTCCATAGACCATTATTAAATGGACTTGGGGAAAATCCACTATTTCTGTGATAAGCAGTATAAAATGTTTTGTACTTTTTTGGGATCTTGCCAGGTATATGTGACCTGGATTGGCCACTGTTGGAAACAGGATGCTGGGCTTGATGGACCTTTGGTCTTTCCCAGTATGGCAATACTTATGTACTTATGTTGGGCGGGGGGGGGGGGGGGGGGCACATGCGCGTGGAAGAGCCCATCCAAAATACCGAGTCTGGCTATGCATCTGCTATTATCTCTGCTGGAAGTCTGTTCTAGGCAGGACTGACCCCAGCAGAGTGGGGGCCACAAGATGAATTACTTGTATGAAACCACAGACTACAGACTTCAAGTGGCAGCCTTGCGAGAAGTCTCAGCAGCCATTTTGAAGCGGTGCTGGCAGCGAGTGGGTCAGCAGGAGCACTGGGAAGGAAAGAGTGGGCTATTTCCCGCCCCAGAGGCCACTAGACCACCACGGTGTAATAAGTTACGTGAGGTGAGGGGAAATGTATGGAGTTGTGTGGGTGGGTGGAGGGAAGGAAGGAAGGAGCTGTAAAAAAAGGTGGGTGGAGGGAGACTGAATAAAAGATTGGGGAGGGGGACATACATTGGGAGGGAGGGAAAAGGGTGAAGTACAGCATATGGATAGAAGGGGAGGAGCGGGAGATATGCTGCTCATGGTTGGGAGGGAAAGGAAAGAGGGACATGCTCATGGATGTTTGCATTTTTGGAAATGTACATCTTTTCATTTTGTATTTAGGACAGTACGGAAGAAAATGCATTTGTTACTTTATCGGTATTTTCGCTGTTTATAGCAACTGGCTTTCTTGGTGGGGGAGGGGGTCGATGACTATGCGGTGGTGGGGTGGGGTAGAGGACAGGGTGGGGGCAGGGTAGGGCAGGCTGCATTTTATTTTGTGTCCTCTTTTTTGTCATGGCAAATACGGTAACACTTACTTATTGACCCAGGACATGAAAAATCAGACACTCTCAACACTTTGGATCTGAGATTTTAGTCACTGTTTCCCAGAGCCAATTACAAAATAAGCTCCCACACAAAACAGTACAGCTGCTCTGGGGCAGGTGTAACTTTGTGAATTTATATGCTAGTAGAAATTGGTGCATATGTGTATATTTCACAAGATATGCATATCCGTGTCATTCGCCTTACTGGACAGAGTTTTTTCTGCCCTAAATTAAACTGCACAGCTAGTAGAGATATGATTTATTTCACGTTAATTTTTTTTTGCCAGATCTTCAATTATTATGAACCCAAATTTTGCCCCGCCTCGATCCTGCTCTCTGTGACCCCCCCTAGCAACCTCCAAATGCGCGAGCTGGCTGGAATCCCCAAGCCCCGCCAGCGGAGCAGGTCTTCTATTGGTGCCCTGGAAGTTGATGGCACTTTCCATGGGCTTCCACCACACTGCCCCCCCCCTCCCAAACACATGAGTTTTTGCACATGCACAAAAAAATGAGCATGTGCAGGGAGGCCAACATGTTGGTGGCCCATGGAAAGTGCCACCAATAGCCAGGCCATCAGTGGAGGCCCTGTTTTGCTGGCAGGGCTTGAAGATCCCCCCCCACCAGACATAGCAGCAGATGGTGCCACAATTTTGGGGTGTGGGGGGCCCGAACCCGAAGTGTAGGAGGAGTGAGGGCCCAAGCCCCTTTCTCCTCATCCCCAGTGGCTATGCCACTGATGTGCATTTTTCTGAAATGGTTTCATATCATTTCTAACTTCTAACCCAAAAAGACAAGAAAATGGCACAAAACCCTGGACAACACCATGATGCAAACTGTGCCAGTGAATATCACAGCACAGATACCTTATCTGAAGAATATTCAACACAGAGGACTGAAATTAAGGTCAAAAAGACAATGATAAACCTGTACAGATATAAAATAACATGTGGGGTGGGTCCCTCAGTTATCACCCTACCCCTGAAGGGTGGCCCGGCACCTTTTTGCTAGAAAAAATCACTAACAGCGTACACAGACAACTTCATGCCTACCCAACTCTGTACTATTTAAACTTGGTGCAACTGCACAGACTTGCCATTGACCCAAAAAAGGAAACCTCCTTCTTCTTCCTTGACCTTTACTGCTACGTTTTTCTTTCAACAAATGATCTTGAGTCCTATATATCTGTCTTTAGACATGGTCATACCACTGGATTAGTCTTACTCTATCTTTTTAGTCATCTTTACCTGTTTTCAACATCCCATTTATCTACTGTTGTATTATATATATCTTATCTGGATCTGTCACCAACCCTCAATACTCCTATCTACCCTCCTCTAGGACACTTGGACTGGTGCATTCCTGTTCACTTCGTATTTGATTAACTTCTTCTTTAGAGTTCAGTGGGTGCTGGTGTTATTCTTTCACTGATGACAATTTTTCATGTTCTTTCCTCATCATTCCTTTGTTACCTTTTCTCTACTTTCCTCTCGTCTTTCTGGCAGTTGTTGCCCAGCAAGTTCTCCTTTTCTGACAATTATTCTTAAACTCAAGCTCTCCATTTACCAGAATCTTCTTATATTCCTCTGGCTCCCTTTCTATTGAATTAATTTTTCTTCACCTCTTGACTCTGCTAAACATCTTGGTTTTCACTGTTCTCAGGGCTGGATTTACATCTGGTACAGAATTAGGCAGTGGAGAAAGTTGCATGAAGTACTATGAAATTGTGAGAGCAGGGTGGAGGCTGCTCTCAGAAACTGTGCTTCCAGGGTCCTAAAGCACCTCACAACCCACTGTCATCTTGGGTTCAAGCCCTTAAAAGTGCACAGTGTTCTCTGGATTCAAGGCATTCCCAGCTAGATTTACATATTTGAATTTGTGACTTGAAAAAAGGCAGCAGTGACAATCAAGGGGAGGAATGAAAACTAACTCAGGAGTCCACCAAGATTCAAAGATTTATTGTGAGTGCTGTGCTCTTTTTGATATATTTAGATGACACAATAATCTTTGAATCCTGATGGACTCCTGAGTTGGTCTTCATTCCTCCTCTTGGTCATCACTGCCACCTTTTTTCATCTCCGACTCTGCAGGGACTCTTCCTCTTCTCTTTTTGTAAATTTTTGACTCTTACATATATATTTATTGATGGCCAAACTCCCTCTTGCCTCCATCTCAGTTTCCTCACTCACAATCACACATACTCCTTTCTCAACTTTGTACCAGACAAGCAACCTCACTGCTTCAAGTTTTTTCTATACTGGCCCCTGCTCTATGGAACTAAGTTCCCTTTCATGACCCTGCAGCCAAACATCCTTCTGGTTTTGGCCACCACCTTGTCAAATTACCTTGAGATAATGTTACTCCAAGGCCTCTCTCCTGTGGAACGCTTTGCCCAAAACCCTGAAATCTATCCACAACCATCTTAACTTCAGGAAGTCACTGAAAACCAACTTGTTTAAGAAGGCCTACCCCCCCCCCCCAGACACCCTTTTCCCTGTTTCACCCCCTCCCTCCATCTCTAAAGGTTTTTTTCCCCCTTCATACCTGTTCACTTTTTATACTGTTCCGCTCCTTTTGCTTTCTCCCGCCAGATACTTTATTCCTGTTCTCATGCCCTCCTTCCACTCCCCGCTCCACAGGACATAATTAGGAAGCCCAATGCTAATTTTTTTCTCCCACTTTTGGGCTAAAGGGCAAATGCTTAGTATATAGGGCTCTGTGTGTATTCAAGTCTCAGTGGAAGGGTAACAAAATAAGAAGAAACTAGAACATAGTAACATAGTAGATGACAGAAGAAAAAGACCTGCACGGTCCATCTAGTCTGCCCAACAAGATAAACTCATATGTGCTACTTCTTGTGTATACCTTACCTTGATTTGTATCTGCCATTTTCAGGACACAGACCATAGAAGTCTTGCCCAGAACTAGCCCCTTTTTCAGGACACAGACCGTAGAAGTCTTGCCCAGAACTAGCCCCACCACCCAAACACCAGCCCCGCCTCCCAATCTCGGCTAGGCTTCTGAGGATCCATTCCTTCTGCACAGGATTCCTTTATGTTTATCCCATGCATGCTTGAATTCCGCTACCGTTTTATCTCCACCATCTCCCACGGGAGGGCATTCCAAGTATCTACCACTCTCTCCGTGAAAAAATACTTCCTGACATTTTTCTTGAGTCTGCCCCCCTTCACTCTCATATCATGTCCTCTCATTCTACCGCCCTCCCATCTCCGGAAAAGGTTCGTTTGCGGATTAATACCTTTCAAATATTTGAACGTCTGTATCACCCCTGTTTCTCCTTTCCTCCAGGGTATACATGTTCAGGTCAGCAAGTCTCTCCTCATACGTAACGCAAATCCCATACCATTCTTGTAGCTTTTCTTTGCACCGCTTCCATTTTTTTACAACCTTAGCAAGGTACGGCCTCCAGAACTGAACACAATACTCCAGGTGGGGCCTCACCAACGACTTATACAGGGGCATCAACTACTCTTATTCAGGCAATATTTTGGGGGGGGGGGGAGTTATCAAGATGCGGTAATACACAGGCTTTTACCACACCTTGATTTACCACAGCACTCACCAACCCGTGGTATCGCAATATCGCAGGGTGCCAACTCCTGTGGCAAGCAGAGTTATTGCATCGGCCTGGGAGCATGTTAAAGGCGTGGGAATCCTTCAGTAAGAGCAGTGGCCAAAGGAACCCTATGTAAAAGTCCTCTTGGGCCCCTCCAAATCAAGCCCCCCATATTAGCACTCCAACCAGAACCCCGCAACCTGAAGGGCTCCCGCTAGTGGCCAACTCCCTTCACGAAAATTGCCCCTTCCCCTACCAAGGGCAGAATACTGTAAGTTATACAGTGGTGGAAATAAGTATTTGATCCCTTGCTGATTTTGTAAGTTTGCCCACTGACAAAGACATGAGCAGCCCATAATTGAAGGGTAGGTTATTGGTAACAGTGAGAGATAGCACATCACAAATTAAATCCGGAAAATCACATTGTGGAAAGTATATGAATTTATTTGCATTCTGCAGAGGGAAATAAGTATTTAATCCCTCTGGCAAACAAGACCTAATACTTGGTGGCAAAACCCTTGTTGGCAAGCACAGCGGTCAGACGTCTTCTGTAGTTGATGATGAGGTTTGCACACGTCAGGAGGAATTTTGGTCCACTCCTCTTTGCAGATCATCTCTAAATCATTAAGAGTTCTGGGCTGTCGCTTGGCAACTCGCAGCTTCAGCTCCCTCCATAAGTTTTCAATGGGATTAAGGTCTGGTGACTGGCTAGGCCACTCCATGACCCTAATGTGCTTCTTCCTGAGCCACTCCTTTGTTGCCTTGGCTGTATGTTTTGGGTCATTGTCGTGCTGGAAGACCCAGCCACGACCCATTTTTAAGGCCCTGGCGGAGGGAAGGAGGTTGTCACTCAGAATTGTACGGTACATGGCCCCATCCATTCTCCCATTGATGCGGTGAAGTAGTCCTGTGCCCTTAGCAGAGAAACACCCCCAAAACATAACATTTCCACCTCCATGCTTGACAGTGGGGACGGTGTTCTTTGGGTCATAGGCAGCATTTCTCTTCCTCCAAACACGGCGAGTTGAGTTCATGCCAAAGAGCTCAATTTTTGTCTCATCTGACCACAGCACCTTCTCCCAATCACTCTCGGCATCATCCAGGTGTTCACTGGCAAACTTCAGACGGGCCGTCACATGTGCCTTCCGGAGCAGGGGGACCTTGCGGGCACTGCAGGATTGCAATCCGTTATGCCGTAATGTGTTACCAATGGTTTTCGTGGTGACAGTGGTCCCAGCTGCCTTGAGATCATTGACAAGTTCCCCCCTTGTAGTTGTAGGCTGATTTCTAACCTTCCTCATGATCAAGGATACCCCACGAGGTGAGATTTTGCGTGGAGCCCCAGATCTTTGTCGATTGACAGTCATTTTGTACTTCTTCCATTTTCTTACTATGGCACCAACAGTTGTCTCCTTCTCGCCCAGCGTCTTACTGATGGTTTTGTAGCCCATTCCAGCCTTGTGCAGGTGTATGATCTTGTCCCTGACATCCTTAGACAGCTCCTTGCTCTTGGCCATTTTGTAGAGGTTAGAGTCTGACTGATTCACTGAGTCTGTGGACAGGTGTCTTTCATACAGGTGACCATTGCCGACAGCTGTCTGTCATGCAGGTAACGAGTTGATTTGGAGCATCTACCTGGTCTGTAGGGGCCAGATCTCTTACTGGTTGGTGGGGGATCAAATACTTATTTCCCTCTGCAGAATGCAAATAAATTCATATACTTTCCACAATGTGATTTTCCGGATTTAATTTGTGATGTGCTATCTCTCACGGTTACCAATAACCTACCCTTCAATTATGGGCTGCTCATGTCTTTGTCAGTGGGCAAACTTACAAAATCAGCAAGGGATCAAATACTTATTTCCACCACTGTATATGCCCTTGACACATTTCTGCGATACTGGGCTATGGAATCCAGGTGCCCAAGTGACCGTGTGGCATCAGGTGCTACAAAGGAGGCACCTACTTATAGAACTGTCCCCATATTGGGCGATATTCAGTTGCGGCAGCCAGTGTTCATTAAATGGTGGAAGCCGTAGGCGTTTTATACTCCAATATTCAGCACTAGGCAGACCCTGGATCCCAGGGCTGAATATTTGGGGACCGGGTGGCACTGTTCCCTCTGAGCGGAAGTCCTCCAACTGCATTGCTGCCACTGGGGGGCGGTGCTTCAATATTGTGTTTACAATCACTAGGGACAGTTAAGTTCTCTGGAGTCCTACAGAGCTTGCCTCACTAATGCAATAGCGAAACAGCAGCCCCACCGGCAGGACTATAGGTGGAGGACGCCGCTCAGCTTAGAGGAAATTGTGCTGGGTGGCCACCAACACTTATGCAGTTACTGGTGATATTCAGACCAGTACCAGCCTTTTTCCTGTCCCAATGTCATCCAGGCAGTTGTTAGTAGACTGAAAAACTGCCACTAACCAGGTAACTCCCAGATGCGCCCTGGCGATAACTGTATAACATTGAGGCAGTCTAAGCAGAGGAGATTCAGTGGCATTAGCCAGTTAAGTGCTACTAAATATGTGGGCAGAATCCAGTCAGTGTAATTTAACCTCTCTTTTCTATCTTGCTCATGGCTCCTACCCAGTTAACTCACGCTAAATATAGATGACATACAGGGTGAGGCAAAAAAAAAAAAAAAAATTTAACCTCCTAGAGTTTTTTTGCTGTTTTCTCAGCAAAAGCTTGGAGTTGCCATGTGAAATTTTATAGCTTTCTTTGTTGTTACTATCTACGTTTATGTGCCGAGTGGAATGAGATTCAGTTCAGTTCTGGTCACCGTATCTAAAAAAAAAGATATAGCGGAATTAGAAAAGGTTCAAAGAAGAGCGACCAAACTGATAAAAGGGATGGAACTCCTCTCGTATGAGGAAAGGCTAAAGAGGTTAGGGCCCTTCAGCTTGGAAAAGAGACGGATGAGGGGAGATATGATTGAGGTCTACAGAATCCTAAGTGGTGTAGAACGAGTAGAAGTAAATAGATTTTTAACTCGTTCCAAAAGTACAAAGACTAGGGGATACTCGAGTAAGTTACATGGAAATACCTTTAAAACAAATAGGAGGAAATATTTTTTCACTCAACGAATAGTTAAGCTCTGGAGTTCTTTGCCAGAGGATGTGGTAATAGCAGTTAGCGTATCTGGGTTTAAAAAATGTTTTGGACAAATTCCTGGAGGAAACGTCTATAGCCTGCTATTGAGGCAGACACAGGAAGCAACTGCTTGCCCTGGGATTTGTAGTATGGAGTGTTGCCACAATTTGGGATTCTACCAGGTACTTGTGACCTGGCTTTCAAAACAGGATACTGGGCTAGATGGACCACTGGTCTGACCCAGTATGGCTACTCTTACGTTCTTATGAGATTACCTTTAAACAATGTGAAGTTACAGACTTTTCAGTGTGACCATACAGCAATTTTCGTGCATTCAAAAATATTTGTAAAAACTAACATTATTTGGAAAAAAAAAACCCCACAGGGTACCAGTTTACTGTTAATGTCAGTGATGTAGACTTTTGTCTGGGGAGCAATGTTGGAGGCTTATCAAGCTCCACCCAAAGCCACAAACAATCACTGAACTCAGGAAGCGCTGAAGATGATCTGGGACAGCCTGCCAGAAGGACCAATCAACAAGGCTGTTAAGAACTTCCCAAAATGCCTGAAGGCCAGTGTTAAAGTTGGGGGTGGACACCTTGAGCATTCACATTGACTGCGAAATTCAGACACATTGTTAATTGTATTGTTTGACTGACGTTAATTTACTGTGTTTTAGCTCAAACATTTTTAACATGCAGAAATCGCTGGGTACTAAAATGTCAGCAACATCAACGTAGCTTAAAATACTTAAATGTCGTTTACTAGTAATACATAAGTTTGATGACTAAATAAGTATGTAACATTTCTCATTGAAATTCAAAGTGGTTGCTGAGAAAATGGCAAAAAACTCTTAAGGGGTTACCTTGTTTTGCCTCACCCTGTACATTATTCATTTAAAGTTATGCTGGCATTTTCAGTGCTCATGTTTGAACACACACCTCCACCGAGTATTTGCAAAAAACATTTTGCACTTACAACTAGGAGCTCATATACAATGGATGGAAAAGTCACAATACAAGACGATAATGCAACTCACCTAGCAAATCTCTGAAGACCAGTATGAACACAACAAAATATAAGAAATCAAGCATGGTTTATTGCACATCCTCAGAACAAATTCAAATATGGGGTTTCTCAGCATCTTATGAAGAAACAAATCTTATAGCATCTTCCACGCTATAGAACTCCTAGCCCACTTGTAATCTGTTACTAATTTTCAAACCATTTCTAAAAAAGAAATGTACATGTGTTGTGCATCCTGTAATTTGCAGAGTAAGGCATGCTAACTAGAGCTGAGCATAGGGGGGGCAAGCCTTTCCTTCATGTAATCCAGCTGTGATGGGTGCTCTGAAGCAGCAAAAGGTACAGCCAGAGGTGGTATTGAGTGCATCAACTGGATCATACAAACCAATTTCAGAGACACCAAGGGGTGGGGGCACATGTTATTTTTGTGCTCTGTTCAGGAACAGTGCAAAACCACAAGTGAGATTAAAATTGAAGAGTTGCCCAACCTAGATCTTGCACTAGATATAGCCATCAAAAGTCACATCTGGGCACAGAGTCATGATCTGTTCAGCTCAAAGTCCTTAATATCAATATTTCTAAAAGCAGGCTGGTTAAGACCATTTGTTTGTTTAATTAGTAAGCTTTCATTCCGTTAGCTACGAGTATTGGTAAGGAGGTGCTTCCAGTCCCTTGTAGGGAGGGAGCAGTGGGCATGGCAGTATGCTCTTAAATTTTGGTTGGATAGTTTGTGACAAACTTCAGTTTAAGCCTCAGAATCCTTGAGGAAGGAATGCGACAGGTGTAGGGCAGGTAGAAACCCTTGTGTTTTTCTATTCCCTGGCTTACTCTACAGGCTTTTGTGCTCTATTCATATGTAATGCACGTTTGTAGCCCGCAGGAGGATTCATCCTAACAAGATAAAATTTAAGAGTGGTTAACTGGAAACAGTAACCCAAAAATTAGATACCAGAATGACCTCAGTAATGAAATAAAAATCAGAAAAAAAAGAAAGAAGTGATGATTACATTTTAAAATTATCTTGTCACTTTCACCCATAATCAGTAATCTGAATACCCTGCTCCAGATCAATCCTCACTTAAGTAATCCCTTCCTTTAATGTGTTTCTCTGCAAGGTAATCAGATCACAGGTATTATTCATCCGTAACAAGACAATGGACATAAAGCTGTTTCTGTCCAAATTGAACAAGAAGTTGGTTGGAAGGGGCAGTCCTCAGACCCCATGCGGAAACCTCTTGCCCGAATTACTGAACAGGACGTAGGTCAGCCTCTATCTACCTCCACGATCCAAGGAGGCACAAACACCTTGAGGTACAGGTACTGAAACAGCAGAGGTAGATCACAGTGAAGCCAGCTACTGGTACCAGTTTGGTTTCTAGCTCATGATCAGTTTCCTAATATTTTGTATTTGAAAATACCACTTAATGAAGGATTATTGTAAAGCGAGAAGATCACATACGCCATGAAAAAAACAATGCATGGAGGTGACTAGTGACCTTCTAACGATCTTCCAAAGAATCTGTCCAAGAACCTGGAACTACTGTTAATTAGGCTTCACCTCTGGAATGATACTGCTGGGCTGTTCAACAGCAAACTGGTTTTCAATCAGAAAGCAGGTAGAATTACTTTCTGCTGTTGGGGTGTTGACAAACTTCTGGAGGCTCTTATCCCAGTCCTTTGCGATATACGTGTTGTAGGGATCATTGGAATGCTCTTGCTTCTTGGATCGAATGTAGCTAAACATTATTCCGAATGTCAGGAATCCAAAGAAGCCTAAGAGCAGGAGGACATAAATTACTTCCAACTGGTCATGGTGTTTGTGCAGTGCGACAACTGTGCTGTTCTTTTCTTTCACCATGTACTGATATAAATTGAAAAGGATCGAAGTTAGCTCCGTGTCGTTGGCCTCACCCATTTTCCTGTGCCACGGTTTCCCTTGTTAATGGTGTTTTCTAAAAGAAAGTAAACATGCAAGCATTAAATCTTTCAAGAGATACCAACTTTAGTATTCAGAACACTCGATGGATAATGCGTCCCCCACAATCCTTTCTGGGTGAGACTTGTCCATTGACGCCACTATAAAATTCTAGAATAGCAGATCAACCCTGAAAAACTGAATCTGTCTTTGTCCAATTTCTCTAGGAGAGTCAGGACATGTCTATAATGTAGATAAAAGGGGCGAAACCAAAACTGGATCAGCTTCTCAAGGTTGACCTGGGTCAGGTGACAACTCTACTCACACTTCCACAGATTATACGCGGTGGGCCTAATATACATAAAAGCCTAGACTCCTAAATTTAAGCACCTAAGTTATGTTTCTAAATAAGAATTTAGCTGAAACTTTATGGGAATAATGCTCCTAGGAGCCTAAATTTAGGTACCCGATGCCAAAAATCAGTGTTAAGGACCAAGGAGTTGCTCAGTTTCTAACAGTGGCCACCAATTCAGGTCACAAGTACCTGGCAGGATCCCATGACAAGATTCCATGCTACCGACCCCAGGGATTAGTAGTGGTTTTTTCCAGGTCTACCATTAATAATGGTTTATGGACTTTTCCTCCAGGAATTTTTCAGACCTTTTTTAAACATAACTACATTAAGAAGGCAATTTTATATAAATATTTACAACATTAATACATACGCCAGTGGCATAGCTGGGACTAAATGTGCCCCGGACGGATAATTAAGATGGGCTCCTATAACACTATCTCTCCCAAGGTAGTGGGGACCGAGGGGGGAGGGAAGGAGCAACCCCTTCAGAGCTCCAGTAAACAAACAAACCCAGCAAAGAGCAAATACATTCCAGACCTATACATAAAATCTGTCTTAGTACTAGAAACTGAAATGCAAATGTATCAGACATAAACATTTCCCAAAGCTGACATATTACAATTAATAAATTCAGAAAATAATGCTTTTTTTCTACCTTTGGTCCCATTGTCTTTCTGCTTTTCTGTTTTTTTTTTCTGAACTCTTTCCGGGGTCTCATGCCCTTTTGACACTTCTCTTCTATGTCCACCATCCATATTCCCTGTGAAAATATGTCCTGTCTAGCATCTCCCCTGTGATCCTCTCCCCAATGTTCAGCATCTCTCCTGTGTCCCTATCTTACTTTGGACAGCATCATCCCTCCGTGTCCCTATCCCTATGCTCCCTCCATGTCTATGATCTCCTCTCTGTTCTTCCCCATGTCTGCTTCTCTGCCCAGGTCCTGCATTTCTTCCCTTTCTCCCCCCCCTCCCCGGCAGGTCCAACATCTGTCCATCTCTCACCTTCTGTGATGCAATTTCCTGTGGGTGGGACAAAGCAGATGAAAGGCCTGGCAGAATCAGCTGGAGGCAGCGTGTATTCATCTTTGCCTCTGCTGGCAACCCACTGTGGGTTTGGAGGACTAGGGGTGGAGGAGAAAGGGAAGGATGCCAGAGATGTGGGGGGGGGGGGGGGGGGAAGACGAGGAAATGGGAAAGAGGGTTCAATGATCAACGGTAGCCACAGCCCTGATACATGCATACATAGTAACATAGTAGATGATGGCAGAAAAACACCTGCACGGTCCATCCAGTCTGTCCAACAAGATAAACTCGTATGTGCTACTTTTTGTGTATACCTTATACATGCACATGCCAATATTCAGCCTAAGCGCTGTCTGTAAATATGCCTCTTGGATCGCGTGTATTTGCAAGGGGGAGTACACAGGGGCAGAGCATGGACAGGCATCCTGTTTACTTGCATAACTTATAGAATGCTATTACGTTATGAGTACATCTCCAGCATTTCAGCACATGCATTTATACTAGCTCTATGAGCTTGCATTAGTGGTTACATCAAAATGCTAAGCTCGTATATACCCGGTTACACTAGTATTCTATAAAGGAAAGTAGGCACCTAGAACAATAATAGGGCGACTGGAAACTGCTTTTACCACATCCTCTGGCAACGAGTTCTAGAGCTTAACTATGCATGGAGTGAAAAATATTTTTTTCATATGCCACTTAGTAACTTCATAGAGTGTCCCCTGGTCTTTGTAATTTTGGAAGACTAAAGAAATTGATCTATGTTTACCCATTCCACTCCACTCAGGATTTTTATAGACTTCTAACATTTCTCCAAACTGAAGAGTCTTAATCCTAAATCCACTACTATTGTTACCCACTTATTTGGGTCCTAAATTTGGGAGGAGGTTACTGAATTTTGAGCAAACATTTAGGAGCCCTAGTCCTCAAATGTAGGCCTCTAAACCCTTGGAATGTCAGCCTCTACAAGTATACAGTTCTGGCCCTTCTATAGGAAGATACAAAACATTTATCATTCAAGTTTACGGAGATCTTTGCAAGCATTTTCAACATGCTGAAGATATCCTCAATATGACTGCAAGTGCAGCTAACAAACCTATTAATAGCATGCACAGAATCAGAAAACATCCAGAGGTTGAACAAATCTGAAAGAACAAGTCTGGTGTTAGACATGCAGGGGGCCCACGAGGCGTTGTATCATGGGCGCTGATTACACTTGATTTTTGCACCTACTGCGATGTTCACTGAGACGTACTTTAATTTTTCTAATGGTGCGACCTACATAATATTTGGGACACGAGCATTTAATGTATAAGAAAAAAGATGATTCACATGTAGTCATTTGGCGTAGTGTGTACCGACGACTTGTACATATGAATTCCCAGTTGGTACTGGTTTTGGTGGAGGAACAAAATTTACAATTGCCACACGGGCTGCGTTGTCTTACTTGAGACTCAACATATTCCTGAAAATGGGTTCCCACTGTTAAATTTCTGATATTTTGGCCCCTTGAGTATGCTATACACGGACCGTCTTTAAAAACGGAATTCTGGAGCACATGCCAATGCTTATAAATGATTTTAAGTACCTGAGGGGCTAATACTGAAAATTTTTATATACAAACCTGTTTATCCATACTAACCCTAGCTTTAATTTGTAATAACAAATCGCTGTTTGTCTATAATAAGCTTTCTTCACTACTGCAAGTGAATATCCAGGATGTAAAAAATTGATGAAGATTCTTTTTGCTTGAATTTTATATCATGCAAAGCACAATTTCGAAGACCTGGAATGGTGGATCATTGAGCAGATAAATACCTCTCAGATGGCGGTAACACAGAACAATAATTAGCTGTACATGAACTTGGATTTTTCATTTGAAGTTAACTACAGAGTGGGGTATGAATGATACTGTGGAATGGAATTCCATCGTTTAAACAGCCAAGGAGGCATTAACTTGATTGATACATTTTGGGTCTCCATCGCACAAGTCGGGAGACTCTTACACATTGTCACGTTGCGTGGGGAATACTTAAGAAGGAAGTCCCGGCTGTTTCAATCAAGCCCTGGATTTATTTTCAAGTTATTATAGAAGACGTGATGTTGTTGTTTAATATGCTGGCTGCGCTTACGGCTCCTGATGAAGGATTACAAAACGGGGCACCTCATAGAGCTGCAGTCCATGGAGACAAATGCCAAAGCTCAGCTATAGAATGATTTAAAGAGGTTTTTTTTTTAAACAATTTAGTGATTGTATTTTTGGGCACATTAAGTTCAGCACATTGTATTTCTGCATGGGGCATAATAATCTGCACCAACCATATGTACACAATTTTTTGTTCACATAAGAGATCACGGTGATGTGTGAACACAGTCACCATTGTTAGCGGAAGTAGCTGACAGCTCTGTTCCGTGACTCGACGCTTTGCTGTGCACATGGTGTTACACTGAGTGATTTCTTTTCACCTTTATATTTACATTCACATTTATTACAGTGTACGATATTGCTGCAGATATTCTGTGATTTTGTGGTCCGTGAAGCGATAACATCAGTGGCGCAGCTAGGTGGGGCCACTGGGGCCTGGGCACCCCCAAATTTGCTCTGGGCCCCTGGTTCACTGGCAGGGGTCCTCAACCTCCACCAGCTGAAGACTTCATCCAGTGCTGGTCTGCAGTAGCGCCGCTGCTTTGCCTGCCCTGCTCTCTCTTCCCCTCACGTCAGGCACACTCCTTTTAGTGAAATTGAGCGCAGCATGCCTGACGCGAGGGGAAGAGAGAGTAGGGCAGGCAAGGCACTGGAGACCAGCGCTGTATGTAGTCCTCAGCTGGCTGGGGTTGGGGACCCCCTGCCAGTCAAGGTATTTCTGGTGGAGGTGCTTCAGCTAGCGGGGGCTGGGGACCCCCGCCAACCAAGATGTTTATAGTGGCGGCAGTGGGTGGTGGCATGGCAACCAAAATGGGCCCCCCACCTTGGGCTCTGGCTACGCCCCTGCGATACATTAAGAGAAGAGTATTTGAAGTTATATCAGTTATATTCTCTTCTTACAGACATATATACTTTTGACAAGTATTTGAGATTACTTTTGAAGGCATAAACATTTGACCATTTTAAACCTCTCCTGATAAAATTACACTGGTGCTGTGCTTAACCCACAGCCTGTGATGGTCCTCCAAGCCAGGGACATGAACCATGATTCACTTCAGAGGTGTGCCGAGCCTGCATGTAGCATTTCCAACCTAAGCAAAAACTTAAATGATGATATAAAAGGCATTTGGGGGGGGGGGGGTGTATAGAACTAACCTCTAAGGAGCAGCAGTTGCAATCTTGACCATTTTACCAGGCAGACTGGATGGGCAGGTGTGACTGGGAATTGTTCCTACCCCTCTAAACCACCAACAATACAGTAGACCTGGGGGGGTGTCTGCGTGTGGTTCTAGGAAGGGGGGGGGTTCCTTGTGTGAGGGGGGAAGGAAGAGAGTAGGGTTCACTGGTATGTGAAAATATTTTAGGGATTCTGCCATAGGAAAAAAAAAGTTTGGGAATCACTGCTTATCAATAGAAATCAAACAAAATAAAACATGGAAAAGAAAATAAGATGATACCTTTTTTATTGGACATAACTTAATACATTTCTTGATTAGCTTTCGAAGGTTCGTCAGATCAGAAATAAGCAAATGTGCTAGCTGACAGTGTATATAAGTGAAAACATTCAAGCATTACTATGACAGTAAAATAGATACCATTGGAGATTCTACATGGAATGTTGGTACTATTGGAGATTCTACATGGAATGTTGCTATTCCACTAGCAACATTCCATGTAGAAGCCTGCACGGCCACATTGGTGATCCACAAGGGCCGACTTCTACATGGAATGTTGCTAGTGGAATAGCCTAAAGAGAATCCACAAACAGTGGAGAACTCAATAGATCCCAAGAGGCGTGAAACGAAAAATAAAAAGGTGGGAAAATAAGCCAGGCTATCCAAAGAATGGAACCAAATTATCTTTTCTTAAAAAACAAAATTTAATAATCTTCAAACAAATAATAATGAGTCAATTTTAATGTGTTATTGTTACATTATTATTTGTTTGAAGATTATTAAATTTTGTTTTTTAAGAAAAGATAATTTGGTTCCATTCTTTGGATAGCCTGGCTTATTTTCCCACCTTTTTATTTTTCGCTAGTGGAATAGCAACATTCCATGTAGAATCTATAGAAATCAAACAAAATAAAACATGGAAAAGAAAATAAGATGATACCTTTTTTATTGGACATAACTTAATACATTTCTTGATTAGCTTTCGAAGGTTGCCCTTCTTCCTCAGATCGGAAATAAGCAAATGTGCTAGCTGACAGTGTATATACAGTGGGGGAAATAAGTATTTGATCCCTTGCTGATTTTGTAAGTTTGCCCACTGACAAAGACATGAGCAGCCCATAATTGAAGGGTAGGTTATTGGTAACAGTGAGAGATAGCACATCACAAATTAAATCCGGAAAATCACATTGTGGAAAGTATATGAATTTATTTGCATTCTGCAGAGGGAAATAAGTATTTGATCCCTCTGGCAAACAAGACCTAATACTTGGTGGCAAAACCCTTGTTGGCAAGCACAGCGGTCAGACGTCTTCTGTAGTTGATGATGAGGTTTGCACACATGTCAGGAGGAATTTTGGTCCACTCCTCTTTGCAGATCATCTCTAAATCATTAAGAGTTCTGGGCTGTCGCTTGGCAACTCGCATCTTCAGCTCCCTCCATAAGTTTTCAATGGGATTAAGGTCTGGTGACTGGCTAGGCCACTCCATGACCCTAATGTGCTTCTTCCTGAGCCACTCCTTTGTTGCCTTGGCTGTATGTTTTGGGTCATTGTCGTGCTGGAAGACCCAGCCACGACCCATTTTTAAGGCCCTGGCGGAGGGAAGGAGGTTGTCACTCAGAATTGTACGGTACATGGCCCCATCCATTCTCCCATTGATGCGGTGAAGTAGTCCTGTGCCCTTAGCAGAGAAACACCCCCAAAACATAACATTTCCACCTCCATGCTTGACAGTGGGGACGGTGTTCTTTGGGTCATAGGCAGCATTTCTCTTCCTCCAAACACGGCGAGTTGAGTTCATGCCAAAGAGCTCAATTTTTGTCTCATCTGACCACAGCACCTTCTCCCAATCACTCTCGGCATCATCCAGGTGTTCACTGGCAAACTTCAGACGGGCCGTCACATGTGCATTCCGGAGCAGGGGGACCTTGCGGGCACTGCAGGATTGCAATCCGTTATGTCGTAATGTGTTACCAATGGTTTTCGTGGTGACAGTGGTCCCAGCTGCCTTGAGATCATTGACAAGTTCCCCCCTTGTAGTTGTAGGCTGATTTCTAACCTTCCTCATGATCAAGGATACCCCACGAGGTGAGATTTTGCGTGGAGCCCCAGATCTTTGTCGATTGACAGTCATTTTGTACTTCTTCCATTTTCTTACTATGGCACCAACAGTTGTCTCCTTCTCGCCCAGCGTCTTACTGATGGTTTTGTAGCCCATTCCAGCCTTGTGCAGGTGTATGATCTTGTCCCTGTCATCCTTAGACAGCTCCTTGCTCTTGGCCATTTTGTAGAGGTTAGAGTCTGACTGATTCACTGAGTCTGTGGACAGGTGTCTTTCATACAAGTGACCATTGCCGACAGCTGTCTGTCATGCAGGTAACGAGTTGATTTGGAGCATCTACCTGGTCTGTAGGGGCCAGATCTCTTACTGGTTGGTGGGGGATCAAATACTTATTTCCCTCTGCAGAATGCAAATAAATTCATATACTTTCCACAATGTGATTTTCCGGATTTAATTTGTGATGTGCTATCTCTCACTGTTACCAATAACCTACCCTTCAATTATGGGCTGCTCATGTCTTTGTCAGTGGGCAAACTTACAAAATCAGCAAGGGATCAAATACTTATTTCCCCCACTGTAAGTGAAAACATTCAAGCATTACTATGACAGGGTGGGAGGATGGGGGTGGGTCGGAGGTATGCATGGGGACATCAAAGCATATCATTGATATTCTAACAGGGTGGGTGTGGATAGGTGAGGGGTATCACTGCTACAACCCCTTTTAGTCACATATAGAAAGGTTGTACTGGACTAAACACATTGCACAGATCCTTCATTCTGGAATATTTCTGGCCAACTCTGATTGACAGGGTCTTGCACAAGATCCTGTATTCTCTATTCTTCCCCTCCGATCTCAACCAGCAGCTTTTTATTTTTCATATACTAAATCCTTGCAACGAGGGCAATAAAACTAGTTTCAGTAGCCTAACAATGTGTCTCTACTCTCACTGTACAATACACTCATTATTCCAGCATTTCTTTACACATAAAATTGAAAAACATTTTCTAATCATCGTTTCTCTCAGTGTTGGCACTTTCACAGACAGCCTCAGGTCTCACCCTCAAGGTCACTAAACAAACATCCCATTGACAAGTCTTCTTGTACGTAAGCATAGATTTCTCCCAGTCTTCAACGCAGACATTCACGTTGTAGGGAAGCGTGCATTAACACTGACAACTCTAAAATTAGGAAGAAGTTCAGCGAACAATTCAGATCTATGTTTTTAACTGCACTTATTACATGCAGAGGGGTGGTTTATAATCGGTTGCTTTGGCCACTTCTGCAACTCATAAGTCCTTCTGTGTGGGAGAAGTGAACGCTCAGTCAGCAGCAAGGATTCAATGGACCAAGACAACAGCGCTTTAAAAACAAAAACAGAACAAAATGCACAAAATGTATACAGAACAGCACACAGCAGGGCTGGTTGAAATGTCCGACCCTGGTTTTCAGCCATTTCCAGCCCACTCACAAGAGCTGCCAATCCACCCCGTTCAAGAAGGAACACTTTTTGGCAGTCCTGATTTTATGTATTTATTTAGGATTGTTTACCATTTCTACATGAACTAGCCGTTATGCCCGTTAAAACGGACGAGATTTCCAGCTACCCTCCTCGCCAGGTCGCCGCCACCCCTCCACCCCGAGGTCACCGCTACCGTTCCCTCCCACCCCCCCCCCCTGGAGTCGTCGCCGCTACCGTTCCCCCCCTCCACCCAGCCCCGGCCCTCTCTTCGCAATTGAACTTAGAGCGCCGAAAACGCAGCAGGCAGATCAGCTGAGCTCCCGTTGGCCTTCTCCGCCTGTGTGTCCCGCCCTCATGTGACGTAACGTCGGCAAGGGCGGGACACAGGCAAGGAAGGAAGGCCAACGGGAGCTCAGCTGATCTGCCTGCTGCATTTTCAGCGCTCTAAGTTCAATTGCGAAGAGAGGGCCCGGGATGGGTGGAGGGGGGGCGGCAGCGGCGACCTCAGGGGGGGAGGGAGCGGTAGCGACCTCAGCGGTTCCCTCCCTCCCCTTCGCGCAGTTTCCCTCTCTGTCCCGTCCCCGTCATCGCGTATTGACGTGGGGGCGGGACAGAGAGGGAAAGTCTCTACTGCGCATTTGTGAGTGAGTACGGTCACTCGCAATTTATATGTTTGATGCCCAAAGTCATTTACATACGAACATAAGAATAGCCATACTGGGTCAGACTAATAGCCCATCTAACCCAGTGTCCTGCTTCCAACAGTGGCCAATCCAGGTCATAAGTACCTGGCACTGCCATAACAACAAATACAGTGATGTAAAAAGGTTCCCCCCCCCCCCCTTCTTGTCACACTGAATGGTTTCTAATCTTTAAACAAAAATATAATCTTAGACAAAGGAAACCTGAGTAAATATATAACACATAGTTTAAATTATTAGATCACAATATTACAAAATGTAGCCCCTCCCCCCACCTATTTTAACATAGCCACAAATCCAGCCCCCCCCCCCCCCCCCTGTGAAAATGCAGGTAATCAATATTTCTCCGATTACTCTCTTGGACATTATTCCACTGTTCTGGAGCCACCACTGAAAATGATTAGCCTGAACTTTGGCTAGCAGCTTAACTTCAAAATTAAGCAAGGAAACGGGTTTATAGGACCCAGGTAATAAAGGGTCCTACCCAGTTTCATTAGCACTATAATTTTTTCCAGGTTTAAGGAGGGAGGCAGTTCTTTTGAATCTGTGATATAATTAATCATATCCTACAAGGCTTGAGCAGTGTCCTCCTGAAGGAGCTTGTAGAATTCAACCCCATACCTGTCTGACCCAAGAGCCTTACCGAGAGGGCTTTGCTTGATTGTCCACCCCACTTCTTTGACTGACATAGGGGCATTAAGGAATTGTTGGTCTTCTGGGTTAATGCAAGGCAAGTCCAAACTATCCAAATATGTAGTCATCCAGACCCAAATCTGGAGGATTTGTATACAGTTTTTCATAATAATCTTGGAATATCTCACAAATCACCTTATCCAAACTAGTTTCTCCCCCTGAAGATATTTTCAAATGGGCAATCTTTTTGGGTCCTTCCCAATATTTTAGCAATGGGCCATTAACCTGCCACACTTGTTACCATGAGTATAGAGATAATACTGATAATGTATCTGAGACTTCTGGGATCTCTGATTTTGAAACGCATTCAGAGACGTCTTTAATGCCAACAAGTGGGCCTTATTAGCTATCATAGGGGCTTTCCCATAAAGGTGCCTACCCGCCACAATTTGCCATTCTAACCTCAATTAACAAGATGCACACTGGACTTTCACAATATCTAATTCTTTATTTCCTATCGCTCACACTATTTGGAGTTTAATATTCATGATTGTGTCAAGCTAAATTATCCCGATTTATATTATAAGATGAACTTTCCTTCCTGAATACCTACTCCATTCTGTCTCTTCTACCTTAACTATGTATTTCTTTTTTTCCGGAACTGGTAATCACCATTACGGTACTATGTAAGCCACATTGAGCCTGCAAATAGGTGGGAAAATGTGGGATACAAATGTTAACACAGAAAAAGAGTGGGAAATGGACCAATGACTCCAGGAAAATGGGAGATGAATTTTAAAGAACCACTTTATTAAATGACTCGACACAGACAACTGTGTTTCGGCCAGAAGGCCTGCCTCAGGAGTCTAAAAACAATAGATATTTAAAAACATAAATTCAAATAAACAACAAATATAATAAAAGTAATATAATAAAAAACAATAGTAAGTATTTAAAAATATATTCAAATAAGCAACAAGTATAGTAAGAAACAATAGTAGAAAATCATGCATCAGAAAATTTTTTAGAAAATTTTTATCAGAAAATTTTCAGTATATGTCTTGAGTAAAAGTATATATATAAACAAATATCCAAAATTATTAACAAAGATATATATAAATAATACAGAATGATAAAAGAATATGAATTTGTATGGTCTAAGAAAAGAGATATAAAATGTAGTAAAAGGTACATATATAATATATAATTACATGTCCATATGTGGAAACTCTATATGGTATAACAGATAAAAGGCAGAACATGCTTATATATTATATTACATTAGTGTGCACAAATATAAATCTGTGATTAAGACAAAGAAAGTCAGGAATATATATGCATATAAATATATATACATACACACATATATACATGCATACACACATACACACATATATATACATATTATATGTATATGTATCTTTAAATCAAATTAAAGGTTAAAAAAAAATATATATACTAAAGATATTTAATTATCAAAAAAATATTTTTATATATATATGGCCATGTTCACAGCACATTTACAAAGAGGGTGTAAAATAAGTAAATGCATAAAGCATGGAATGCAGTGAATATAAAAAAAAGGTGAGATAAGGTGTTTCTATGAGGAAAATGGAATGACCGACCTTGGTGATCCTTGTATTCTCAAATAAGAACTTGAGGTCGAATAGTCTATAAAGAAAAATAGGAATATAGAAAGGAAAAAGAAAGCGTCATTACTCCAACTGAGGTTACTCCAGAAATATATTGTCCTTTAAAGATGTGTCCACGGGATTTTACGTTGTGAATCGGGAAATGTAGGGCAGAAAAATATGCACGGTGTTATAAATAAATAAATAAATGAAATAACTACAGTACTCTGCTACTAGAGAATCAGAAACAATTCCTTACAGGATGGCACATATCACAGATCCCTCTATGAAGATCACAATAAGAGCTGCAAAAAAATTTGTTGTGTTTAGTTTCCTGGAATTTTCATTTAAAAAAAAAAAATTTGTTTCAGAGCCAAATGCCATAAAAGCACGCACTATTGAAAAAAAAACAAAAAACAGTGTGTACTCTTCAGAACACAGGGAAAAGACAATTTCTAGGTTTTTTTTTTCCTGTTTCAGGTGGAAAATAACATAAAATGACATGTTTCAGATCCCTGTGGATTATATGGAACCAGGAACTCATTCACTGTGGGCTTAACAACCAGTGTCAAGATTTTGAATATCACCGGTAAAGAGTTTCAAGGGAACATTGCTCAACAGAAAGAAAATGTGGTCTTTACTCCCCAAGCAGGATGACATTTGTACTCTCCCTGGGCTCAACATTCAAAAGGGTCTTGTACAAAGAAAAATAATGGAGTCGCTGCTGAAAGAAAGGATAGTTAACTTTCTAGGGGTTACAGGACCCGAGGCAACATGGCTTTACCAAATGAAAATCCTGCCAAAGGAATCTTATTGACTTTTTTGACTGGGTGACCAAAGAACTGGATGAGGGACGTGCGCTAGATGTAATCTACTTGGACTTCAGCAAAGCCTTTGATACGGTCCCCCACAGAAGACTCGTGAATAAGCTGAAAGGGTTGAACTTAGGACCGGAAGTGGTGAACTGGATAAGAAACCGGTTGACCGACAGCTGGCAGAGGGCGGTGGTAAACGGAATCCGCTCGGAGGAAAGGAAGATGAGCAGTGGAGTTCCTCAGGGGTCGGTGCTGGGGCCTATTCTGTTTAATATATTTGTGGGAGATATTGCTGAAGGGTTGGAAGGAAAGGTGTGCCTTTTTGCGGATGACACGAAAATAGCCAATAGAGTGGATACCCTGGAGGGAGTAGAAACGATGAGAAGGGATCTCCGAACCTTAAAAGAATGGTCGAGGATCTGGCAGTTAAAATTTAATGAACTGTAACAGAAACCCTAATTGAAAATCTTAAAATATCAGTATAGAGAAAATTGTGCTTACTGGTGATATGTGAACAAAAGTTATATAAATATTTGTTTGTTGTGCTCAGTTTTTTTTTTTGTGTATTGCAGTGAACTGGCAGTTCAAATTGTGCATGAACACCACATTTACATCATTGCACATCCTACCTCCATCCTCATCATAGTACTGAATTGATGAACAATATCAAAAAAACTGATGTTATGAGTGTAAAGATTATTATATATAAGCTACTTAGCTTAGGTAGAGTTTGTGCAAGTCCAAAGATCTTCTTCCTGCGAGTTCTTAGTCACTGTAATACTTTTTTGAATATCAATCCGTGCAATGCACAACAAACAAATAATTATATAACTATATTTATTTTCTTATTTTTCACATATCACCAGTAAGCACAATTTTCTCAATACTGATATTTTAAGATTTTCAATTAGGGTGTCTGTTACAGTTCATCAATTTTGACATCTGAAACCGATCCTTGTAGGTTACCCAGAACTGTGTTTAGTTAAAATTTAATGCCAAGAAGTGTAGAGTGATGCACTTGGGGTGCGGAAACCCAAAAGAGAGATACCGGATAGGAGGGGAGAGATTAGTAAGCGCGACTCAGGAGAGAGACCTTGGGGTGTTGATGTTGGAGGATATGAAGATGAAGAAACAATGCGACAAGGCGACGGCCGTGGCCAGAAGGATGCTAGGCTGCGTAGAGAGGGGCATAACCAGCAGAAGAAAGGAGGTGTTGATGCCCCACTTGGAGTATTGTGTTCAGTTTTGGAGGCCATATCTTGCTAAAGATGTAAAAAGACTGGAAGCGGTGTAAAGAAAAGCTACGAAAATGGTATGGGATTTGTGTTGCAAACCGTACGAGGAGAGACTTGCTGACCTGAACATGCATACCTTGGAGGAAGGGAGAAACAGGGGTGATATGATATTTGAAAGGTATTAATACGCAAACGAACCTTTTCCGGAGACAGGAAGGCAGTAGAACTAGAGGACATGAATTGAGGTTGAAGGGGGCAGAATCAGGACTAATGTCAGGAAGTATTTTTTCACGGAGAGGGCGGTGGATATGTGGAATGCCCTCCCGCGGGAGGTGGTGGAGATGAAAACTGTAATGGAATTCAAACATGCGTGAGATAAACACAAAGGGATCCTGTTTAGAAGGAATGGTTCCACGGAATCTTAGCGGAGATTGGGTGGCAACGCCGGTAATTGGAAACAAAACAGGAGCTGGGCAGACTTCTATGGTCTATGCCCTGATCATGACTGAATAGATAGGGATAGGCTGGAGTGTAAATTCGCTTTGTACTTATTCACATTACATTTAATTTACCATTTTGATGCACAGTCTTTCAATTTTCTAAGGTCCTCACAGTCCACATGCAATTTAACAACTTGGAACAGTTTTGTGTTATCTGCAGATTTAATCATCTTTCTCGTTGTTCCCATTTTCAGGTCATTTATAAATATGTGTCCACGTACACTGACAGAGGTTCTAAAAGGGAGCCCCTCGAGGACATAATGGGTCTCCCTGGGGGATTAACTGGATCTTTATGAACCTTCAGTAGTATGTATAGTACAGGGATCATCGGTGTTTTGTTGTTCAGAAACTGGTGTTCCTTCCCCGTAAGGAACCCTTGCTTAAGACCCTCTTGGGTGACCTCCTTAATTAGCCTTAGAACCTCCTGAGTGAAATCCTCCTCCAGCTCTCGATATGATGTTGTATCAGCTAATTGTGATTCGACTTCAGCAATATATTGTGCCTTGTCCAGAACGACCACAGCCCCTCCCTTGTCCGCACGTTTTATTACAATGTTTGTATCTTCCTTTAAATCTTGTAAAGCTTGACGTTCAAGCTTACTTAAGTTGTCATGGGTGCCTCGATGTTCGGTGTTGTAGAATTTATTGATATCACGCAATACGAGTTCTTTGAACACACTCACAACAGGGTCAAGTCCCGCATCACCCCCCACATCACCTATCCCTACCAACCCATCCATTCTATCACTACCCCCCTATCGCCTATCTCTACCGACCCCATCCATGCTATTCCTATGTTATATTTCTTACTTTACCTAACAAAATTCTGTATAACCTAATACTATGTAAGCCGCATTGAACCTGCTTTTAGTGGGAAAGTGCAGGATACAAATGTATTAAATAAATAAATAAATTTTAAAGGGGCTTCGATGTTAGCTTCAGAACTTAGTACAAGAACAGTACTGGGCAGACTTCTACAGTCTGTGCCCTGAGAAAGGAAAGGACAAATCAAACTTGGGTATACATATAAAGTATCACATACCATGTAAAATGAGTTTCTCTTGTTGGGCACACTGGATGGACCGTACAGGTCTTTACCTGCCGTCATTTACGGTTACTATGTTACATTAGTGGCCACTGTTAAATGTACAAGGTCCTTATTCCCTGATTTTTAGTGGTACTATGGGTTAGATTCTATATATGGTGCCAAAAAAAAAAAAAATCGGCAACGAAAGGAGCGCTATTCTATAAGCTGCATTTAAAGTTAGGCGTGGTTTACAGAATAGTGCTTACGCCCAGGAATCACGTCTAAGTTTAGGCACGGCCATTTGCACCAACTGAAATGCGATGCAAATGTATGCACCTACATTAGGCATGCGTCCCCATTACTCTATAACGATGTGAGTTAATTTTAGGAATGCCCCTGTTCCACCCATGACCCTCCCACTTCCACACTCCTTTTTTCAGATCATGCATAAATCAATTACATTTAATTAGTGCCAATAAATGCTTGATAAAAAGCCACTTGTTGGAGCACTCAGTATCAGGCTCTTAAATCACTGAACAGCCCAATATACATACATAGTAGATGACAGCAGAAAAAGACCTGCATGGTCCATCCAGTCTGCCCAAGACAAACTCATATGTGTATACCTTACCTTGAATTTGTACCTGTCCTTTTCAGGGCACAGACCATATAAGTCTGCCCAGCAGTATTTCCCGCCTCCCAACCACCAGTCCCGCCTCCCATCACCGGCTCTGGTACAGACCGTATAAAAGTCTGCCCTCCCCTATCCTAGCCTCCCAACCACCAACCCCTCTTCCCCCCACCTGCTCCGCCACCCAATTTCAGCTAAGCTTCTGAGGATCCATTCCTTATGCACAGGATTCCTTTATGCATATCCCACGCATCTTTGAACTCCGTTACCGTTTTCATCTCCACCACCTCCCGCAGGAGGGCATTCCAAGCGTCCACCACCCTCTCCGTGAAAAATACTTCCTGACATCTTTCCTGAGTCTGCCCCCCCTTCAATCTCATTTCATGTCCTCTCGTTCTACCGCCTTCCCATCTCCGGAAAAGATTCGTTTGCGGATTAATACCTTTCAAATATTTGAACGTCTGTATCATATCACCCCTGTTCCTCCTTTCCTCCAGGGTATACATGTTCAGGTCAGCAAGTCTCTCTTCATACGTCTTGGAACGCAAATCCCATACCATCCTCGTAGCTTTTCTTTGCACCGCTTCCATTTTTTTAACATCCTTCGCAAGATACGGCCTCCAAAACTGAACACAATACTTCAGGTGGGGCCTCACCAACGTCTTATACATGAATCTGGATAATGTCGGGCCAGGATTTGGGGGGAAGCAAAGTTGGGGATATTCAGCCACATTCCCCCCCCCCCATCCTATATAGGTTGCCTAATATTGGGCACAGAGCCCAAATGTGCACATGAACTAGTCAATTGGGTGTAACCAATTATTGGCATTAATTTGTATTAATTGCCAGTAATTTGGACTTATTTTTATGTACGTATGACTATAGTTCTGTGAAGTGCATTGTAGAATATCTTAGCTGTAAAGTTCAATGTTTCCTTTTGAAGAAAAGGGGAAAAAAGCCTCAGCAGAAAGCCCAACAACCACCTGAAAACAACGCTGGAAAACAACGTGGGTGGAAAGAAATCAACGGACTGTTTAATCTTCACAGGCGCCAAAAAAAAAAAAAATACCCTTCTAACTCCAAAGCTATAATGTAAAAATGCTGACTTCACAGAACTGACTTGAAGTGGATCCCCAAACATGAAAAAAGTTATTACTTAACTTAATTATCAAGTAGAACAGGGTAATGTGCAAGTAGTCAGTCCATCACACCGACTTTGGCCAGAGTTTGGCAATCAGCAGTCTCAAGGCATAGAGGACCATTGATATCAGGCACATTTAGCCTTAGTATAATGCTCAAACTCCACAACACATCAAAACCACAGTACATAACGGCATAACACAACCCTTGCGCTTTATGATACCCTAACGAGACTGTTCCATGAGAACCTATCTTACCACAACACCATTTCGTATTTGTTCACACCGTCTGCGAACGCCTCTCCGGTACTATGTAAGCCACGTTAAGCCTGCAAATAGGTGGGAAAATGTGGAACACAAATGCAACAAATAAATAAATAAATAATGGGATCACCAAGCCGTTGTTTTCTTTCCACGCACGTTGTTTTTCAACGTTGTTTTCGGGTGGTTGGTTGGGCTTTCTGCTGAGGCTTTTTTCCCCTTCAAAAGGAAACATTGAACTTTACAGCTAAGATATTCTACAATGCACTTCACAGAACCATAATCATACATATATAAAAATACTTTGGTGCCAACATATGAGAGAAATCTTTGAGGTTATACAGTAGTGATACTCTCTCAAATCCTTTTTTGTGACATACACTAATTTGGACTTATACACACAACCCAAAAATAGGTGTGGCCAGTGACTTTTAGCCAGGAATTTTTGACAGGGGGTGCGACAGTGAGATCTTCCAACCTTCCAGCTGCCTCTCTGTGTATTCCAAGCCTCATTCTGGTGCACCAATAGCCTCTCTCGGGGAACTTCAAGCTTCATTCTGGTGCTCCAATAGCCAGCCTTGGTGTATTCCAAACCTCATTCTGGTGCTTTCAGTGCGTTCCAAGGTGCATCTGTTGCATACAGGGAACGAACTTCCGGTGGGTGAATATTATATGCAGCCTCTCCTTCCCTCCGAGGGCGGGGCACTGAGAGCGAGTGCGAGGCCTATGGTTGGTCCCTTCTCTTTCTGATGTCGCGTTTCTTTCCCAGGCAACTATACAGAGTTCCCTCAAGTGCGGGGCGATTACGAACACTACACGGCTTCACTGCCACGAAGTCAGCTTCAGAACGTTGGAGGTGTGAATTATTATATTAAATGTCAGTTGTACACAGATGAAACACTTGGGCACACTCACTTACACCTGCCATTGACCTGGCAAGTGTACACCTAACATCTTTGGGCTTACGCTGGTATTTTATACGGCTATCTGTATGCATAGATGCCGTTATAGCATTTGAAGCTCAGGGTGGCACCCAGTTATAGAATTGGCCCCTTTGGATTGCTTGTGGAAGGGATCTGCTCATGCCCAGTAGTGCAATAAATGCGTCAAGCATATTTACCCTGACTCTCAAACAGCACAGCCTGGAATTGAGACGCCTGGGACTTGGGACGTAACTCTGTAAAGTATGTGCTTATATTAACAGGATGATTCTCTGAATAAATGATTAGAATAATGGCATATACATGTGTAAATGCAAAAAAAAAAAAAAAAAAATCCACCAAGGTGCTATTCTCTAAATATGTATCAGTACCCCCTCCTGTTTGAAGTTAGGGTGCTGACGATATTGAGATTCTCTAAATATGTGCATATCTTACATCAGTAGCATTGCCAGAGAGCAGTCCCCCAAAACTCAAGGTTTAAAAGAAATTAGAAATACCTAAGCTGACAGGGATCCCCAAGCCTGGCCAGATGAAGAGCTCTCCGAAGGCGCCAAGAAACACCTGTGCTCAGCTGAGCATGCTCAAAGTACTGGCGTGGACGGCTCACGATACAGCCACCAACTGCCAAGCTAAGCACAGGTGCTTTTGGTTCCTTCAGAAAGATCTTCAGCTGGTGAGGCCTGGGGATCCCTGTCAGCTATCACAACAGTGTTGGTTAGACCTTAGCCCAAAAAGAGTGGGCCTGTGCCCACCCAGGCCCATCTGTGGCTACGCCACTGTCTGTCACACTAATATTCTACAAAGGAATCTCCATTCCTTTATAGCAGGGGTTCTCAACCCAGTCCTCGGGACACACCCAGCCAGTCAGGTTTTCAGGATACCCACAATGAATATGCATGAGATAAATTTGCATACAATGGAGGTAAGAATGCTTTATAGGATAGGCTTCTGCTAGGTGACTTCTGAGTGTCTATACAGTTTCCTCCAAGGTACAGGGAAGAGGAGATGGCAAATGAATGAGGGCAAAGAGCACATGAGAGAGAATTGAGTCCAGGTGTGCGGATGTTATAATGCCGTTGTATCGCTCCATGGTGCGACCGCACCTGGAGTATTGTGTTCAGTACTGGTCTCCGTATCTCAAAAAAGATATAGTAGAATTGGAAAAGGTACAGCGAAGGGCGACGAAAATGATAGTGGGGATGGGACGACTTTCCTATGAAGAGAGGCTGAGAAGGCTAGGGCTTTTCAGCTTGGAGAAGAGACGGCTGAGGGGAGATATGATAGAAGTGTATAAAATAATGAGTGGAATGGATCGGGTGGATGTGAAGCGACTGTTCACGCTATCCAAAAATACTAGGACTAGAGGGCATGAGTTGAAGCTACAGTGTGGTAAATTTAAAACGAATCGGAGAAAATTTTTCTTCACCCAACGTGTAATTAGACTCTGGAATTCGTTGCCGGAGAACGTGGTACGGGCGGTTAGCTTGACGGAGTTTAAAAAGGGGTTAGATAGATTCCTAAAGGACAAGTCCATAGACCGCTATTAAATGGACTTGGAAAAATTCCGCATTTTTAGGTATAACTTGTCTGGAATGTTTTTACGTTTGGGGAGCGTGCCAGGTGCCCTTGACCTGGATTGGCCACTGTCGGTGACAGGATGCTGGGCTAGATGGACCTTTGGTCTTTCCCAGTATGGCACTACTTATGTACTTATGTACTTATGTAAAGATTAGTCAAGTCCAGGAAATAAAAAATGATTATCACTCGGAGGGGCAGATATCAAAACTTTGGCGCTATTCTGAATAGCACCATAAAAAAGCGCAGAACAACGCTCTAATGCTCAAAGCTAATGAGATGCAAATATAAGCGGGCTTGTAGCTTTGAACATTAGGGAGGATTGTGCTTGGCGCATGCACAGAAAAGTTCAGTGGTAAAGTCAGCTCCTGTGCGCATGTGCCTGGTAAAGCCTGAACGTGAAGCACACATCGGTGTCCATTTTAGTTTTTTTTTTTTTTCTCAATGCTTATATTTAGATGCAAGTAACAGATGCAAATGTGTGCTTTGCTTTTTTTTTTTTTTTTTTTAAGCATGGCCACTTTAAATTTAGACGCAGGACAAGAACGCTGTTTCTCACAACCAGCGCTCAAGGGCTTGCATGGGCTTCCTTCTGCTTCCAAAAGCTAATTCAAGACTCCGTTCCTTTTATCTCGCTGCACCTCACGCCTGGAATAGTCTTCCCGAGCCTGTACGTCTAGCCCCGTCTTTAGCCATTTTCAAGTCCAAACTCAAAACCCACCTCTTTACCACTGCTTTTGACTCCTAACTCACTTACCCTGTCCTTTATCCTCACCTCTTTATTCCATTACCCTTAATTGTTCTGTTTACCTGTCTTACTTAGATTGTAAGCTCTTTGAGCAGGGACTGTCTTCTGTGTGTGGTGTACAGCTCTGCGTATGCCTTGTAGCACTATAGAAATGATAAGTAGATAGATAGATTTTGTAGAAAGAATCATGAGAGAAGTATAAGAATCATGGGAGATCGTCTCTTCCAACACCCTAACGCCTGCTCGGATCTGGCGCTATTTTCTACAGCAGTAAGGCACCTTTGTTTCGGACACTCTTTTCTGATTATCGGAGAGGAACATATTTAAATGAGCTTGACTAGATTTGCATGCTAGCTGCGTAAGGCCTGGCGCACTCGTTGTTTGCTGCGCTAGACCTCTCTGATCATTCTGCGCCGATAATGCGGGCGCTTGTACGGTGCTAGTGGTCTCTAGTGCCCACCAAGGCCGCAGAGAGGGGGGACAGGGGGGACAAAATTCCCCGGGCCTGACCTCCAGGGGGGGCCCGGTGCCCCAGTCCCACCCGCCTGCCCACGTCTCCATCGTCTGACCGTCTGCCACCGGGCCCCTTGCATTGAACTCACAGCACCTCACCTCCGAAGGCGCAGCAAGCAGCGGCAGATCGCCTGCCTTCGGCCCTCCTTCCCTCCCTGTGTCCCACCCTCGTCTGACGTAACTTCTGCGAGGGTGGGACACAGGGAGGGAAGGAGGGCCGCAGGCAGGCGATCTGCCGCTGCTTGCTGTGCCTTCAGAGGTGAGGTGCTGTGAATTCAATGCAGAGTGCCGGGCTCAGCCTGGTGGGAGGGAGCGGCGGCAGCGACCTCATGGGGGGGAGCGGCGGCGACCTCGGGGGCGGGGCCCCGGGCCCGCCCCAGTCTCTTGGCGGCCCTGGTGCCCACGTTTATTTTTTGATCATTGGGGCCTCAGTCTCCACAGCAACAATAAATCAGCAGCGATTTTCTTTGAAATAAAAAAAAAAATGGTACCAAGCTGGGGCAGTGGCAGACTTCACTTTCCACTCCATCTGTAGTGGGAGAAAGGAAGCAATATCTCCCAGTTCAAAATGTACCAGGTCAGTACCCTGGCACAAGATCAGCATTGATAACCTTTTCTACAAAAGGCAGCCAACAGCTGTCTCTCCTAAAAGGACACAACAATGAGAAAGTTATAATAAAATGGGCAAGGATGCTCACAAGAACTTCCCTTCAGATCCTGAACAAGTGATCCTTAAAGTGCTGAGAAAACAAGGCAGGAGAGGACAGAGAGGTTCCCTCCTCTCCCCTCCCCTGGAATATTGAGCAAATCTCTGAGCGTTAAGGGTGCCTCAGAAATACAGGGGACATATCAACTTTAAAAAAAATAAATAAGGGGGGGGGGGCTGCACATCTAAGCAGAGTTCACTTAGTTTCACTAGTCTTAATGTTTCTTCATTTAAAAACAAGCCATAAAGCCCGTTAAAATAGGCAACATTTTTGTTGTGAAAAATGTGATGAAATAGCCAAAGCAAGAAATGAAAGTGGATGTCTACAGTACACTTTTATATACTACGACCCTCCTCTCTCCCCTGCCCCCCCTCCAGCCACCCATGTCCAGCGACCCTCCTCTCCCCCCTACCCCCCCTTCAGCCACACATGTCCAGCGACTCTCCTCGCTCCCCTGCCCCCTCTCCAGCCACGCATGTCCAGCGACTCTCCTCTCTCCCCTGCCCCCTCCTCCAGCCACCCAGGTTGTCCAGCGAATCTCAGTGGCCATTTTGAAGAGCGATCCGGCAGCGGGGGAGAGTCAGCGCAGGCAGCGGGCAGGCAGGCAAGACTGGGGATCTTTCCTGCCTGCCCCGAAGAATTCGCTGGACAACCTGGGTGGCTGGAGGGGGGCAGGGGAGAGAGAAGAGTCGCTAGACATGGGTGGCTGGAGGGGGGGCTGCGGAGAGAGGAGAGTCGCTGGACATGGGTGGCTGGAGGGGGGCAGGGGAGAGAGGAGGGTCGCTGCACAGCACTGCGTACGTTTAGTATAGCGCTTTAGAAATGATAAGTAGTAGTAGGTGTTGTGGTTATGATCAGCTGACGTCGGGAGAGACTTGTGATGTGCCGCGCAATGCGCAGAACAGCTGCTCTCTACTGCGCATTTGCGGGTGAGTCAGTCACCTCTCATTTATACAGTTAGATATTTATATGTCGCCAATCAATAATTTCTCAGGGTCAATACAATAAGACAACTACTACTACTACTACTATTTAGCATTTCTATAGCGCTACAAGGCGTACGCAGCGCTGCACAAACATAGAAGAAAGACAGTCCCTGCTCAAAGAGCTTACAATCTAATAGACAAAAAATAAAGTAAGCAAATCAAATCAATTAATGTGTACAGGAAGGAGGAGGAGAGGAGGGTAGGTGGAGGCGAGTGGTTACAAGTGGTTACGAGTCAAAAGCAATGTTAAACACTTAAACTACAAGACAGTAATCGAAACGTTAAACATTCACTAGAATAGTATTTTCCAAGTCCAGTCCTGGAGTACTCCTTGCCAGTCAGGTTTTCAGGATATCCACAATGAATATGAATGAAGGAGATTTGCATATAATAGAGGCAGTGTATGCAAATCAAGTTCATGCATATTCATCATGGATATCCTGAGAACCTGACTGGCAAGGGGTAGGAAAACACTGCACTAGAACTTATCTCCAAACACATTATCTTAACCATAGGCACCAACTTTTCAAAATTATTGGGGGTGCTAAGCACAATGGAAATAACCCCTCCCTGGACACATACAAGGAATTTTCTCAATATTGGGGGTGCTCAAGCACCCACAGAGCCGGCTCCTATGGTCTTAACACACTTCCATAGGCACCAACTTTTCAAAATTATTGGGGGTGCTAAGCACAATGGAAATAACCCCTCCCTGGACACATACAAGGAATTTTCTCAATATTGGGGGTGCTCAAGCACCCACAGAGCCGGCTCCTATGGTCTCATCTCCCCTTATGTTCCCACCCGAAACCTCCGCTCACAGGACAAATCCCTCCTCTCAGTACCCTTCTCCACCACCGCCTCCAGGCTCCGCCCATTCTGCCTCGCCTCACCCTATGCCTGGAACAACCTTCCTGAGCCCTTACGCCAAGCCCCCTCCCTGCCCATCTTCAAGTCTTTGCTTAAAGCCCACCTCTTCAATGCTGCCTTCGGCACCTAACTCTTAACTTCAGGATATCCAGACTGCCCCAATTTGACTGCCCCTATCGAACTGACTATTCACTTGTCCTTTAGACTGTAAGCTCTTTGAGCAGGGACTGTCCTTTTATGTTAAATTGTACAGCGCTGCGTAACCCTAGTAGCGCTTTAGAAATGTTAAGTAGTAGTAGTAGTAATATACTTCCAAAATCTCAGATAATCATTTCCAAGTGCAAGACCAAAGGCACACGCACAAGATCGTATCTCGGCTTTATAAAAACCTTAAGGTAGGTACCTGCCGCAGATCACAACGCTCTAGAAGGGCAACAGGTCCGCGACACCGCTGTAAAGTAAACCGATGTCAAAGTTTAGAATTTCCCCAATACTCAATCAGCAGCTGGAACAAATATGGGGTAACAGGAACATTCTTGTGTACAGCAAGAGAGTTTGGGAGTAATGTGGAAGACGCAAATACATAATATTTCAACATTCTACTGAGGACAAAAACAACACTTGGAGCTCCGATGCTCTCTCTGCTTCTAAGGAGAAGGGAAGTCACCTAGTGTGAGAACCACCGACACTTCTTGTGACCTTGGATGTGTCACTTCACCCTCCTTTGCCCCAGTACAAACAGATTATAAACCCTCTGGGCCAGGGACCTACCAATTGGATGTAAGTTGAAATTTTGAATAAAACAACACATAAATAATACTTTAACTCCCCCTGAGCTTGGGTTTGGAAAGGTGAACATTTAAATCCAAATGCATACCTCTGCATCTTGTGTTTCCACAGCACTGATCAGTGCAAACTGGCTTTTTTTATTTTAATCTCACAATGTTAACATACAAACACCACACAGAGGGGTTAATTTAAGGATGACAATGCTTGGCCAATCAGTAAATGACAACAAAGACCAAAACAGTCCATCCAGCCTGCCAGGCAAGGTTTTTAGGGCTGTAAATGCTGCTCATGTTACTCTTTTGCATTTTCTTTAGGGCTGTAGCTCAGGCCCCCTGTTTATTGTATGATGGAACCCAAGTACATAAGCCACCCAGGTCACTGCAGACTCACCCACTGCTCATTGAAGCAAGCAACAGAAACCCCAGTACTCACATTTTTCAGGCTATTGGTATCTGGGGCCTCCAGAATAGAGAATCCAGTACAGGATTTTTGTCATTCCCCTCCCTGGAGTTTCAAGCTTGCTCTACAGGGAACTGGATCCTCTTGGCTGATATCATTAGGAGCTGTTACCACACATCCAACTCCTTCCACGTTCACTGGAGAACTTTTAACAGACTGTCTGCATCCTTTCTCCTACTTATATATACGGTATACACACGCAACCACACACAGGAAAACCACTGCCATCTACTGGCACCTGCCCAGAACACACCTAGCTCAGCCGTCATTGCTTTCTGTACAGGGTGATTGGATATACCAGCTCGACCAGTTCAATTAGTAATAGAGCATCTATTTGTCCAGAAATCTGCTTTCACAACTTTGTCCTCATTTCTGGGGAGGGAGCAGCACTGTGCATGGCAGGGCTGACATTACCAAGCAGGGGCCAGAGGAAAGCATGGATAATCCACCTCATTAAGGGAAAACTTTTCATATGTATTTATCCAATCAGACCATTTTCCACTAGTTAGCAATCTGACCAGGCATTGCAGAACAGACCCACAGCAAAAGCAGAGATACTTCTGCTGTGTACATTAAAACAGGTCTGCTAACCAGGGCTTAATTTGTAGAGAAAAAGGAAGTGGAACCAGGGTTGCCAGGTTGAAAATGTTTCCCCACCCAAACGAGCCCAAAACCCACACAAAGTTAAACCCTGCCCCCGACGTACCCTCGACATCATCAACCCCGCCTCCGAAGTAGCTGCTGACGTCACTAACTCCGCCCCAACGTAGCCGCCGACGTCACTAACCCCGCCCCCGATGTCACTAACCCCGCCCCTGACATCGTTAACCCAGCCTCTGTGGGGCTTTCTATTGGACCAAATTGGACCAATAGAAGCCCCAGAAAACCGCCCCAATCGGCAACGCGGCTTTTTAAAAGCCGCCCAATTTCCCGCAGCCCGCAAAAATTGCCCGCAACGGGTCGCGGAAAGCCGCCCACCTGCAACCCTGAGTGGAACTTAGAAACAGGGGGGGGGGGGGGGCTGGTGTAAACTGTTTTTCTCCAAGAAACATAGACACACACTCTTGTCCACATATTTGAACACCGAGGAGCCACAGATTGTGGTAAAAGCAGTTAGCTTAGCTGAGTTTTAAAAAAGCATGGATAATTTCCTAAAAGAAAAAAAGTCCATAAACCATTATTTAGAAGGACTTGAGAAAACCCATTGCTTATTTCTAGGATAAGTGGCATAAAATCTGTTTTACTATTTTGGGATCTTACAGGTACTTGTGACCTGGATTGGCCGCTGTTGGAAACAGGATACTGGGCTTGATGGACCTTTGGTCTGTCCCAGTATGGAAACACTTATGTTCTTATGTTATTTCTTCACACCATCAATTCTGTTTTGTTTCCACGGGCAAGCAGAACTGACTTCAAGGCTGATCCTGCCACTGGCTAGGCTAAGTATCCACCTAGGGCAGGTTGGGGGAGGGGCGGCAGACATGCATCATATTCTCTCCCCTTCCCCCCCTCATTCACCCTGCCTCCACCCTCTGCCCTATCTCTTCCCCAGGTCAAACTGCAAGTAGATATAACAGTGCGGGATTATTGAACATAGGCCTGCACTCCAGCACTGCCATGATTCACTTCTCTCTCTCTCTGTCACACAGAGCAAGAGTGGGACTCTGCATGCATTGTGTAAGCACAGATCCGTGTTTAAAGGTTCAGCTAGGACGTCAGGTAGTCATGGGCAGGCCCTGACTGACTTACACTGCCGGCTTTGCTACATTTACTCAGTGCCTGGAAAAAAAAGGTGAAAGAATGCAGGTTGTTCTGACAGACAGGGACAGGACATGACAAGGGGTTGAATTAGCACCAAGAGCTGAAGCTTATGGCCAGTAATGCCAGTTGTCAAGGGCTGGGTTGAAGCTCTGAAGAGTTTGCTCACACATTTCCGACCTGTGCTAATTCACCTCCTCTTATGTCTCGTCTTTGCTCTGCAGTGTGTTTCCGAATCACCACCTCCTCCCAGGCTGGTTAAGCTCTTTGGTGAGCCTTAGACACACAAGGGTGTTGGGGTCTCTCACTGTGCATAAGAACATAAGAGTAGCTATACTGAGTCTGGCCAATGGTCCATCTAGTCCAGTATCCTGTTTTCCAATGAGTGGCCAAGCCAGGTCACAAGTACCTGGCAGAAACCCAAATCGTGGCAACACTCCATACTACAAAAACCCAGGGCAAGCAGTTGCTTCCCATGTCTGTCTCAATAGCAGACTACGGACTTTTCCTCCAGGAATTTGTCCAAACCTTTTTTAAACCCGGATACGATAACCGCTGTTACCACCTCCTCTGGCAAAGAGTTCCAGAGCTTAACTACTCATTGAGTGAAATAATATTTCCTCCTGTTTTTGTTTTAAAAGTATTTCCATGTAACTTCCTCGAGTGTTCCCCAGTCTTTGTACTTTTGGAACGAGTAAAAAAAAAAAATCGATTTACTTTTACTCATTCTATACCACTCAGGATTTTGTAGACCTCAATCATATCTCCCCTCACCCGTCTCTTTTCCAAGCTGAAAAGCCCTAACCTCTTGAGTGCCACCTCCTTTATCAGTTTAGTCGCTCTTCTTTGAACCTTTTCTAATTCCGCTATATCTTTTTTGAGATACGGCGACCAGAACTGTAATATGAATACATTTTAAGATGTCCACAAACATGACTCTGACTACAAAGGAGACAGCCAGTAAGAACCGCTGCTCACCAGTTTCTTCTACCATAGTGACTGGAGGCCAATGAACAGGGAGAACAGACCTCTGCGGGGGGGGGGGGGGGGGAGTGGGGGCTCTGTTCCCACCCCTCCCCCACCTCCACTCTTCTTTCTGCCAGCAGCTGACTTACAAGGGTAAATATCACCTTTGGGAGTGACTGAATTACACTCTGGCAGGGCCCCCTGAAACATTTAGGGGTCAATATTCAAGCAGGCTGGAGAGGCTCCTGGCTGTTTAAATTGCCTGTGCGGGCTCTCTGCTGAATATCAGCACTAACCAGGAAAGCCAGTGATCTTCTGGGCAGTCCAAGGGCAGAGTTAGCACTTATGTGGTTAAGTGCCAATATTCAGCACTTAACTACCTAAGTGGATAAACTGGACCACATAAAACATAGCTCTGTCTTTATTTAGACAGTTAAGTGCTGACTCTCACACTTAACCATGTAAGAGACAGCAGGCTGCACAAACCCGGATATGGCCATGGCCCCTCACTGAACATCGGGGCTAAATATTTACCCCAGTTTGCCTACAACTTAATCCTGCCCTGTTCTGCCCCTCCCCATCCCCTCCTGGTGCCTGATTTAGGGAACAGAATAGCCGTTCTCTGCCGCCTCAGATCACCCCACTTTCTCCTCACTGCAGGCTGTGATTGGACCTAAACACCCTTGCAGCTCCACTTCTGAAAAGAAGCAGCAGAACTGCCTTATAGCCCAAGGCTAACCTGTAATTAAAATCCTAACTTTCCAGGAAACTCAAACATCCCTCTATCCTTCCTCATTTCACAGTGGCTTTTCTAAATTAATTTTAACTCAAGTTGACACTGATGCATCACTGTCAGTGTTAGATACACAGAGGCCAAGGGAGTCCCTTGGGGTACTGGGGCCCTGGGCACTTGTCCTGCTCCCCTTCCCCAAACATTCACAGATGTATATTTCAAACTGAAACCCTCTGAAAACAAGTGGTCGAGGCATGCATGGCAGCTCTGAGGGCATGAAAAAAGGCAGTTACTGCTAACTTTAAACACACTGCTCTCCCAAAACATCCCTGGGTTAAAAGGACTCACAGGAATGGCTGTTTTTTTTCTTAAAGCTTATAAGTTGTTTAAGAGAGCCAAAAGAGATCGTTAAGAATCAAAGAGGAAGCTTACCTGGGAGTTGCATGGGTGCAAGCGGTTATGTAATCTTCAAGATCCTGTCTGCCTCTCATTCAGCGTGGGCAGATGGGAAAAATTTTCCCCATCCCAAATCAGCCCTAAACCAGCCCAAAACCCACCCAAAGTCAAACCCCGCCTCCAACATCACCGACCCCGCCTCCAATGTCACCGCCCCCGCCCCCAACGTCACCGACCCCGCCCCTGACGGCACCTCTGATGTTGTTAGCCCCGCCCCTGATGTCACCTCTGATGTCATTAACCCCGCCCCTGATGTCAACCCTACCCCGGAAAAGCTTCTATTGGACCAAATTGGACCAATAGAAGCCCCTGAAAAAAGCGCAAACCTCGCATAGCTGCAACGAAAAAGAAGCCCAATTTCCCGCAGCCTTCGAAAATTCCCAGCATCCTGGCTTAAAAACCAGCCCAATTGGGTGGGAAACCCACCTATCTGGCAACACTGCTCTCATTCCTCTGTCCTTTGCCTTAGAAGAAGAGACCTCAGACCAGACCCTGTATTTGTGCCCCCTGCTGGCAGGAGTTTTAATAGGCTATTTTTCCTTTGAGCACCTCAAAGAATTGATAGAGCAGTGAAGAACAATTCTATAATTGGGAGCCTGCAATTAATGCATGCATAAGGCAACTGAACGCTATTCTGTAATGGAGTGTGTAAGTGCCCTGAAAATGACAGTTACAAATCAAGGTAAGATATACACAAAAGTAGCACATATGAGTTTGTCTTGTTGGGCAGACTGGATGGACCGTGCAGGTCTTTTTCTGCCGTCATCTACTATGCTACTATGTTATGTTACTATATAACTGCAATGGGGGAGCATGGGAGAGGCATGGATATCTCCAATTTATGCATATAAATCAGGAGCGTAGCCAGACCTCACGGTGGGAGGGGTCAAAGCCCGAGGTTGGGGGCACATTTTGAATGCCGCCCCGCCGCCCCCCCCCCACCGCCACGCCTCACCTCACCTCACCTCCTCATCCTTCCCCACCGCCTCGCCTCCTCGTCGCTCCCCCTCACCTCCTTGCCGCTTCCCCTCACCGCCTCATCGCTCCCCCTGCAAAAACAAATACCTTTGCTGGTGGGGGTCCCCAACCCCCGCCAGTCGAAGCCTCCTTCAGTGCCGGTCTCCGGCGCAGCCGTATTCGCTGCCCTGCTCTTTCTTCTTGCTCCTCTTGTGCACGCTGACGCTCCTTTACAAGAAGAAAGAAAAGCAGGGCAGCGAATTTGGCTGTGCTGGAGACTGGCGCTGAAGAAGGCTTCAGCTGGCGGGGGTTGGGGACCCCCACCAGTCAAACCAGGGGCCCGGATGAAATTTGTGGGGGCCCAGGCCCCCGTGCCCCCCCCATAGCTACGCCACTGATATAAATTCTAGAATACTGTAAGGTACACGCTTCCCATGGCACACTTAGACACGCCCATTGACACTTGCCATTGACCTGACATGAATGGGTACATGGGAAGGTGGTAGAACGAGAGGACATAACATGAGATTGAAGGGGGGGGGGGCAGACTCAAGAAAAATGTCTGGAAGTACTTTTTCATGGAGAGAGTGGTGGATACTTGGAATGCCCTCCTGCGGGAGGTGGTGGAGATGAAAACGGTAACGGAATTCAAACATGCATGGGATAAACATAAAGGAATCCTGTTCAGAAGGAATGGATCCTCAGAAGCTTAGCCAAGATTGGGTGGCAGAGCCGGTGGTGGGAGGCGGGGCTAGAGCTGGGCAGACTTCTATGGTCTGTACTCTGAAAATGGCAGATACAAATCAAGGTCAGGTATACACAGTGCGTTTTTTCTAGTGAAAAAAGGTGCTGGTACTCAAATGCCTGGCCACCCTTCAGGGGTGGGGTGATCACGGAGGGACCCACCCCACAATAGCCAGGCCCTCTGCAGCCAGTCACAGAATCTATGACAAGGCAGAATTGGTGTGTAGAGCCTGAGCTCTTCCATTAAAACTCAGGGACCATGGGTCAATTTTAGCAGACAATGGAAAAGGTGCCGGTACTCAGTTCCCCCAAGTACCCCCTCAAAAAAAGCCCTGGGTATACACAAAAAGTAGCACATATGAGTTATCTTGTTGGGCAGATTGGATGGACCATGCAGGTCTTTCTCTGCCGTCATCTACTATGTTACCACGTTACTATGTTACATTGTGGTAATATTGCGACAGAGAGAAAGAGAATGTGTAAATAAAAATTGAGAGGGGTAAAAAGGGTTCAGGGTGTAAATAAAAATTGAGAGGGGTAAAAAGGGTTCAGGTCTCCACTCAAAAGGATAAGATTACATTTTATTTTGCTCACACCTTTTTCAGTAGCAGCTCAAAGTGAGCTACATCCAGGTTCTCTGTCCCTAGTGAGCTCACAATCTTTGTACCTGAGACAATGGAGGGTTCAGTGAATCGCCCAATATCACAAGGAGCAGTAGTAGGATTTAGAACTGGGCACTCCTAGATGTTCAGGTTGATTCTCTAATCATCAGGATACTCCACATTTCCTTTCTACCCTTGTGTTATGCACATACCATAATTTATGGGTTATAAGTCACGTTTTTTTAAACATAAGAACTTGTGGGTGTGACTTATGTACTGATAATTTGTTGCCAGTGATGATGCTCTGACTTGTTCCGCTGCACGCAGAAAACTGATCCAGGAACATTTAGAAAGCATATTATCAGTCTATGACACATCCAAACCAGCTGCATCAAGGAAGCCGGGCTTCCACTGCCACACCTGCCAACTCTCCTCTCCCTGCCCTCTTCTCCATCCATATCCAGCAATTCTCCTCTCTCCCCTCCCCTCCATCGATCCATGTCCAGCAAGTCTCCTCTCTCCCCTGCCCTCTCCTCCATTCATATACAGTAATTCTCTCTCCCCTACCCTCCCCTCTTATCCATGTCCGGCGAATTCTCCTCTCTCCCCTGCCCTCCCCTCCCCTCCCCTCCATCCATCCATGTCCAGCAAGTTTCCTCTGTCCCCTGCCCTCTCCTCCATCCATATCCAGCAATTCTCCTCTCTCCCCTGCACACCCCTCCATGTCCAGTAATTTCTCCTCTGTCACCTCCCCTCCATGTTCAGCAATTTCTCCTCTCCATGCCCAGTAACGCGCCCCAAACACCACCTGCCCCTTTTCAGCCCCCCCCCCCCGAGTTCCAGTTCCAATCCCAGCCCAACCTCTTCTCCCACAACAGTCCTCCGTCCTCGCAGAAACAGAAAATGAGGGCAGGACCAGAGCTGAGAGAGAAAGATAGGCTGAAGACGAACCTGCTTGCCTTTCACTGCCGCTGCGACCTGAGGTAAAAAGAGTTTTAAATTCTGGGCGGCAGGAAGGAGAGGACGAGGACTGTTGAGGGAGAAGAGGGCGGGCAGGCCGGGCTGAGGTTGGAACCGGAACTTCCGACGACGGGTTAGAAATTATTGGGGTGCTCGAGCACCCACAGCACCCACGGAGTCAGCGCCTATGGATGCTTACAGGCTTGCACGGGCTTTCTTTCACTTCCAAAAGAGATAAAACCCGGCAGATTTTAAAGAATAAATCATGAGAAATCATCTCTTCAAACATCCTAATGCCTGCTCCAAGCCAGCGTTAGGTTTTCAGCAGTAAGGGCGACTTTCTTTTGTGCACTGTTCTCTGAGCATTGGGAGGGAATAGGAAATGACCTCATTAATATCCGTTTGACTACATTTGCATGCTATTTGTACTAATCTTTGGCAGGCACATGGTCTCCTGTGCTAGAGCCCTCTGACCATTTTGTACTCACAAATGCCAGCACTAGTCCAGTGGTAATCGCCTCTAGCGCCGGTATTACATTTTGAGCATCGGCCTGTGAGAATTATGGAGATGAAGGACATGTTCCCATGAAGGTGTCACTCTTGCAATGCAGGGTTTGAAATTGGTAGCCTTTCCCAGCCTTGAGGCGGCTGCATGTATGTTTCAGAATTGTTTCGGTTACATCCGCAGTGTGCTTGTAGAAAAAGATTCATTTTCACTTTTCTTCATGCTGATAAATAATTTAATTGAGCTACAAGGAGAGGAAAAGGGGAAGGGGGAATTGGGACTTGATATACCGCCTTTCTGTGCTTTTTGCAACTACATTCAAAGCAGTTTATAAGTATATACAGGTATTTATTTGTACCTGGGGCAATGGAGGGTTAAGTGACTTGCCCAGAGTCATAAGGAGGAGCTGCTGGAGGATTTCTTACAGCTAAACCTTTTCCTTCTGCACGTTTGCATAGTTCCACTAAGGGCTGTATCACTGACTGGAACTACCTTGCAAGACAGGCCTCTGAAAAATTGCATTTAAATCTTCTCCCTACAACCTGGAACACATAGTTCATGAGAAAATGGCTTTATGGAATAGACACTGTTCTTTTATAGCTTGTTTCATTGATGAACTTGTGGGGGATAAATTATTTTCCCTTTATTTAATAGTGTGTGCTAATGCATATTGATATATTCCCTTTTTTCTTCACTTGTTTATATTATAGACACATTTAATATAATTTACATAAAAAAAAAAAAAAAGAGAGAGAATGGAACTGATTAAAGAGAAACAATTTTAATCCTGAATTTTCATGCTTCCCATTTCAAAATGAAATGCCTTCTACCTACCATTCATAGTAACATAGTAAAGAACGGCAGATAAAGACCTTAACGGTCCATCCAGTCTGCCCAACAAGATAAACTCATTTTACATGGTATGCAATACTGTATATGTATATCCAAGTTTGGTTTGTCCCTGCCCTGCACCGGTTTTATTCTCCAAATACCGGCGTCGCCACCCAATGTCCGCTAAGATCCTGAGGATCCATTCCTTCTAAACTGGATTCCTTTGTGTTTATCCCACGCATGTTTGAATTCCATTACCATTTTCATCTCCACCACCTCCCACGGGAGGGCATTCCACGTATCCACCACCCTCTCCGTGAAAAAATACTTCCTGACATTACTCCTGAGTCTGCCCCCCTTCAACCTCAATTCATATCCTCTAGTTCTATCACCTTCCCATCTCCGGAAAAAGGTTGTATGCAGAATAATACCTTTCAAATATTTGAACGTCTGTATCATGTCACCCCTGTTTCTCCTTTCCTCCAAGGTATACATGTTCCGGTCAGTAAGTCTCTCCTTGTACAGTTTGCAACGCAAATCCCATACCATTTTTGTAGCTTTTCTTTGCACCGCTTCCAGTCTTTTTACATCTTTAGCCAGATACGGCCTCCAAAACTGACCACAATACTCCAAGTGGGGCCTCACCAACGACTTGTAGAGGGGCATCAACACCTCCTTTCTTCTGCTGGTTATACCCCTCTCTGTGCAACCTAGCATCCTTCTAGCCACAGCCGTCACTTTGTCACATTGTTTCTTCACCTTCATATCCTCCGACACCAACACCCTAAGGTCTCTCTCCTGAGTCGAGCTTACTAATCTCTCCCCCTCCTATTCGGTATCTCTCTTTTGGGTTTCTACACCCCAAATGCATCACTCTTCACTTCTTGGCATTAATTTTGTTTTTTTTTTTTGTAGAAATCTTCATTAGGTTTTGAGAAACAATACAGAGGCAAATAAGTCACAGCCATCAGCATAGAAAATACAACACAGATATAAAACCGTGCGATTTCAAACGAAGAGCGGAAACAAATAAACAGTGTATTAATCCCTCAAAGCTAGAGTTCGCTTACAAAGTACTCCTAAGATTTGTAACAAGATTTTACATGATACCTCCCCCCCAAATGAAACCATCCCCCAGCCCTCCCCTATTCCCCCACCTCCCCCCCCCCCCCACCTTCCAACCACAGACTCTCAACATGAACAATGTGACACAAATGGTTCCCAAATACCTTCCCACGTGGACAGAGTTTTGTGACGTATGGCCCAAAGCCTCTCCATTTCACAAATGTACCATAGCTTATTTAACCATTTTACCAAAGAAGGAACCTGAGGAGACTTCCAATGAGCGGCAGAGTGACCCTAGTGGCCGACATAGCATGGCGAACCAATAAGGACTGGGATGTAGTAAGGCAAGGAGGTTTTTTTAGGAAAAAGAAAAAATTCAGGTGACCACTTTATAGGCTTAGAGAGCCAACTCTGGAGTCTCTGTTGAATTGAAAGCCCGAGCCTTAACGCATGACCACCAGAGATGACCCGTAGTACCTTTCTGCCCACACTCCCTCCAATACAATGGGGATACCTTCAGAAACATGTGATGAAGGCGCGCTGGAGTCAAATACCACCGATATAAAACTTTTACAGCATTTTCTTTAAAAGGAACAGAAATAGAAATCCTCGATAAAGGGTATTCCATAAAATTCCAATCATCATCTCCCAGTGTCAAGCCCAGTTCCTGATGCCCGCGTAATTGATGCTCAACGGGAGGCTGCACCTGCCTACGCTGATTATATAAGTAAGAGATAAGACCCCTCGTTCTTTTAGAGTCCTCACACAAATCTTCCAAAAAGGAGTCCTCTCGAATTACCTTGGCCTTTATTTCAACAGTAGAAAGAAAATGTTTCACTTGAGTATAAGCAAAAATATCCTTAGGAGAAATTGCATATGTTTCAGCCAAAGTATTGAGTGGAATAAAGGCCTCTTCATCAAAAAATTGACCCCCAGGTCTCTAGACCCACAGAGAACCAATTCTAGAAAGGCCCTGGTTTGGAAAGGACCAAATCAGGCTTGGCAAATAAACTATCCCAAAAGTAAAAAGTTGTCGAAATCGAGGGACAAACATCCCTACCCAGTTAACGATATCTCTGAGGAAACCACATTGATGAACGCAAAGGGCACGAGCCTACCGAGTCCTGCTCCAACCCAATCTACCGCTTCTGGGGGCTCGCATGAAACCATTCAATAGCAGCCCGAGCCTGAGCAACTTTGTAATACCAATACACATTCGGAACACCCAAACCACCCTTTTTCTGATCCAGATACAGCAGTGTTCTAGAGAGACGTGACAGTTTATAAGACCAAATGAAGCAAAGAAGGCGATCTTGGAGAACTGAGAGAAAGTTACAAGACAAATGAAGAGGAAGAACCTGGAAGAGATACATCAAACATGGCAACACGTTCATTTTCAGAGTAGCAATCCGTCCAAACCATGATAACTCAATGGAACCCCAAGCCTCCAGATCTTTGTATAGTTCCCGCAAAAGGGGAGGGTAATTAGCCGAAAATAAATCAGAAAAGTTCTTGGTAAGATGAATCCCTAAATACTTGATACCTCGGGTTACCCACCGAAAAGGGAAGGCTTGTTGTATAGATTGTAAAATCAGACTAGAAATACCAATAGCCATAACTTCCGATTTAGTCATATTGAGCTTGAATCCTGAAACAGAGGAATAGTCCGCTAAAAGCTTAATTAAGTTAGGCATGAAGAGTAACGGTTTGGTTAAGGAAAGCAAGATATCATCAACAAACATTGCCAACTTGTATTCCTGACCACCTACCATAATGACCGAGATATTAGGATTAGAGCGAATAGCAATAGCAAGAGGTTTCAAAGTATCTTAGACTTCAGTGCATTTGTTAAGGGAAGGCTGGCTGGTTGATTCACTCACTAAGGGTCTGGATTTTCCGCATGTTGCATCTATGGGGAAAATGTTTGTATGTTTATTTATTTATTAGAGTTTATTTACCTCCTTTTTGAAGGAATTTACTTGAGACGGTGTACAGTAAGAATAATTCAAACATGCGTGGGATAAACATAAAGGAATCCTGTTCAGAAGGAATGGCAGAGCTGGTGGCGGGAGGTGGAGATGGTGCTGGCCAGACTTATACGGTCTGTGCCAGAGCCGGTGGTGGGAGGCGGGACTGGTGGTTGGGAGGCGGGGATAGTGCTGGGCAGACTTATACGGTCTGTGCCCTGAAAAGGACAGGTACAAATCAAGGTAAGGTATACACAAAAAGTAGCACATGTGAGTTTATCTTGTTGGGCAGACTGGATGGACCGTGCAGGTCTTTTTCTGCCATCATCTACTATGTTACTATGTTCCATAACCAAGGCAAATAGAATTGGCGAGAGAGGACATCCTTGGCGTGTCCCCCTAGACAAAGGGAACATAGGAGAATTGCCACCATTAATTTGCACACACGCTCTAGGAGAGTTGTAAAGAGCTTGAGTCCAATCCCTAAATCCTGACCCAAATCCCAATCGCTCCATAACACTGATCATGAAAGGCCAATGAACACGATCAAATGCCTTCTCGGCATCTAATCCCAGAACACACAAGGGGTTTTTTGACTTTGTAGTTACGTGCAGCAACTTAACCATTCGGCAGATATTATCTTTAGCTTGTCTTTGGGGAACGAACCCAACTTGATTAGGATGGATTAGATCAGAAAGAACTTTCTGTAGTCGATTCGCTAGGACCTTAGCTATAATTTTAACATCAGAATTAAGAATGAAGATAGGATGATAGGAGGCACAATCCATCTTTTCTTTACCTGGCATCGGAATCACTGCTATCCAGGCTTCCATCATAGAGGGAGGTAAAACCTCCCCTTCCCGGACTCCACTAAGAATCTTGACCAAGAGGGGAGCAAGCTCCCCTCTAAAAGTCCTATAAAAGTCATTTGGTAAGCCATCCAAGGCAGGTGCCTTCCCAGTGGGCAGATCCTTAATAGCTTTAATAACTTCACCCACTTGGATGAGACCATCTACAGTGGGGGAAATAAGTATTTGATCCCTTGCTGATTTTGTAAGTTTGCCCACTGACAAAGACATGAGCAGCCCATAATTGAAGGGTAGGTTATTGGTAACAGTGAGAGATAGCACATCACAAATTAAATCCGGAAAATCACATTGTGGAAAGTATATGAATTTATTTGCATTCTGCAGAGGGAAATAAGTATTTGATCCCCCACCAACCAGTAAGAGATCTGGCCCCTACAGACCAGGTAGATGCTCCAAATCAACTCGTTACCTGCATGACAGACAGCTGTCGGCAATGGTCACCTGTATGAAAGACACCTGTCCACAGACTCAGTGAATCAGTCAGACTCTAACCTCTACAAAATGGCCAAGAGCAAGGAGCTGTCTAAGGATGTCAGGGACAAGATCATACACCTGCACAAGGCTGGAATGGGCTACAAAACCATCAGTAAGACGCTGGGCGAGAAGGAGACAACTGTTGGTGCCATAGTAAGAAAATGGAAGAAGTACAAAATGACTGTCAATCGACAAAGATCTGGGGCTCCACGCAAAATCTCACCTCGTGGGGTGTCCTTGATCATGAGGAAGGTTAGAAATCAGCCTACAACTACAAGGGGGAAACTTGTCAATGATCTCAAGGCAGCTGGGACCACTGTCACCACGAAAACCATTGGTAACACATTACGACATAACGGATTGCAATCCTGCAGTGCCCGCAAGGTCCCCCTGCTCCGGAAGGCACATGTGACGGCCCGTCTGAAGTTTGCCAGTGAACACCTGGATGATGCCGAGAGTGATTGGGAGAAGGTGCTGTGGTCAGATGAGACAAAAATTGAGCTCTTTGGCATGAACTCAACTCGCCGTGTTTGGAGGAAGAGAAATGCTGCCTATGACCCAAAGAACACCGTCCCCACTGTCAAGCATGGAGGTGGAAATGTTATGTTTTGGGGGTGTTTCTCTGCTAAGGGCACAGGACTACTTCACCGCATCAATGGGAGAATGGATGGGGCCATGTACCGTACAATTCTGAGTGACAACCTCCTTCCCTCCGCCAGGGCCTTAAAAATGGGTCGTGGCTGGGTCTTCCAGCACGACAATGACCCAAAACATACAGCCAAGGCAACAAAGGAGTGGCTCAGGAAGAAGCACATTAGGGTCATGGAGTGGCCTAGCCAGTCACCAGACCTTAATCCCATTGAAAACTTATGGAGGGAGCTGAAGCTGCGAGTTGCCAAGCGACAGCCCAGAACTCTTAATGATTTAGAGATGATCTGCAAAGAGGAGTGGACCAAAATTCCTCCTGACATGTGTGCAAACCTCATCATCAACTACAGAAGACGTCTGACCGCTGTGCTTGCCAACAAGGGTTTTGCCACCAAGTATTAGGTCTTGTTTGCCAGAGGGATTAAATACTTATTTCCCTCTGCAGAATGCAAATAAATTCATATACTTTCCACAATGTGATTTTCCGGATTTAATTTGTGATGTGCTATCTCTCACTGTTACCAATAACCTACCCTTCAATTATGGGCTGCTCATGTCTTTGTCAGTGGGCAAACTTACAAAATCAGCAAGGGATCAAATACTTATTTCCCCCACTGTAACAGACAACATTGCTCCTCTGTCAAAGAAGGAAGGTCCTGGGATGATAAAAAGATCCTGGTGAATCTTAGAATCGGCTGAGTATAAAGACTGGTAGAAGGACTGGAAACGCTGACGAATCAAAGAAGACTTAGTCAGCACTGTATTCTTACCGTCTCCAATCTGAAGAATAGTACGATCAAATCTTTGCTGCCTCAATTTAAGGGCCAATGAACGACCGGGCTTATTATAATTAAAGTACTAAAGTTGCTGTTGTTGACCCCGGATAAAGTGCAATTGGTCCGAGTAAATATTATCTAATCTTAACCGGAGAGCTTGGAACTGCCTCAGAATAGAGATCGAGTGAGAAGACTTATGAAGATCCTCCAAATGAGACAATTGTGAGATGCAGTCAGCAACTTCCTTTCGCCTGGCAGTTTTAGACTCTGATGGGAGTTGCTCCTTCCCACAGTTGCTGATCTATTAGTTCCCCTGAAGACGCCAGCATTTTGGTGAAACATGGTCCATGTAGGGAACCAAAGATAAAGATAAAGAAGACTGTTTGGTTGATGTATCACGGAGTGTTTTGCAACATATAAGCATTACGTTGCCCCGGGGCTTGCATTGTTCTCTGCATCTGACACCAGTGCTCACGCCATCCTACGGATAAGATCGTCCCCTTTCAGACTCTACAAGAGCGCTTTTTGCTACGATCATACAGCTAAGTAGCCATTTTTTTTATTGTTTTTTCTTTTTTTGTTAATTTTTGGTATTGGAATGGAGGTAGGGTGTGCGATGATGCTGGAATGGTGTCTTTACATATCAGCAGCTTTCGGGTTGATGTAAAGCACCAAAAAAACTGAGCACAATTCACTATATACAAATACTGTTTTATTTGTGTACATTTGAGTTTATATTATTGTTTTTTAAAAAATAAATAATATATATTTGCATTCTGGTTTCTGTTAAATCAAGAGGTTTACTTAAGGGAAACCCATTATATTTACTAGCTTTTCAAGATTAAATTTAAACTGCCAGACCCTTGACCATTCTTCTAACTTTCGTTTCTACTTCCTCTAGGGCATCCACTCTATTGGCTATCTTCGTGTCATCCCTTGCCAGATTCAATATGAGGTCTGTACAATCAGACTAGCCAAAGGCAGTGGAATGGGTGGCACACAGGGGCCATGGCCCCAGCAATAGTTTGGATAACCCAACTTTCAGTGACAGCAGGAATCTTTCCCTTGGTCTAATTTTGGTTATATGACAGTTTGATGTGTCAGTTTTTAGAGCTGTCACAAGTTGTTATGTAATTGAGATCATAGGTGCCAACATTTCAAAATGATTGGGGGTGCCAGGCACAAAGCTAATCCTCCCCCTTCTCCGGACACAGTGAAGGAGCTTGCTCAATGGTGTGCTGGTAAATTTTTAACAACAGGCGCTCTCTCTGGGCTTAGCCAGCCCTGTAATTTGGGGGGACCCATGGGTGGACAACGGGCGTGCTAGGCATACCTTTGCCAGTAGGGATGCCAAGTCCCACCAGCCAAATAAATGCACTGCCGCCACCCCCTGCTGCTGGTTTCCGTCTCTGAGCAGCATGCCGGGACTTGTGCATGCTCAGATGCACGAGAAACCCCGGCATGCTGCTCAGAGACGGAAACCAGCAGCAGGGAGTGGCGGCAGTCCATTTATTTGGCTGGCGGGGCTCGGCATCCCTGCCAGCAAAGTAAAAGGGAGTTTAGGAGGGGGCCTGAGCCCAAGGTTTAGGAGCCAGTTGTTAAAGTAGCCATGGGTGGCCTACTTTAACAATGGGCTCCCAAAATTCTTAAAAGCTTTGCAAACGGCTCTTGCGAGCCGGGGTGAGCTGGCTCCAGCACATCATTGAGCTTGCTGAATACTGGGTGTGCTCAGCATCCATTGACACCCACAGAGCTGGCTCCAACGATTGAGATCATTTCCAACAGATTGTGATGCAGCCTGCTTTGGCAAAATATGGCCACATCAGGTTATCTTATCAATATAGGTGTGTGCATTTTTATTTGGACTCCTTCTTGTATGGTGCTAATTTTTTTCATTTCCTCTTTGGTTCTTTAACACCAGCCTCTTTTTTTTTTTTTTTGGTCTACCAATATTTTGTCCAACACTGTATCAGCAACCAAAGAGCATTGGGAGGAGCTGGAGATTGCTTTGTCTGGCCCATCCAACCATAAAGATGTTCTGCTGCAACTGAGAACAGCTACAATTTCCATATGAGAATACCTGAATACAATTAGTGAAAATATTTGGGCCAATATTCAAAGCTATTAAAGTGGGCAGGAATGGGTCCTGCCCATTTAAATCCCTCTGAGCCACCCAACCAGCAGCACTTAACCAGGCACTTAACTTACTGAATATTGGCTCTGACTGAAAAAAGTGGGCAGGTCAGGGGTGGTACAGGGGGCGGCGCTGGGGAGGAGCTGGAAGTTATGCAGGTGCTAGCAATATTCAGTGCTGGCACCCGCTTAAATAAACAGGTGAATTTAAATTTAAGTGCTTAGCTATGTGGGCCCAGGCTAAATATCAGACCCCCCCCCCCCTCCTTTCACGGTAGTACCATGAGGTCACGGCAGCTATTTTGGAAAGGCAGCCACTAAGAGCAGGAGTGAGTGGACTTTGTCCTCACTGTACCACCATAACATAGTAACATAAAGGGGCATAACTGAACAGGGCCGGCCATCTATAAGGGCGGCCATCTCTAATGACGGCCCCGTAAAGCGGCATACCCAACCGTATTATCAAAACAAGATGGCCGGCCATCTTTCGTTTCGATAATACTGTTGGGGCCAGCCAAAGCTCAACATTTGGTCCGGTCTTAGAGATAGTAACATACATAGTAACGGCAGAAAAAAGACCTGCACGGTCCATCCAGTCTGCCCAAGAAGACAACTCATGTGTGCTACTTTTTGTGTATACCCTACTTTGATTTGTACCTGTGCTCTTCAGGGCACAGACCGTGTAAGTCTGCCCAGCACTATCCCCGCCTCCCAACCACCGGCGTTAGAGATCGCCGCCATTGGTTTTCGCCGATAATGGAAACTAATGGCGGCCATCTCATACCTGGCCAAATCCAAGCCATTTGGTCGTGGGAGGAGCCAGCATTTGTAGTGCACTGGTCCCCCTCACATGCCAGGACACCAACTGGGCACCCTAGGGGGCACTGCAGTGGACTTCACAAATTGATCCCAGGTGCATAGCTCCCTTACCTTGGGTGCTGGGCCCCCCCCAAAAACCCCCAACACCCACTCCCCACAACTGTACACCACTACCATAGCCCTTAGGGATGAAGGGTGACACTTAGATGTGGGTACAGTGGGTTTCGGGTGGGTTTTAGAGGGATCACATTTACCACCTCAAGTGTAACAGGTAGGGGGGATGGGCCTGGGTCCGCCTGCCTGAAGTGCACTGCAGTACCCACTAAAACTGCTCCAGGGACCTGTATAGTGCTGTGATGGAGCTGGGTATGACATTTGAGGCTGGCATAGAGGCTGGCAAAAAGATGTTTTAAAATTTTTTTGGGGGGGGTGGGAGGGGGGTTGGTGACCACTCGGTGAGTAAGGGGAGGTGATCCCCGAGTCCCTCCAGTGGTCATCTGGTCAGTTCGGGCACCTTTTCAAGGCTTGGTCGTGAACAAAAAAGGACCAAGTAAAGTTGGCCAAATTCTCGTCAGAGCCGGCCTTCTTTTTTCCATTATCGGCCGAAGCCGGCCATCTCTTAACCACGCCCCCGTCCTACCTTCGGTACACTGCCGACATGCCCCCTTGAACTTTGGCCGGCCCTACGACGGAAAGCAGTTGAATCCAGACAAAATCGGCTTTCAATTATACTGATTTGGCCGGGTTTAGGAGAAGGCCAGCCATCTCCCGATTTGTGTCGGAAGATGGCCGGCCTTCTCTTCCGAAAATAAGCAGGATAGTAACATAGTAAATGAGGCAGATAAAGACCTGTACGGTCCAACCAGTCTGCCCACCAAGGATTGCAGTTAGGCTCGGGGGGGGGGGGGGGGGGCTATCTTGCTGCTGGAGTTCTGGGAGGAGGTGGGAGGTTTGTGTGGTTGAGGGGAGGAGGGATCGAAGTCCTGTGACAGGGAGGAGGCAGGATTGGGACCGGAGAAGGGGGATTTTTTTTTTTTTTTTTTGTTACATTTGTACCCCGCGCTTTCCCACTCATGGCAGGCTCAATGCAGTAGGCAATGGAGGGTTAAGTGACTTGCCCAGAGTCACAAGGAGCTGCCTGTGCTGGGAATCGAACTCAGTTCCTCAGTTCCCCAGGACCAAAGTCCACCACCCTAACCACTAGGCCACTCCTCCACTGTTGCTACTATTTGAGATTCTACATGGAATGTTGCTATTCCACCAATGTGGCCGCGCAGGATTCTGCTTCTGTGAGTCTGACGTCCTGCACGTACGTGCAGGACGTCAGACTCACAGAAACAGAAGCCTGCGTAGCCTTCTACATGGAATGTTGCTAGTGGATTAGCAACATTCCAAGTAGAATCTCCAATAGTAGCAACATTCCATGTAGAATCTCTAATAGTATCTATTTTATTTTTGTTACATTTGTACCCTGCGCTTTCCCACTCATGGCAGGCTCAATGCGGCTTACACAGGGCAATGGAGGGTTAAGTGACTTGCCCAGAGTCACAAGGAGCTGCCTGTGCCTGAAGTGGGAATCGAACTCAGTTCCTCAGGACCAAAGTCCACCACCCTAACCACTAGGCCACTCCTCCACTGTTGCTACTATTTGAGATTCTACATGGAATGTTGCTATTCCACCAATGTGGCCGCGCAGGATTCTGCTTCTGTGAGTCTGACGTCCTGCACGTACGTGCAGGACGTCAGACTCACAGAAACAGAAGCCTGCGTAGCCTTCTACATGGAATGTTGCTAGTGGATTAGCAACATTCCAAGTAGAATCTCCAATAGTAGCAACATTCCATGTAGAATCTCTAATAGTATCTATTTTATTTTTGTTACATTTGTACCCTGCGCTTTCCCACTCATGGCAGGCTCAATGCGGCTTACATGGGGCAATGGAGGGTTAAGTGACTTGGCCAGAGTCACAAGGAGCTGCCTGTGCCTGAAGTGGGAATCAAACTCAGTTCCTCAGGATCAAAGTCCACCACCCTAACCACTAGGCCACTCCTCCACTGTTGCTACTATTTGAGATTCTACATGGAATGTTGCTATTCCACCAATGTGGCCGCGCAGGATTCTGCTTCTGTGAGTCTGACGTCCTGCACGTACGTGCAGGACGTCAGACTCACAGAAACAGAAGCCTGCGTAGCCTTCTACATGGAATGTTGCTAGTGGATTAGCAACATTCCATGTAGAATCTCTAATAGTATCTATTTTATTTTTGTTACATTTGTACCCTGCGCTTTCCCACTCATGGCAGGCTCAATGCGGCTTACATGGGGCAATGGAGGGTTAAGTGACTTGCCCAGAGTCACAAGGAGCTGCCTGTGCCTGAAGTGGGAATTGAACTCAGTTCCTCAGGACCAAAGTCCACCACCCTAACCACTAGGCCACTCCTCCACTGTTGCTACTATTTGAGATTCTACATGGAATGTTGCTATTCCACCAATGTGGCCGCGCAGGCTTCTGCTTCTGTGAGTCTGACGTCCTGCACGTACGTGCAGGACGTCAGACTCACAGAAACAGAAGCCTGCGTAGCCTTCTACATGGAATGTTGCTAGTGGATTAGCAACATTCCATGTAGAATCTCTAATAGTATCTATTTTATTTTTGTTACATTTGTACCCTGCGCTTTCCCACTCATGGCAGGCTCAATGCGGCTTACATGGGGCAATGGAGGGTTAAGTGACTTGCCCAGAGTCACAAGGAGCTGCCTGTGCCTGAAGTGGGAATTGAACTCAGTTCCTCAGGACCAAAGTCCACCACCCTAACCACTAGGCCACTCCTCCACTGTTGCTACTATTTGAGATTCTACATGGAATGTTGCTATTCCACCAATGTGGCCGCGCAGGCTTCTGCTTCTGTGAGTCTGACGTCCTGCACGTACGTGCAGGACGTCAGACTCACAGAAACAGAAGCCTGCGTAGCCTTCTACATGGAATGTTGCTAGTGGAATAGCAACATTCCATGTAGAATCTCCAATAGAAGCAACATTCCATGTAGAATCTCCAATAGAAGCAACATTCCATGTAGAATCTCCAATAGTAGCAACATTCCATCTAGAATCTCCATTAGTATCTATTTTATTTTTGTTACATTTGTACCCTGCGCTTTCCCACTCATGGCAGGCTCAATGTGGCTTACATGGGGCAATGGAGGGTTAAGTGACTTGCCCTGAGTCACAAGGAGCTGCCTGTGCCTGAAGTGGCAATCGAACTCAGTTCCTCAGTTCCCCAAAACCAAAGTCCACCACTCTAACCACTGGGCCACTCCTCCACTGTTGCTACTATTTGAGATTCTACATGGAATGTTGCTATTCCACCAATGTGGCCGCACAGGCTTCTGCTTCTGTGAGTCTGACGTCCTGCACGTACGTGCAGGACGTCAGACTCACAGAAACAGAAGCCTGCGCAGCCTTCTACATGGAATGTTGCTAGTGCAATAGAAGTCGGCCCTTGCAGATCACCAATGTGGCCGTGCAGGCTTCTGCTTCTGTGAGTCTGACAGACGTCAGACTCACAGAAACAGAAGCCTGCGTAGCCTTCTACATGGAATGTTGCTAGTGGAATAGCAACATTCCATGTAGAATCTCTAATAGTATCTATTTTATTTTTGTTACATTTGTATCCTGCGCTTTCCCACTCATGGCAGGCTCAATGCGGCTTACATGGGGCAATGGAGGGTTAAGTGACTTGGCCAGAGTCACAAGGAGCTGCCTGTGCCTGAAGTGGGAATTGAACTCAGTTCCTCAGGACCAAAGTCCACCACCCTAACCACTAGGCCACTCCTCCACTGTTGCTACTATTTGAGATTCTACATGGAATGTTGCTATTCCACCAATGTGGCCGCGCAGGATTCTGCTTCTGTGAGTCTGACGTCCTGCACGTACGTGCAGGACGTCAGACTCACAGAAACAGAAGCCTGCGTAGCCTTCTACATGGAATGTTGCTAGTGGATTAGCAACATTCCAAGTAGAATCTCCAATAGTAGCAACATTCCATGTAGAATCTCTAATAGTATCTATTTTATTTTTGTTACATTTGTACCCTGCGCTTTCCCACTCATGGCAGGCTCAATGCGGCTTACATGGGGCAATGGAGGGTTAAGTGACTTGCCCAGAGTCACAAGGAGCTGCCTGTGCCTGAAGTGGGAATTGAACTCAGTTCCTCAGGACCAAAGTCCACCACCCTAACCACTAGGCCACTCCTCCACTGTTGCTACTATTTGAGATTCTACATGGAATGTTGCTATTCCACCAATGTGGCCGCACAGGCTTCTGCTTCTGTGAGTCTGACGTCCTGCACGTACGTGCAGGACGTCAGACTCACAGAAACAGAAGCCTGCGTAGCCTTCTACATGGAATGTTGCTAGTGGATTAGCAACATTCCATGTAGAATCTCTAATAGTATCTATTTTATTTTTGTTACATTTGTACCCTGCGCTTTCCCACTCATGGCAGGCTCAATGCGGCTTACATGGGGCAATGGAGGGTTAAGTGACTTGCCCAGAGTCACAAGGAGCTGCCTGTGCCTGAAGTGGGAATTGAACTCAGTTCCTCAGGACCAAAGTCCACCACCCTAACCACTAGGCCACTCCTCCACTGTTGCTACTATTTGAGATTCTACATGGAATGTTGCTATTCCACCAATGTGGCCGCACAGGCTTCTGCTTCTGTGAGTCTGACGTCCTGCACGTACGTGCAGGACGTCAGACTCACAGAAACAGAAGCCTGTGCAGCCTTCTACATGGAATGTTGCTAGTGGAATAGCAACATTCCATGTAGAATCTCCAATAGAAGCAACATTCCATGTAGAATCTCCAATAGAAGCAACATTCCATGTAGAATCTCCAATAGTAGCAACATTCCATCTAGAATCTCCATTAGTATCTATTTTATTTTTGTTACATTTGTACCCTGCGCTTTCCCACTCATGGCAGGCTCAATGTGGCTTACATGGGGCAATGGAGGGTTAAGTGACTTGCCCTGAGTCACAAGGAGCTGCCTGTGCCTGAAGTGGCAATCGAACTCAGTTCCTCAGTTCCCCAAAACCAAAGTCCACCACTCTAACCACTGGGCCACTCCTCCACTGTTGCTACTATTTGAGATTCTACATGGAATGTTGCTATTCCACCAATGTGGCCGCACAGGCTTCTGCTTCTGTGAGTCTGACGTCCTGCACGTACGTGCAGGACGTCAGACTCACAGAAACAGAAGCCTGCGCAGCCTTCTACATGGAATGTTGCTAGTGCAATAGAAGTCGGCCCTTGCAGATCACCAATGTGGCCGTGCAGGCTTCTGCTTCTGTGAGTCTGACAGACGTCAGACTCACAGAAACAGAAGCCTGCGCAGCCTTCTACATGGAATGTTGCTAGTGCAATAGAAGTCGGCCCTTGCAGATCACCAATGTGGCCGTGCAGGCTTCTGCTTCTGTGAGTCTGACAGACGTCAGACTCACAGAAACAGAAGCCTGCGCAGCCTTCTACATGGAATGTTGCTAGTGCAATAGAAGTCGGCCCTTGCAGATCACCAATGTGGCCGTGCAGGCTTCTGCTTCTGTGAGTCTGACAGACGTCAGACTCACAGAAACAGAAGCCTGCGCAGCCTTCTACATGGAATGTTGCTAGTGCAATAGAAGTCGGCCCTTGCAGATCACCAATGTGGCCGTGCAGGCTTCTGCTTCTGTGAGTCTGACAGACGTCAGACTCACAGAAACAGAAGCCTGCGCAGCCTTCTACATGGAATGTTGCTAGTGCAATAGAAGTCGGCCCTTGCAGATCACCAATGTGGCCGTGCAGGCTTCTGCTTCTGTGAGTCTGACAGACGTCAGACTCACAGAAACAGAAGCCTGCGCAGCCTTCTACATGGAATGTTGCTAGTGCAATAGAAGTCGGCCCTTGCAGATCACCAATGTGGCCGTGCAGGCTTCTGCTTCTGTGAGTCTGACAGACGTCAGACTCACAGAAACAGAAGCCTGCGCAGCCTTCTACATGGAATGTTGCTAGTGCAATAGAAGTCGGCCCTTGCAGATCACCAATGTGGCCGTGCAGGCTTCTGCTTCTGTGAGTCTGACAGACGTCAGACTCACAGAAACAGAAGCCTGCGCAGCCTTCTACATGGAATGTTGCTAGTGCAATAGAAGTCGGCCCTTGCAGATCACCAATGTGGCCGTGCAGGCTTCTGCTTCTGTGAGTCTGACAGACGTCAGACTCACAGAAACAGAAGCCTGCGCAGCCTTCTACATGGAATGTTGCTAGTGCAATAGAAGTCGGCCCTTGCAGATCACCAATGTGGCCGTGCAGGCTTCTGCTTCTGTGAGTCTGACAGACGTCAGACTCACAGAAACAGAAGCCTGCGCAGCCTTCTACATGGAATGTTGCTAGTGCAATAGAAGTCGGCCCTTGCAGATCACCAATGTGGCCGTGCAGGCTTCTGCTTCTGTGAGTCTGACAGACGTCAGACTCACAGAAACAGAAGCCTGTTGCTAGTGGAATAGCAACATTCCATGTAGAATCTCCAATAGTATCTATTTTATTTTTGTTACATTTGTACCCTGCGCTTTCCCACTCATGGTAGGCTCAATGCGGCTTACATGGGGCAGTGGACGGTTAAGTGACTTGCCCTGAGTCACAAGGAGCTGCCTGTGCCTGAAGTGGGAATCAGACTCAGTTCCTCAGTTCCCCAGGACCAAAGTCCACCACCCTAACCACTAGGGCCTCTGGAATTTTCTTTTAAATGGCGACCCTGGCTGACATTCAGCTAGGGACAGCATAATTGTCTTATGCAGGCCCTGGATGAATGTCAACTGGGACCCACACTAGTACAGTTAGCCCTGGATATTCAGTGCTGGTTCTGCACATGGCCTACAACAGAATATCCAGGGCTAATTTAGCAGCCCACACTCAGCATTTGAAAAAAAATACTGACCACCGCAGGACAGGGGCGTAGCCAGCCTTCCGTGGGAGAGGGGTCCAGAGCCCGGGGGGAGGGGGCACATTTTAGCCCTCCCCCCGGCGCCGCCCCCCCCCCCCCACCGCCGACATTGCCGCCCCCCCCTCCCGCCGCGAACCCGCCGCCGCTGCAGCCTACCTTTACTTTTGCTGGCGGGGGATCCCACTCCCCGCCAGCCGACGTCTTCTTCTCAGTCCTTCCTGCTCTTCAATGTGTTTGCTGACATCCTGCACGTACAATTATGTGTGGGATCCCCCGCCAGCAAAAGTAAAGGTAGGCGGCGGCGGGGGCGGGTTCGCCGGGAGGGGGGTCCTGGGGTGAATCTGCGGGGGCCCCGGCCCCCTCAGGCCCCACGTAGCTACGCCACTGCCGCAGGATGAATACTGACTGATTAAGTCTGAAGACATGTTACATAAGTACATAAGTATTGCCATATTGGGAAAGACCAAAGGTCCATCAAGCTGAGCATCCTGTTTCCAACAGTGGCCAATCCAGGTCACAAATACCTGGCAAGATCCCAAAAAAGTACAAAACATTTTATACTGCTTATCCCAGAAATAGTGGATTTTCCCCAAGTCCATTTAATAATGGTCTACGGACTTTTCCTTTAGGAAGCCGTCCAAACCTTTTTAAAACTCCGCTAAGCTAACTGCCTTTACCACGTTCTCCGGCAACGAATTCCAGAGTTTAATTACACGTTGAGTGAAGAAAACTTTTTTCCGATTTGTTTTAAATTTACTACATTGTAGCTTCTTCGCATGCACCCTAGTCCTAGTATTTTTGGAAAGCGTGAACAGATGCTTCACATCTAGCCATTCAACTCCACTCATTATTTTATAGACCTCATCATATCTCCCCTCAGCCGCCTTTTCTCCAAGCTGAAGAGCCCTAGCCGCTTTAGCCTTTCCTCATAGGGAAGTCATCCCATCCCCTTTATCATTTTCGTCGCCCTTCTCTGCACCTTTTCTAATTCCACTATATCTTTTTTGAGATGCGGCGACCAGAATTGAACACAATATTTGCGGTGCAATCCGTACCATGGAGCAATACAAAGGCAATGTTAATGAATGCAAATGTGGTAATTCTTTACATGTGGAGATTAATTTGGTTTGGAAACCAATAAGAATGTGTGAATGGGACACCCTCCCCCCCCACCCCCCCCCCCCCCACCCCCGAGGACAGAAATAAGATAGATACTCTGGGTCTTTATAGTGTGAGAAGTTTGGTGTCCGGAGGAAGCCAAGCGCTTTGAGCGATAACAGAGAGAGCACTATCCCTTCCAAACTGTTAAACTACAAGTCCCAGAGTTCCAGTGGGGCTAGGCTCCGCCCCCTAGGGAGAGGGATCGAGTGAGCAACCAGGGAAGGAGGGAGAGGTATAACACCCAGAAGCCTTTGCCACAAGGGAAGGAGCAGGAAGAGGAAGACTACAACTCCCAGCAGCAGGACGGGGGAGGACAAGATTGGGAGATGGAGTCTAATCAGGAGAATGAGGATCAGCTGGGATGTCAAGGAGGGTTAGAGTTAATGGACTGGGATAAAGGTGACACAATGCAGGAGGAGGAGGCAGAGAGAATGGAAGTCTCTGCACTGGCTCAAAGACAGGGAGGAGTATAAGCCCTTTGAGTGATTATCAGGAGGGTAAGGACTCTTGGGCTTGTTGTTTATAATGATTGCTGAGTTTCCCTTTTGTCTATTTCCCGCTCTATGAAGATGTGAGGCAGTAAAATCCAGACCTAAGTGGGTGCTTGTCAGATGCTGGTTATCTGGCAAATGTGGGAGGTGGGGCGGGCCTTTCTTCTCCAGTACAAGCTAAAGGGAGGGGGGGAGTGTGGGTTTGAACTGTGACTGTGAAAAGGCAGAGAGTTGGGACTGAAAGAGAAATAAGTTTGCAGCATTGTGAATGAGGGGGAATAAGGCTGCAGAACTGTGAAAGAAGTGTCTTTAAGGCCAGCGTTTGGCAGAGCAACTGCGGCCAGTCCAGGCTGTAACGAGACACAGCCGGGTACACTGAATTGAGGAGGAGGAGGTGTAAAGGTGTTGAAAGTGTTCCTTGGACTTTATAACTTTTGGAAGTGTTCCTTGGACTTTATAATTTTGGGAGAAAGGAATATTTATTCTGTCAGAGGTGGTTGAGAGACCAATGTGAAGTGCCCAGCAGCCCCTATTCAAGATTCCGGCAGACCTGAAGACCAGATGCGGCTCACAATAGCAACAAGCTGATATAAAGGTATTAAAGCTGCTTCAGGGCCTGGTGTTAAACATGCTGGGCCCAAGGTAGGTATTTGGGACCAGGCCTCAAAGCCCTCCAGCCGACTGTTTCTCCCTCATCTTAAGAAAGACTTGGAGCCACAGGTGGCCTGGGGTGTTTGCACTCCCCTAACACAAACCCTGCTAAAGCCAGTTTCACATGCAGAAAAGGGCTTTTTAAAAATTGCACCACCAAAATACACAAGAAAAAGTACACACCCGTTGACTTCTGGCCCCTGTAGGATACAAGCAGGCGGGTGTGCATTCCATAAGGTCTGACTCAGAAGTTTAATTAATCGGTGTTTAAAGATCCATTTTCTCTGTGTGAGGATGGAAAAGATCTCCAGTATGCCTCAGGTGCTGAAGGAGAAACCAGGAAAATCTATAAAAGAGCTGCACGCCATAAAAATGAGCCAAGAGCAGTGCACCAAGATGGAGACAACTGAGCTACTTCTGCCTCCACCGGCGAAAGGGCCTGAACCAAGGGAGTCAGAGACCTAAATATGCTGCTAAGAGGGACATAGGGGTCGAAAATTGAAGTAGTAAATAGAGTGATGGAGAAATTAGAGGAGAAACTGGTGTCAGTCTCACAAAAGTGGAGAGGAGATTGGGAAAGATATATTGGGGGAAGGAGGTGGGGACCAGTGGCAGTAGGGTTCATGATGGGAAGCAAAGAAAAGGGTTTTGGGAACTGGTGGTAGAGCAGTGACCATGGGGTGGGCATGTAGTGTAAGAGAAACAGGAGAAGGAAGGTGGGGGAGGTGGATGGTAAAAGGGCAAGGGTAAGGTGAGGCATACAGGAAGAAAGAATGAAAGAAAGAAAGATGACTGGGTAACCATTTATGGAAAGCATGGGTAGGCTCGCAAATGCTCAGAAAAATTGGAGGTGTATTCCTCCAAATAAAATTGCACAGGTGCCTTATAGGAAGGGAAAGGGGAAGAACGGAAGGGAGGAAAGGGATGGAAAGGGTAAAGGAAGAGTAAAGGGAGAAATAGAGATGAGAGGTGCCATTTAGGGGTGTTCTGGGGATGCCTGCACATATACTCAATGTTGGGGGCCTGAACAGCTCGGTAAAGCACAAGCGTATAAAGGTTATCTGAGGAGGAATCAAGTTGACACAGCACTTCAGCAAGAGATAAAGGTATTTCCTCAGATGATGAAATTACAAAGGGAATGGTGTGGTAAATTGTTTTTCACAGCGTACAACTGCAAGAAAAGGGAGTGGCAATTCTAATGCACAAAAAGCTCCCAATTGTATTATATGAAACAGATCAAGATACTTATGGGCAGGTGCTTTGGGTGGTGGGTAGAGTAGATGATGCGGAAAGTTCGATACTGAATTTTAACACATCAAGGACTAAATTCAATAAATGGTGCCCAAATTTGCGCCCAAAATGAGCGCTGAGTACTATTCTATAAAATAGCAAAGAACAAACCATAAAGAAACTTCAGACCGCTCAAAACACGGCAGCTAGGCTTATCTTCGGAACAACGCGATTTGAAAGTGCAAAACCCCTTCGCGAAAAACTACACTGGCTCCCAATCAAAGAACGCATCGCTTTCAGAATCTGCACTCTGGTTCACAAAATTATTTATTGTGAAGCTCCGGGATACATGACAGACTTGATCGATCTACCAACTAGAAACACATCTGAATCAACACGAACGTACCTAAATCTGCACTACCCAAGTTGCAAAGGACTCAAATACAAATCAACTTACGCGTCCAATTTTTCCTACAAAAGCACACAACTGTGGAACGCATTACCGAAAGCCTTGAAAACTACGAACGACCACCTAAACTTCCGGAAAACACTAAAAACTAACCTGTTTAAAAAAAGCATACCCTACCGATCCAACATAAATGCCCAATCTTTGCAACACAACAAAACTAAAGAACGAAATGGACATAACACAACTCTTCCGTTGTACGATTGCCTAATGTGGCTGTGCCACATGAACTTTATCTTACCACAACATCACTGTGTATTTGTTTACACCGGAGTCTGTAACTCCTCTCCGGTACTATGTAAACCACATTGAGCCTACAAATAGGTGGGAAAATATGGGATATAAATGTAACAAATAAATAAAAATAAAATAAATGAAACTGTGCTTCAAATTGGGCACCATTTATAGACTAGTGCATAGTGCCGGGATCCAAGCCCAACTTTGGGTATGATGACTTACTACTACTACTTATCATTTGGATAGCGCTACTAGACGTACACAGCGCTGTACACTTGAACACGAAGAGATAGTCGCTGCTCGACAGAGTTTACAATCTAATTGGGACAGACAAACAGGACAAATAAGAGATAAGGGAATTACTAAGGTGGGGATGATAAAATAAGGGTACTGAACAAGTGAGTAAGGGTTAGGAGTTAAAAGCAGCATCAAAAAGGTGGGTTTTTGGTCTAGATTTGAAGACGGCCAGAGATGGAGCTTGATGTACTGGCTCAGGAAGTCTATTCCAGGCATATGGTGCAGCAAGATAAAAGCAACAGAGTCTGGAGTTAGCGATGAAGGAGAAGGGTGCAGATAAGAGAGATTTTCCCAGTGAGCGGAGTTCCCAGGGAGGAGTGTAGGGAGAGATGAGAGTGGAGAGGTACTGAGGAGCTGCACAGTGAATGCACTTATAAGTCAATAAGAGGAGTTTGAACTGTACGCGGAAACGGATAGAGAGCCAGTGAAGTGACTTGAGGAGAGGACTAATATGAGCATAGCGACACTTGCGGAATATAAGTCATGCAGCAGAATTTTGAACAGATTGAAGAGGAGAGAGATGGCTAAGTGGGAGACCTGTGAGAAGCAAGTTGCAATAGTCTAAGCGAGAGGTGATGAGAGTGTGGATAAGGGTTCTGGTAGTGTGCTCAGAAAGGAAAGGGTGAATTTTTGTGATATTATAGAGAAAGAAACGACAGGTTTTAGCAGTCTGCTGAATATGTGCAGAGAAGGAGAGAGAGAGGAGTCGAAGATGACCCCAAGGTTACGAGCTGATGAGACAGGGAGGATGAGAGTGTTATCCACAGAAATAGAGAATGGGGAAAGAGGAGAGGTTGGTTTAGGGGGAAAGATAAGAAGCTCAGTCTTGGTCACGTTGGTTGAAACCTGGTGTAAATCCTGGTGCGTAAATTAGGTGCAGAATCCACAAATTCTATAATACTGTGCACATCTTTAGTGAATGCTCCTGACTTGGCCATGCCCCTCCCACAGCCACACCCCCTTGTGTGTGGAGGAGACAGGCTGTGGTGGGGAGAAGGGGAAGAGATGCCTGGACCATGGGGTCCCCTAGAGCTGTGGGGCCCAGGTGTCACGGACCCCGGGATGGTGAGCCCTTGGGCTGCAGCCAGGCTGCAGCAGACAAGTCCTCTGGGGAGGCACAGAGCAAAGGAGAACCAGGCACTGAATACAAACAAGATACCAGACATGGCAAATAGACAGAGCACACTCAAGACTGGCAGCAACTCCTTGAGCCACTGATGCCGGCACCCCATGCATTCTTAGTTATCAGTGGCTCAAGGATATTGCCGCCATCTGCCAAGCTTAGTAGAAGGGAGTTTTAGCTGCCTTCGAGGAGGTCCTCAGCTGATGGAGCTTGGCGATCCTCACCAGGGCTGCTGAGAGGGGAGAGCGGCAGGGGGGACAAAATTCCACGGGCCTGGGCCTCCAAGGGGGGCCCAGCGCCAGGGTCAGGCTGCCGGCGCTGCATTCCCCGGTCTCACCTGCCTGCCTCCTCGGCTCTGGGCCCCCTGCATTCAAAGTGGCAGTCACAGATCGCCTCCCTTCGGGCCTTCCCTCCCTGTTACATCAGACGAGGGCGGGACACAGGGAGGGAAGGCCAGAAGAGAGGCAATCTGCGACTCAAGAGAGGCAATCTGCGACTGCCACTTTGAATGCAGGGGGCCCAGAGCTGTGGCGGCAGGCAGGTGAGACCGGGGACTGCAGCGGCGGGGGGGGGGGGGCGGCAGGGGGAGTGACAGAGCGGCAGCAGCAGGGGGAGCGCCGGGGGACAGCAGTAGCAGGGGGTGCAGGTGGGGCGGCCTTGCCCCGGGCCCGGCCTAGTCTCTCGGCGGCCCTGATCCTCACCAGCTACAGCAAGGGTCAGGATTGGTGTTAGACATGTTAGGACCCAGGGCAGAAAATAAAGAAGGCCGCTCCCCCTCAATTCTCTCTCTTCCATGCCTCCCCTCCAATCTCTCCACTTACCATTACAATCACACTGACAGACCCTCACCAAATACAGAACAAGGGATCACAAATTAGAAATAAGACAAAAATTGAACTGAGAACTTCGGCATGTACTGCAATAGTGGAGAAATAAAAACAGAAATGTATTTCCTTTTCTACTGAACACAATAAAATGACATCTGCTATACACATTTCTCAAGCTAACATATTTCAGTTAAATTCAAAATAAAATGCCTGTTCTACCTTTGTTGTCTGGTCATTTTTGTTTTTCCATCATATTGGTTCCAGTTTCTATTTTCCACTTTTCTGTCTTTCTGCTAATTCTCTTTCAAGCAGCTGCTGTCCATTTGTCTTTTCTCCTCTCTCATTCCATTCCCTCACTGCACTTGCCTCTGTCATATTGATCTTTCCATTTTAGCTCTTTCCTATCTTTTTTTTCTGCTGTCTGTCCAATCAAATTTTACCATCTTTCTAACCCTTTTCCTTCTTTTTACTTTTCAGATATCTATCAGATTTCTATCTCCTTCTTTCACCCACTAGCTCTGCTATCCCCATCTCACTCCTTCCCCAGCCTTCCATTCCCTTTCATCTTCAATCTACTCCCCATTATCATTTCTACTCCTTATAATCGCTATCCTCCATTTCCTTGCCACCCCTTGGACTCTCCTACATGGTTCCACCATTCCCAGTGTCTCCCTCCCACCACCCTTCTAGCCCAGCATCTGCTCCCTTTTTCTCCTCCCCCCCCCCCCCCACCCTCCACCCCCTCCCAGCATCTTCCTGTCCCTTCTCTCTTTCCTCTTGCCCTCTCTCCCAGGGGCCAGCATTTCTCCCTTTCTCTTCCCTCCCACTCATAGTCCAGCATTTCTCCCTCACTCCCTTCTGCCCTTGGATCCAACATCTCCCTCCTTCTTCCCCCTTCCTGTGCAGTATCTCTCCTTCCCTTTCCTCCGCTGTCATGTCAAACACCTTTCCCTCTCTCCCATTGTCCACTAACTCTCTCTCTCTTTCTTATCCAAAGTTTAACTTCTCTCTCAACCCTCCAGCAGCATCTCTCCCTCCCCTTCATTACCATGTCCAACATTTCTCCCCGATTCCTCTCTCCCCTGTGCAGCATCTCTCTCCCAGGTTCAATATTTCTTCCTCTCATGTCTTTCATCCTTCCTGTTCAACATCTCTCCTATCCCCCCCCCCCCCCCCCATGCAGCATCTCTCCTCTCCCCAGCAACTTTCCCTCTCTCTAGTCCTACTCCCCCCCCCCCCCTGCAGAATCACTGCCAGCTGACCCAGAAACCTTCCCCTGTGCCGCATTCCTCCCAGGAATTTGCATTAGAGTTGGGGAGGGTGTGACAGAGGGAAGGCTTCTGAGTCAGCCGACAGCAGTGGCAGTGATTCTTACATGCTGCTGGCGATCCTTTGAACAGGCGCTGAGGGAGATAAAAAAAACAGCAGCAGGACCTTAACTTGCTCCCTAGTGCTGTTTGCCCTAGTGCTGTGTGCCCAAATTGGCTGGTGCAAAATAAATATCTGTATATAATATGTAAACTGCTTTGATTGTAACCACAGAAAGGCAGTATATCAAGACCCATCCCTTTTCCCTTTTCCCCTTACTTAGAAGGCTACACTACAGGATGTACTGAACTCACTTCCAGGACATATGAAATAGAGCTGACTCACAGCAGTAGCAGTGCTAACATAGGAAACCTTGTTAACAGTTTATTTAGACAACAATTATAATGCTTGACTAAAAAACTAACAGTCATAAAAAGTCTCATTGTTATCACAATAATTATGTCAGTGACTGGCTCCATTGTTCTGCACTCTGTTCATAAAAAGGGAATATTTATTAAGGTGCAGTAAATGTCAGGTTTTTACAGCACCTTAATTTCCTACAGGAATTCGTTGCCGGAGAACGTGGTGAAGGCGGTTAGCTTGGCAGAGTTTAAAAAGGGGTTAGACGGTTTCCTAAAGGACAAGTCCATAAACCACTACTTAATGGACTTGGGAAAAATCCACAATTCCAGGAATAACATGTATAGAATGTTTGTACGTTTGGGAAGCTTGCCAAGGGCACGGATTGGCCGCTGTCGTGGACAGGATACTGGGCTTGGTGGACCCTTGGTCTTTTCCCAGTATGGCATTACTTATGTACTTATGATTAACAAACGTTGAGTTTTAGGATTTTGAACTGATTTAGGCAGTGGCGTTCCTAGGCTGGCTGACACCTGGGGCGGATCGCCGATGTGCCCCCCCCCCCCCCTGGGTGCAGCTCGTTCCCTGCTGCTCCCTCTGCCCCGGAACAGGAAGTAACCTGTTCCGTGCAGAGGGAGCAGCAGGGAAGGAACGAGCAGACTCAGAGCCAACAGGCATGCGGCACCCCCCCAGCGGCGTGCACCCGGGGCGGACCACCCCCCCCCCCCTTGGTACGCCACTGGATTTAGGACTCAGAATTTTCAGCAGGCTGTTTTACGCACAGACAAGTGCTTTAATACAATTGTCCAGTACCTACTACTTATGATTTCTATAGAGCTGCTAGATGTATGCAATGCTATACTCTAAACATGTAAGAGACCGTCTCTGATCGACAGAGCTTACAGTCTAATTGAGACCAAGAGGACAAATAGCTGCACACACAAGTAAAAAGAAAGCACACAGAAACCCCAAAATTTTAGAAATAGTAGTCAAAATTGTGCACTCGAATTTGGGCACACGTCCAATTTGCATGCGTAATTTAACCGAATAACAAGCCAATTGGCAAAAATAATTATCTACTAACAATCAATTATTGGTGCTAATTTGGCAACACTTTTTTATTTACCCGTACATCTTCCTAGTCGGTATTCTATAAAGATGCACTCACAAATTTTAAAATGTGGACCTGAAAAGTGGGCGTGGCCATGGGAGGAGCATGGGTGGGTTTGGGGCGCTCCTAGCATTCGTGCACAGTTATAGAATGCAGCGGATCTGCATCTAATTCAGGCCTCAGGATTTACACCAGGTTTCACTTGGTGTATATCCTGATATGCTATTCTATGAATGGCATGGAACTCGGAGTGCTATTTTTAGAATACCGCTTAGCGCTCATATTTTTTGACACCCAAATTTGGCCACTATTTACTGAATTTAGCCCAAAGAGTGTTTTTATCTATAAGCCATCTTCATGTCGCTGTCTGTGGGGGGTATAGATTGGGTGGAATATGCACTGACAGTCTTTGGAGCAAGAATAAATTTCTGCACACTTGGAAATGATTCTTTGACTCAGAAGCCTAAGTTATAAAGGGGAGGGGATTTGGGATTTAACTCAGTGGCGTAGCCAAGGGTGGGCCCGGGTGGGCCCAGGCCCATCCAATTTGGGTTTAGGCCCACTCAGTAGCAGCACACCTATCATGTGGCTGGCAGGGATCCCGAAGCATCTCCTGCTGAAAACTTCCAACAACTGTCCCTCCTGCCAACCTTGTAAATAGCAGATCTTCGCCTGCAGCGAGCAGTGGCTGATACATACTTATCGCACCGGCCCCACAGCCTTCCCTCTGATGTATTCCCACCTATGCGGAAACAGGAAGTTGCATCAGAGGGAAGGCTGTGGTGCCAACATAAGCAGTGTGTATTAGTTGCTGCTCGCTGCCGGTGAAAATCTGCTATTTAAAAGGTATTTGGGGGAGGGGGATGTTTGAGAGACCATATGGCATGCTGGCGAGAGAGGGCGAGACCAAATCACTTGTGGAACAAGACGGAGTTCTTCTGCCCACCCATCTTGGGCCCAGGCCCACCCAAATTTGGGTGTCTGGCAACGCCCCTGACTTAACTCACTCCTTTTTTTTTAGTTGTAGCTCAAGGTGAGTTACATTCAGGTACCAGAGATACAAAGTAAGGGGCCCTTTTACTAAGCTGTGGGAAAAAGTGGCCAGCAGCAGTGCGAGTGCGTCTTTTGGGTGCATGCCGGACCAGTTTTTACCGCGTCCTGGAAAAAGGACCATTTTTTTAAGGTGCCGGAAAATGGACGAGCAGCAACATAAAAACCAGCGCGCATCTATTTTCGGCCTGAGACCTTACTGCCACCCATTGACTTAGCAGTAAGGTCTCACACGCTACCAGGGCAGTAGGCATGCAGCACGCGCCCATTGCTATTTCCTGCCGGGTAAGTGCCACGCGGTAGAAAATAGAAAATATTTTCTACCGTGTGTTTTCGGCGTGCGCCAAATTCTGAATTACCTCCCCGGCCATGCGGTAGCCGGGCATTAATGTCGATTTGGCACATGCTGGATGTGTGTAGGCCCTTACACGCCTTTGTAAAAAGGCCCTAAGGGACCAATGCAGTAAGATTGTGTTAGAGCTGTGCCCTATCACTTAGCTCTCGGCTTGCTAACACAAAATTACAGCTTCCCAATGAAATGTAAACCACTTAGGCACTGATATATTTCATGGTACATCAAATTATTAAATCCAATCCAATCCCATAAGAAATAGCATGAAAATTACAAGTGCTGCCAAAGAAAACAGCACACACCCACTGCAGTAATATGCAGTTGTTTGCAGCATTGAAGAGTAAAAAAAAATCCCTGGTGTTCTAGTGAACCCCTTCTGTTCTCACGGACCTCCTGTCCCTAATTCCTCAGCCTACGAACAAAGTAAAATTCATGGTTGACCCCTAGCCCTTCTCATCACCCAACATCCAAAATAAAATTCCTAGTGGTGTAGTAAGCCCCTTTTTCTCCTGTGCCCCCCCATCCCCAATTTCTCAGTCAATACACAAAGTAAGATCCATGGTGGTCTAGTTGACTCCCTCCCCTCCCCTGACCCACACCCTTCCTGAGCCTCCAACATCCAAAAAATATTCCTGTTGGTCTAGTGAAACTCTTCTCCTCTTGTGGCCCCCCTGCCCCCGATTTCTCACCCAGCACCCAAAATAAAATCCATGGGGATCTAGTGAACCCCTTCTGTTCTCACGGACCTCCTGTCCCTAATTCCTCAGCCTACGAACAAAGTAAAATTCATGGTTGACCCCTAGCCCTTCTCATCACCCAACATCCAAAATAAAATTCCCGGTGGTGTAGTAAACCCCTTTTCCTCCTGTGGACCCCCTGCTCCCGATTTCCTACTTAATACACAAAATAAAATCCATGGTGGTCTAGTTGACCCCTACCCCTCTTGATCACCAAACATCCAAAATAAAATTCCTGGTGATCTAGTAAGCCCCCTTTTCTCCTGTGCCCCCCCCCCACCCCCAATTTCTCAGTCAATACACAAAGTAAGATCCATGGTGGTCTAGTTGACTCCCTCCCTTCCCCTGACCCACACCCTTCCTGAGCCTCCAACATCCAATAAATATTCCTGGTGGTCTAGTGAACCTCTTCTCCTCTTGTGGCTCCCCTGCCCCCGATTTCTCACCCAGCACCCAAAATAAAATCCATGGGGATCTAGTAAGCCCCTTTTCCTCCTGTGGTCCCCCCCCCCCACCCTCAATTTATCAGTCAATACACAAAATAAGATCCATGGTGGTCTAGTTGACCCCTACCCCTCCTCATCACCAAACATTCAAAATAAAATTCCTGGTGGTCTAGTAAGCCCCTTTTTCTCCTGTGCCCCCCCATCCCCAATTTCTCAGTCAATACACAAAATAAGATCCATGGTGGTCTAGTTGACTCCCTCCCCTCCCCTGACCCACACCCTTCCTGAGCCTCCAACATCCAAAAAAACATTCCTGTTGGTCTAGTGAACCTCTTCTCCTCTTGTGGCCCCCCTGCCCCCGATTTCTGACCCAGCACCCAAAATAAAATCCATGGGGATCTAGTGGACCCTGACCACCCACAGCCCCCTGGACCCCTCCTATGCACCATGAACTTGGGAGACAGGAGTCATGCCCACTCACTCCTTCCTCCACCTTGAATAATGGCAGCGCCTGACCCCCACAAGGTGCATCCTGGGATATATGGTCAGTCAGCCAAATAAGAGAGTTTTGACAACTCATATGTGCTACTTTTTTTGTATACCCTACTTTGATTTGTACCTGTGCTCTTCAGGGCACAGACCATATAAGTCTGCCCAGCACTATCCCCGCCTCCCAACCACCAGCTCTGGCATAGAACGTATAAGTCTGCCCAGCACTATCCCCGCCTCCCACTACCAACTCTGGCACAGACCGTATAAGTCTGCCCAGCACTATCCCTGCCTCCAAACCCATTTGCACCAACATTGGGCAAATATCTCCGTTACTCTAGAACAATGCGTGCTAATTTTAGGAATGCCCCTGTTACACCCATGACCCTCCCATTTCTGCGCTCCCTTTTCAGATCACACGTAAGTGCCAATTAAATCTAATTAGTGTCAATAACTTTGCTAAAAAGCCAGTTATTGGTGCTAATTAGCTCATTATTCAATTAAATTGCATGCACAATTACAGCACACACCCAAATTTATGCACGCTAGTTCTCAATATACAGAGACATCCTCTATTGCCTTCCAAAATTATAACCATCTACCCAGAAACTCCTCAGACGCATCACTAAATACATCACTGAGGGGCCCTTTTAAAAAGCAGCGGTAAGCCCCAATGTGGGCTTACCGCTCGCTAAAAGAGAAGTACCATTGGGCTACTGCACAGTGGTGTTCCTTGGTCTGCTGTGCGCACCCCCCCCCCCACACCGGGTGCAGAGGCGTCTGTCCCCCCGGGTGCAGCATGACCCCCCCCAGCGCATCAACACCCCCCTGGTGTATCATCCAAGCCCCCCCCCGGGTGTATTCTTACCTGCTGGGAATAACCTGTTCCGAGGCAGAGAGAGCAGGGAACCAGCGGAGCCGACAGCCATGTGGCTGCTCTCTGCACCCCTCCAGCAGCGTGCACCCGGGGCGAACCGCCCCTCCCTCGGTACGCCACTGCTACTGCAGCAGGCCGGTAATAGTTCCCAAATCCAGCATGCATCATATTTGGTGCTACAAAAATATTTTTATTTTTCTAGCGCCGGTGTGTACCTGGTAGTAATTGGCTGGTGCTGCACACTGCCCAGTTATCGTCGGGTTAGCGGCGTGGGAGCCCTTATTGCCACCTCAATGAGTGGCGTTATGTGCTCCCCCTGAAATGGCCGCACAGCAACCATTTTCTGAAAAAAAGAAAGACCTGCCTTTTACCCACTGTGGTAGCAGGGGGCCTTGGCACGTTCAAAAACACGTGCCAACACCAGCGCAGGCCCCCTCTTGCCACAGCTTCGTAAAAGGGGCCCTGAATGTATCAGTCTAAAAAAAATAAAACAATTTTTATAACAATGAGTGCAAAGAAACTTTATCATATCAGCACTTATCTGATCATGCCAGCTGCTTACATTTCAGAAAACCAACTAACGTGATCACGTCGACCCAGTAACAGCTCTGCGTCAGGGTTTCACCAAGTACTCATTCATTCCATTTACACCCCTATGCTCTCTTATGGGTGCTGAGATGATAAAGTTTCTTTGCACTCATTGTTGTAAAAAAAACCTTTTAAGTGATATATTCAGTGATGTATTTAGTGAAGTACATGAGGAGCTTCTGGGTAATTACCACTAGGTTGGAAAATCTGGGGTACAAATGCGGGAAGGCAATAGACAAAGTATCTCTGTATTGGTAGCTTGCATTTTCCCGGAACTCGAAAGAGATTTTCCATTGATTAAATAATTTATTTTTAATTTTCAATTCTTTATTTATAATTTATAAAAAATTGTACAAGTATTACACTTAAGCAACTCAGAAAAGAAAAAAATTTCATCAAGAATCCAAAGAAAAGGGGAATCATATTAAACAATCTTTCTAAGACCACCAAATAAAAGGGGAGTGTAGTCAGTAAGGATAAGGAGATCCAATAAGGAACAATTAATAATATTCAAAGCCTTTTATATGATATATACCCCCAGGGCTTTTTTTGAGGGGGTACTTGGGGTACTGAGTACTGGCACCTTTTCCATTGGCTGCTAAAATTGACCCATGGTCCCCAAGTTTTAATGAAAGAGCTCAGGCTCTACACAACAATTCTGCCTTGTCATAGGTTCTGTGACTGGTTGCAGGGGGCCTGGCTATTGTGGGGAGGGTCCCTCAGTGATTACGCCCACCCCTGAAGGGTGGCCTAGCATTTGAGTACCGGCACCTTTTTCACTAGAAAAAGTGCTCTGTATACCCCACAATTCCTTTAAAGCGACCCTTAGATGCTAAAACATGTTATTATCAAGGAAACCAAATCAAGTTACAATTTTTTTCAAATCAAGAAAGACCTTTAATTGTTCAGGCATGAAGAAAACATATTTTGTCCCTAGATATTTAATCAAACATTTACATGGATAGGCCAATAATAAAAGTAGCCCCTATGGTCAAAAGTTCTTGTTTTATAGACAAAAAGATTTTTCTTCGATCCTGTGTCTGCCTTGTTACATCCAGGTATATCCAGACATTTTTTTTTCTATAAAATAACACTTGTGCATTATGAAAAAAGTCTTAATACCGCATTTCGGGGCCCTTTCACAAAGGTATGTAGGCGCCTACGTGCATCCAACGCACATCAAATTGGCACTACCGCCCGGCTACCCGCATGCCCTGAGCGGTAATTCCATTTTTGACACGCGACCAAAACACGTGGTAGAAAATATTTTCTATTTTCTACCACGTGGCACTTACCCAGCGGTAATCGGCAGTTTATGGGCTCTGGCCACTTACCGCCTGGTTAGTTCACGAAACCTTACCGCTAAGTCAATGGGTGAGGGTAAAGTCTCTGCCCTAAAATGGATGTGCGCTGGTTTTAATTTTGCCACACATCCATTTTCCGGCACAAAAAAAATGCCTTTTTTCCAGGTGCACTGTGCAGATGGACCTGCACACATTCAAAACACACGCCTACACCAGGGCAGGCCACTTTTAGGCAGGCCTTAGTAAAAGGGCCACTTAATTCTTTGTCAAACACAAATGAAAACAGTGTGGCTTTTTCGGTCTCTTCAGTTAAAGATGACTACTACTACAACTACTATTTAACATTTCTAAAGCGCTACCAGGGTTGCGCAGCGCTGTACAATTAACAAAGAAGGACAGTCCCTGCTCAAAGGAGCTTACAATCTAAAGGACAAAAAGTGCAGTCAATCAAGATTGAGGCAGCCTAGATTTCCTGGATAGAGGTACAATGGTTAGTATTAACACCTCATTATTTGCCATTTAATCTCCAGGCCCTTGACTCACTTCTGAACTGTTTTAAGAGGAATAAAATAAATCCAATTCACAGGAGGTATAGTTTCAGGGGTGAACTTCAAGACCTCTATCAAATATCTCCTAAAGATATCCATTGGAGGAATCCCCAAGGGCTTTGTAAAATTCAAGAGACGAAGATTAAGTGGGTGGTTATACTTCTCTAATTGTTCTATCTTCTTATGTAACACCAATTTATCTTTAATAATAACTGCTGTTGTTTCCTGCAAAGGTTTCAACTCTTTCTTGACACTCAAAATTTGAGTAGAAAACTCCTGCTTAGTCTCATCCAAACTCTTTGAGAAAGAATCGACAGTACTCAGAAGTGTAGAAATCTCTTGAGTAGATTTGGTATAGTTTCAGGGGTGAACTTCAAGATCTCTATCGAATATCTCCTAAAGATATCCATTGGAGGAATCCCCAAGGGCTTTGTAAAATTCAAGAGGCAAAGATTAAGTGGGTGGTTATACTTCTCTAATTGTTCTATCTTCTTATGTAACACCAATTTATCTTTAATAATAACTGCTATTGTTTCCTGCAAAGGTTCTAGCTCTTTCTTGACACTCAAAACTTGAGTAGAAAACTCCTGCTTAGTCCCATCTAAACCCTTCGAGAAAGAATCGACAGTACTCGCAAGCGTAGAGATCTCTTGAGTAGATTTGGCAACTGTCCCATCCAATTTCTGAAGAACACACCACATATTCTCTAGCATCACTGCCGCAGTCTTCTCCGACTCCACTTCATCAGTAGAGGGTACACCACAACCGTTTTTTCCCACACCCTTTACTCACGGCTTCTTCACCCCCAACCAGAGCCTCCCAACTAGTGCCTTCCGCTGCAAGAAGCTCTTCCAGAATCGCTGGTATAGGTGGTCATGGCAGCGGGTTGCATACTGGGGGAGACAATATTATTTAAGGTAACATCAAGCCCCAAGGGACCAGGCTTTCTTTCGCCCAGACCCGCAGCAGGGAATATCCTCCCAGGCTCCTGCAGTGGGGTCCTGGCAGCATATCTCTATATTGTGTTCTGCACGGGGGATGAAGTCTTGACTGTTGGGGGACCAGTCATGACTACCCTCTTCTGTTTAGTATGTGGCATAGTTCAGGCAAGAAGTAACAGTAAACTGCAGTAGATACAAAGTTAAGGCAATGCTGTCACCTCACCCTGCCATCTTGACCACTCCTCCCAAATAATGTTTTTTAAAGTGATATGGAAATATTTCAGATATTTACTGGAAGTGCTTTTTGAAGGATAATCTTTATAAAATAGGCTATAAAAAGGATCAGTTTTTCTATCACTCATTTGGAGCAGTTGATATTATTATAACTATTTGATTAAGGGAAAAGACAAGATCAATTAGTCCTCCCTCAGATTTTATGATCCTGAAAATGCCTATTTAAAATCATGCTTTTAGGTTCATCCTAAAAACGGAAGTAAGGGTCTCAAGTCTCAGCTACTCTCGTAAGGCATTTCAAAAGGTAGGACCTAGTACATTGAAAACCCATGCATGAGTTTCTGATAAATAAAAATTACCAGACTGGTGGAACCTCAGTTTAGGAATAATAAATCATTGTGTAATAGTGATCAATATGTCCTGACCCAGAACACCATCCAGACAAAGTTCTCACTTTAAATCTATAACATATTGATTTAACTATAGAGATAGTTACACATCTGCTATATGGTGTATGGTAGCCATGTTAGTCCACTTTTAAGGGTAATATGAAAATAAGATGATACCTTTTTACTCCAATAAAAAAGTATCATCTTATTTTCTTTTTTTATGTTTTGTTTATTTCCATATATTGGCAAAGCCTATATGAATTTATTATTTGGCTCAAATCGGCTGAGTGCTTTTGAATATTGAACTTTTAGGGAAGGGTAAAAAAAAATAGGCAACAATAGCTTTTAAATCACTGTTTGTTTGAGTTCATGGTACTTTTCAGAGGATTGTTTCAGAAAACAGGTCAAGGAGGCGTCAAGCTGGCCCAGGGCAACTTTGTGCAAGATATCTTGGCAAATTCTCATTCTGGATGTATACAAGGAGAGCTCACTGTCTCTAACAAGCAGGGACTAACAATTAATTAACAGGATGCTTGGTGGATCTATGAGAACAAAAGAAGATTGAACAATACCTGTAGGACGAATATTCACACCTAAAGACTAATGATTCAAGAAGGAAATCAAGGGACGATATTGGCTCAGTCGTTGTTTCAGTTATCTTGTTACTAAATATTAATAGTTTGATCAGAATATACTTGCAGAAGGAACCACCTAGTTCTCATTGATAGCTGCAAGTGCCATGTTAGTCCTCTTGAATATCTGGAAAGGAGGGTCAACAACCAATCTGTAGGTGATACCTTTTCATTGGACTAACTAAGGGGTCCTTTTACTAAGCCGTGTAGGCGCTTATGCACGTCCTACGTGTGTCAGTTTTGAACTGCCGCCCGGATACCGTGTGGCCCGAGCAATAATTTCATTTTTTACGCGTGTCTACTAAGTGCACTGGAAATTTTCCAGCATGCAGCGCTAACTGGGTGGTAATTGGTATTGTACGCACATAGACCATTACCGCCCGGTTAACGCGTGAGACCTTACTACTAGGTCAATGGGTGGCAGTAAGGTCTCAGGCCCAAAATGGACGCACCAATTTTTATTTTACCGCATGTCCACATTCAGCCCCCCCCCAAAAAAGAGGTCTTTTTTGCAGGTGCGCTGAAAAATGGACCTGCGTGTGTCCAATACACGTGTCTACACCAGCGCAGGCCATTTTGCGGCACATCTTAGTAAAAGGACCCCTTAATGTATCTTTGACAAACTTTTGAGAATGAATCTCAGAGCTGGTAGGTTTCCAGCATTAAGAGCAGGATTTATTTGTATGCTGTACTCTAAGCACTGGAAGGGAATAGCACATGACCTGATTAGCATCCGCTTGACTACATTTAAATAAAATTTGCCGCCATCTTTGGCACACACTTTTCCTGCTTTAATGCCTTCTGAACACCCTGCGCAGATTAACACCGGTGCTAGTCCAGCGCTAATCAGCTCTAACGCTGGCGTTAGTTTCTAAGGGGGTCTTTCACTAAAGATTAGCTTGCGTTATCTGCAGCAAGGCTCATAGGATTAGAAAGCTAATCTTTAGTAAAAGACCTCTTAAGCATCGGGGCCTCAGAAAATGGTAGTTCTATCCTCACTAACCCCAAATGGATATTCACCAGCAACCACAAATCATACCCCAGGGCCCAGTTCCTATGCAGCGTTTTTCAACTGGTGTGTTGCAGCACATTGGTGTGCTATGAGTCCGCAGGAATCCCCTCCAAGTCTGCGGTGATCCCTTGGAGAGGATCCCTCCAGGTCATAAGTGTCGCCTCACTATCTTCCTCCTCCTACCCCTCGGGTCTCTCTTCTCCCTGCTGCAATTTTACAAACTTTGCGGTTGTTGGCAGCTATTAGAACAGGCCTTCATCTGGCCAGCCCTGGGGTCCTTCCTTCTGATGAGGTTCAAACTTGCATTTAGCTACAGTTCAAGACCCCCAGAAGCAGGTCGTTTGATCAAAACGCTGCATTTACTATGATCGCCAGCGTCGTGTGTCACAGCTTCATAGCCAGCGCTGAGCCTGCTAATGTAGTATAAGTAGTCGCTCTCTTTTTCTTCTTTATATTTCTTATTGATTGCTTTTTGCTTAGAATGGTTGTGTGCTTAAATGCAGTTGCTATGAGGTTTTTTTTAGTTTATAGCCTCATATGAAGTATTCTTTAGAAGAGTTATATACAAACATTTTTTTGGTTTTGTAGCATTTTTAATATATTTACATGTTTTATGCACTTGGATACAAGTTTATAATAAAGATTAAATAACAGTAGAGGTTTTGGCCACTGGAGACAAATGATTGATTACATGCAGTAGGCTCAAGGGTTTGAAATAGCTTTGTGCTATAAGAGAGCTAATAGCCTTGCCACTGATGGAAATCTGATGCCCCCCAGGGTCTTTTTCTTCTTTTTTAGTGGTGTGTCACAGACGTTTTCCTGTTCCCTTGGGTACATTTCAGCTATACCAGCTGGGATAAGGCTTCCATACCAGCACTCTATGCACAAATCTGTTCACCCCGTGGAATTGGACCTGGTAGAAAGAATCAACCACCTCCACGTGGTGTAGTCGAATGAAGCGACCCACAGTCCAGTCCCTGAACTGTGAATCAACACGGTTCTTCATGCGGGGATCCTCCATTTTGATCAGATAGCTGGGGTCAGGCCTCATTCGCCTAAAGATATCAGCTCAGGCCCACACCTACGCATCCACTATGCACATAACAGTCAACGTAATGTGCAGTCCCACATGCTCCTTACTAGTTTCTTGAGGTACCAGTCCACCCAGCTAACCTTTGGTAACCATTCACCATTGGCCCTTCCTGGATCAATCCAGGGCTCTTCCAATAGTTTGACAGGCACTTGGTCTCCCAGCCAGCAGCCCTCCAACTCTTTGGGTTTCAAGGGAGGCAACACTCCCTCCGCAACCATGCTTGCTTGAACGTGGATCCTTTGGAGTAAACAGTCCACTTCTGGGCTATTCATTACTCAGTCAGTGGCCAAAGGCACAAGGATGTTCACATCCACTTCCCAAGTAGAGGTACTCCACTGCCCTGCGGTCTTTCCAAATATCCCCAGAGGGCCTCCGATGTTGCTGCCGCCATCATGAGTCCTGCCGGTATCCCCTCTAGAGGAAACACCCGCTCCTTCTCCACTCCTATTCGTCTCCATCCACATCCCTGAATCATGGTGATCGCCAGCTTTGGGCTACTGGTAATCCAGAACGAGCTCACCTCCTCCTCACCTTTACTGCTCCATTTCTTAGCAGGCACCTCTGCTGTGGCTGGGCCTCCCGGTCCCGAGCTGGTATACAGGCCCGCTGAACTTGACCCAGCCACCTCCATCCCCTCAGGGCCTTCCCCCAAGGAATTTGCGACAGTGGATTCCACCACTCCTGTGTCCTCATCCATATGTAGCTCTGGTCTTTTCTGGTGGGTTTCTCTTTCTCTGATTCCCTCGGAGCCGAGGCCTCCACGGTAGGAGTCACTGCTCTCAGCACCCTTTTATAAAACCCTATACCACATGCCTGGCAGCAAAACCATATTGGAATCAGGTCACTCTGGTAGGTGCACCCCAGGCAGATGATTCACCCCACGCTCGCTCTGTCCTTCACCATCAACTCAACTCTTGCACACAGACTGTGCTGCATTTCCTCCACTCGGTTGCTGTTATCATGAACCAACAGGAACTCCAACTCCCCTACACAATCCATGCATTCTTCTGCAGCTTTTATTCCCATGAGCAGCACCCTAGATCCATGTGCTTGACCTCCACCCTTTAACACCACGTGTGATGTCAAATGAGCTGTCCAATGGAAACTCTCTCCCAGTATTCCACGCAATGTGCAGCAAGTTGGCAAGCTTTCCTCCTCCCCCTGCTATTTTCCAAGTACTCAGAGTTCTGATGTTATCTCTCTGGTATGCCTGGCAGTTGGGCTAACTGGTTTGCACAGTTCATCCTGGTTGAGAAAATTCAAATTTACCTGTTTCAATCAAGCAGTCTTTTCTCCGGTATTGAAATATTTGTAAAAGTCCCAGGTCTGAACTAAGCAGTCATTCTGGACTTAATTTATCACCCCACGCCAAGCTCCTCCAACATCGACAATCAAATTTGTAATCCTTGGCCAAAAGTCCTTCCAACTTATACTCAATTGCCCCGTGTTATGGGTGCCATTTTATGTAACCTGGTCCTCGCTGCCAACTAGCTCAGTTCCCGGGAGGTTCTTCTCCACATGACATGCAGAGTCTGGTATCATTGCTTTCCATTTTTGTCTGCATGTTTTTTGTAGTTCCCTATTTTGTATCAGGCGGGAGTCATATTCTGCAACTGAGGTGAAGGGGTCTGCTGGCATGTGGTATCTGTGTAGGAATCTGTTACAGTCCATCTTGTTCCAGTTTCCCAGTAGCATATTGGTTCTCTAATGTATTTCAGTAGCATAATTAAATGAAATAATTACTTCTGAAGGTTAGAGGTACAGGTGGGGGATGAAGGAGATTACTTGTGGGGATGGGTGGGAATGGAATGGATCTTAGCGGGGATAGGCAGGTATAGATTCGATTCCAGTGGTGTGCCTTGACAATTTTCGCATCTTGTAAGTGTGCCATGGTTGATTTGTTACTGGATGCATAATTTGGTTTGAGCAGCCAGTTGGGAATGGATTCCATTCCTCCTCTTAGCCATAGATGCCAAGAAAGCATTTGATGGGATGTCTTGGTCTTTCATTGTTGAAGATCTTACATGCTAGAAAATGGAGGGGAGCTTCTTGAAATGGATTAGGATACTTTCTGTGGAACCTTTGGCATGCCTCTAATCCCTTCAAATTGGGCCGGGGAGTTAGACAGGGATGTCCCCTCTCCCTTCTGCTGTTTATTTTAACGTTAAAACCCTTGGTAGAAAAAGTGAAGGGGAATGTGGGGGATAGAGGATATCCAGCTCGAGGGCCATGAATACAAGGTGTCTTTGTTTGCCGAAGATATTCTGTTTTCAGTTTCTGAACTCCAATCTTCCTTAGAAGAAACTAGTGGGGGGTGTGGGGGGGGGGGGGGATTGGATCAATATGGGAAAGTATCTGGTCTCAAGGTAAATGCTTCTAAATGTGAAATCTTAAATATTAATCTAATACAGAATGTGATACAGGGCTTAAAGACTGCTTCCATACCCAAAAGTCTCTCGTTTATAGGCACACAACTTTGGAACTCACTACCCAAAGACCTGAAACTCACAGAAAACTACCTACAATTCAGAAAAAAAACCTGAAAACACATCTTTTCAAGAGGTCTTTCCCCCCTGGATCTGCCTAATCCCACACCACCATACATCACGAAAAGTTCAGAAATGGAAAACAATAATATTACCCTCTCTCACAATATGCTAAGATATCAACCTAAGTGTTTATTGTACTTCTGTATTATGTACTAGACTTCTACAAATCTAAATTTTGTACCGCCTTTTTAGCAATATGTAAGCCACATTGAACCTGCCATACGGTGGAAAAATGTGGGATGCAAATGCAATAAATAAGATGATAATAAAAATACCAGTATTGCATATAAAGTCAGCTCAAAGTAAAGGATCTGATTGATGATCTAACACATAAAAGCTCCTCTTGGTGGCTAGCAGTTCGCAAATGTCCATCTTGAAGACGAGTTAGCACAGCTATCACCGTTGGTAATTCTCTGATTTTATAAGTACATAAGTATTGCCATACTGGGAAAGACCAAAGGTCCATCGAGCCCAGCATCCTGTTTCCAACAGTGGCCAATCCAGGTCACAAATACCCAGCAAGATCCCAAAAATGTACAAAACATTTTATACTGCTTACCACATTCTCTGGCAATGAATTCCAGAGTTTAATTACATGTTGAGTGAAGAAAACTTTTCTCTGATTCGTTTTAAATTTACTACATTGTAGTTTCATCGCATGCCCCCTAGTCCTAGTATTTTTGGAAAGCGTGAACAGATGCTTCACATCTACCCGTTCAACTCCACTCATTATTTTATAGACCTCTATCATATCTACCCTCAGCTGCCTTTTCTCTAAGCTGAAGAGACCTAGCCACTTTAGCCTTTCCTCATAGGGAAGTCCCATCCCCTTTATCATTTTCGTCGCCCTTCTCTGCACCTTTTCTAATTCTACTATATCTTTTTTGAGATGCGGCGACCAGAATTGAACACAATATTCGAGATACGGTCACACCATGGAGTAATACAAAGGCATTATAACATCCTCATTTTTGTTTTCCATTTTATCTTGGTTCAACTGCCAAAAAGTCCTTGACTTGACTTGTGATAGTATTGTTGAAACTCACAATATCACTTGGTGAGACAAAGGACGCCTCGTACTGGATACCGCTCAATGCTATTCACAATCCAAAATGGACTACATTAGTCTTTACATGATTGTGTGTTTCCCCAAATATGCGTCATCAGGAAACGAAACCTAAAAAACACAAGTTGGTGTCGTATAAAACTATCTCACTACTGCATAAACCTAACTATTCTACATCATTTTATCAAACTTAACTCACTGTTAGTCTTATAATTTCATGCATGACCACTTCAGGTACTGCATTCCACTGGTGGGGCTGTTGCCTCAGCGAAACCTCAACACCGGAAGTTGAATTGTCATAGGTCAGATTTCTATTTAAAGGGAAAGGCAGCCGGGATCACCCAATCAACCTCCGTATTAAGACCAAATGCTTTCACTGTGTTCCACTTGAATATTATACATTGCTCTCTTCTAATTAAAATAGCTGAAATGTCTCCTCCCCCCCATCTGAGTAACAATATCTGTTCTAAAACCACAAATCGAAGATCTTCTGCTAAGTGTCTCGCTATTCTCCAGTGATTAATCAATGGAAGATTGAGATTACTTAATCGTTGCGCTGTTCTATGTTTGACTGGTTTCTTAGTTTGACCCAGATACCATTTATCACAGGGACACACTAGTCCGTAAATCACCTGCTTGGAGAAACAATCAGTCTTACCTCTCAACTCATATTTTTTGTGACTATTAAGCATTGAAATGATGTTAGCCGTTAAAGTCAATGGGCAATATATACCGTGGCCCCCATGGCAACCTCCTTGACCTGAAGAAAAATAATTTCTTGAAATATGAAATAATTTTTCAAAATTACAAACGAGTCTAATTTCCCAGAAATTCTATCTTCTGTGATGACATGGTCAATTGTTTCAGTTCGGAATGTACTGAGACATCTACTAGAAAAAGCGTACACAGCGCGTCAGTCACAGAACTGTCTCAAGATGGAAACCTCATGTAGAAACATGGAGCCAAGAGCACTGAGCTGCTTTCCATATGAACTTGCAAAGATGCAGCAACAGAAATACCTGCACAGCCGCTAGAAGTAGCAGACCAGGAACAAAAGAAAAGTGCCAAAACTGAAGTGAGGGAAACAACTAGGGCAGTCCTGGTTGGGGTTGTTTTTTTTTTTTTTGCCATGCGCTGCCACTGCCAGTGCCCACAAAAGGTGGGGGAGGAAACTCCAAGCCTCCCGAAAGGAAAGGGCACAGAGTGAGAACCCAACTAGGCCAGTCTAAAACAGGGCTCAACTCCCCCAGAACACCACCACAAGGTGGAATGCCAGGTCCTCATATAGGACCAACTCTGGATCCGAAGGAAATGTGAGAACGCACAGCAAGTGACAGATCCGCAGTATCATGAGGCCCACAGGATCCATGTTTTACTTGAACCCAGCAAGTAGCAAGGGCAGCCGGGGATTGCCGCCACCAAGGAAAAGCACCATGACCCAGCGCAGCTGTTCTGTGCAGAGCGGGAACAGGAGAAATGGTGCAACAAAGGCACCATGGAACCCTTTAAGCTGGGAGGGCGCCCAGCACCTTAATACTAGGCTACTCAGAGCCAACAGAAATGTGCCCTGACCAAATGCAGTTCAAGCAGGACTAGAAACAAAATACCCCAGCAATTCCCTGGAAGAAAGACCATGCACTAGGGTGATCGCTTTGGGACTCCTCAGGAAGCAGAAACATGCCCCCAGGCCCCCCACAGCTAGGCATAAGCAGAGCCTGACCATCCCTGTCTTCTCTGGGAGGCAGGGGCTGGGAGAAGATTGGGAGGCAGAGAAACATGACATAAGTGGCGAAACGTGCTAGTGTGGTCTGTCTGGGGTTAAGTTTAAAAAAAGATAAACAGAAAACCGCTACTAGAGCCACAGGAGAACCCCTGTGCAGAAAATTCTCCCCCTTGGGAAAACTCCCAGAGCCATACAGAAAGACCAGCATCAAACAAAGTCGGGGTGAGAAAACCGCTTTGTCAGTCCCAGCTAGCACACTAGCAAGATGGCCACCAACCCTGCTAGTACTGAAGGACTCGTGTCCCGTGCGTGGGAACAACCAGCGAGGCCTGCCCAAGAGCTGCCTCGAGAATCTGCTGTAAAACCAGATCAGCAGCCAGGGAAAGAAACGCGCTATACCGCCCACCCAACCGTGGAAACAGCCAGCGAAAGGAGGGAAACTGCAGGATGCAACACAGTAAAATACGGTAAAATGCAGAAATGAAAGACTCACTGCAGGGTGCCAACTGCAGCCCTGTTTGTGTCCCAGTACAGTCTGAGATGAATTGTCATCCTCTCCTTCACAGCCCTGATACTGAGAGCACTAGTATCTCTCCTAAGCCATATGCAGGTCCACTGCAGAAAGCTCCAAAAATATGGCTTTGTTTCTTTTTCTTTTTTAAACGCTGATTTCCACCGCATGGAGGAAGGAGAAGGAGCAGGGCAGCAGGGAGGGGGAGGGACCTGGGGTGAGCAGGTGTACACCCTAAAGGCGGCACTGCTCAGCTGCACACCCCATAGCTCTAGTAAACAGGCAAAGCCAGAAAAAGAGCTGTAACCAGATGAGACCAGGAGCTTGAGAGAGACCGTCCATCCGCCTGCTGGAGATAGAGAATACTGACTGGCGAAGGAGCATTCTATCCCGTAAGGCACTTCCGTTCAACGCTCTCTATTTCCACCTGCTGGTAGATGAACACAACCCACAAATATCTGGATTCATCTGCTGCTGACACTAAGGGGTCCTTTTACAAAGGCACACTGAAAAATGGCTCGCGGTAGTATAGGCATGGGTTTTGGGTGGACGCCGATCCATTTTTTTTAGTGCACCTGTACAAAAGGCCTTTTTAAAATTTTTGCTGAAAATGGATGTGCGGCAAAATGAAAATTGCCACGCGTCCATTTTCGGTCTGAGATCTTACCACCAGCCATTGACCTAGCGGTAAAGACTCTCGTGGTAACCAGGCAGTACTGACCTATGTGCACCAAATGCCACTTGGTGCGCGTCCATTACGCACGCCTGAAAATAAAAAATATTTTTCAGACACGCGTATTGGATGCACGCCAAAAATTAAATTACCGCAAGAGCTACACGGTAGTCGGGCGGTAACTCCATTTTGGCATGCATTGGGTGCGCATAGACGCTTAAGCGGCTTAGTAAAAGGGCCCCTCAGGAACTTAAATTTAACCCTAAACTCTATAATTAACCTATACATTTGTTGGAGGAGAGACATGATCATAATGGAATGCTCGACAACGTGTACGAGCCGCAGTATTTTGTAGTGTTTGCAATCTTTTAAGGTTATAGTTGCTAATCCCGGCATAGATGACATTACAATAATCATACCTGGAATGGAGAAAGGCGTAGAATAAGGTACTTAGTGCATCAAAGTCCAGCACGTTACATATTGATCTCAATTTATATAAGAAAAGAAACTTGTTTTGACACTGAGGGGTCAAAAGACAAATATAAATCTAAAGACATCAAACAGATTGAACCAGGACAATTTTCCTGCCAAATAGCAGAGGAAAAATATTTGGAGGTGATAATGACCCGGCAACCCAACAAGCTATTGTCATTTCGGGATTCAGAACCAACCGATTATCTCTGAGCCAAACTGCCCAAGTTCCAGACAATCTTGGAGAGGATGCAGATCAATAGAATTCAAATTAATATAATAAACTAAAAGAAAGTTGTCTGCGTAAGAGTAAGAGCTAATCCCCAAAGATTGAATGAATAATTCCAAAAGACTAACAAACAAATTGAAAAGTGTAGGAGAAAGCACTGAACCCCGAGGAACCCCCACGTGTAAGAGAAACGAGAGTGGAAACAGAAGAAGTCTGAACCACTTGAAAAGAACGCTGCCCTAGGAAAGAAGCAAACCATTCCAAAACTACACCAGCAACACCAAGTGAAGAAAGACGGTTTAATAGATCATGATTAATGAGATCAAACGCTGCCGACAGATCAAGAGAGACTAACAGAGCAATTTTCCCCTTTTCCAGATTACAGTATATGCCACAATGTATGCATTCCACAGCAAGCAAAATTGAAAGGAAAACATATACCGGTATATTCATTCCTTACCTCACTCTCACTCAGCCATCCTGCCACTCACAACCCCTATCCATGTACTTGCTCAGCCTCACCACTCACAACCCCCTGTTCACTCACTTACTCAGCCCCCCAATACTCACAATACCCCATTCACCTACTCAGTCCCCACCACTCATAGCCCCCATTTATTCTCTCACTCAGCTCCCCACAACTTATAACATCCAGTACTCATTAACACCATCCATTCACTCAGCCCCCACAACTCACAGACTCCCATTCACTCACTCATTCATTCCCTTCACCTTTCATAATCCCCATTCACGTACTCAGTCACTCATAAGCCTCAACAATTTTCTCAGCTCTCAGCTCTCACCACTCATAACCCCCATCCACTCACTGATTTATTTCTCCCACCAGTCATACCCCCATCCACATATTCATTTATTCCCCCCAGCACCCCCACCACCAACACTCAGTCATTCTATTCCTTCACTACTCATAACCCCATTCAATCAATTTACTTATCCCCCACCACTCATAACCTCTATCTACTACTACTACTACTTAACATTTCTAGAGCGCTACTAGGGTTACGCAGCGCTGTACAGTTTAACAAAGAAGGACAGTCCTTGCTCGAAGGAGCTTACAATCTAAAGGACGAAATGTCAAGTTGGGGCAGTCAAGATTTCCTGAATAGAGGTGTAGTGGTTAGGTGCCGAAGGCGACATTGAAGAGGTGGGCTTTGAGCAAGAATTTGAAGATGGGCAGGGAGGGGGCCTGGCGTATGGGCTCAGGGAGTTTATTCCAAGCATGGAATAATCCAACACTCATAATCCCCCATCCACTTACTCATTTATTTCCCCCACTAATTACACCCCCATCCACTCACTCTTTTATATCTTCCATCACTCATAACCTCTTTTACTCATTTATTTTCCCCACCACTCATAATTCCAATCCACTCAATCAGCTCCTTCACTACACATACCCCCATTCACTTATGTAATCAGCCGCCATCCACTCACTCATTCATTTCCCCTACCGCTCATAATCCCTATCTACTCACTTACTCAGAACCCCACCACCACTCATAACTCTCCATTGCCCCCAGTATAATATATACTACTTGTGCCCATTAGGGATAGTACTAGTACCTGTATAGAAAATTGTACTTATTAACCGCTGTATGCCAATGTGAAGGTCAGTGGTATATCAAATATGCTAAATAAATAAATATTAACTACTAATTAACCCCAACCACTCAGCCCTCACCATTCAACAGATTCCCCTCATCAACTCAGCCCACACCGTTAATAAACTCCATCACACACTATTTCACCACTCATAACCCCTATTTATTCATTCATTCAACCCCCACCACTCAGTCACCTTTGACTTTCATAATCCCCCATTCAATCACTCAACCCCAGCCCCTCATTTACTCAGCCCCCACCAGTCATAACCCCCACCACTCAAAACCCCCTATTCGCTCACTAATTTATTTCTCTCCCCACCCATACCTCCAACCACTCACACATTTATTTCCCCCTACACTCATAGCTCCCATCCACTCTCACTTAGCCCTCCACCACCACTCATAACCCCAACCGCTTACTCAGCTCCCCACCACCACTCATATCCACCATCTACTCATTTATTCATTTCCCTCACCACTCATAACTTCCCATCCATTCACTCAGCCTCTACCACCATTCATACCCCTATCCACTCATTAACTCTATTTTATTTTTGTTACATTTGTACCCCGCGCTTTCCCACTCATGGCAGGCTCAATGTGGCTTACATGGGGCAATGGAGGGTTAAGTGACTTGCCCAGAGTCACAAGGAGCTACCTGTGCCGGGAATCGAACTCAGTTCCTCAGGACCAAAGTCCACCACCCTAACCACTAGGCCACTCCTCCACTGTTGCTACTATTGGAGATTCTACATGGAATGTTGCTATTCCACTAGAAGTCGGCCCTTGCAGATCACCAATGTGGCCGCGCAGGCTTCTACATGGAATGTTGCTAGTGGAATAGCAACATTCCATGTAGAATCTCCAATAGTATCTATTTTATTTTTGTTACATTTGTACCCCGAGCTTTCCCACTCATGGCAGGCTCAATGCGGCTTACATGGGGCAATGGAGGGTTAAGTGACTTGCCCAGAGTCACAAGGAGCTGCCTGTGCCTGAAGTGGGAATCAAACTCAGTTCCTCAGTTCCCCAGGACCAAAGTCCGCCACTCCTCCACTGTTGCTACTATTTGAGATTCTACATGCAATGTTGCTATTCCACCAATGTGGCCGCGCAGGCTTCTACATGGAATGTTGCTAGTGGAATAGCAACATTCCATGTAGAATCTCCAATAGTAGCAACATTCCATGTAGAATCTCCAATAATATCTATTTTATTTTTGTTACATTTGTACCCCGCGCTTTCCCACTCATGGCAGGCTCAATGCAGCTTACATGGGGCAATGGAGGGTTAAGTGACTTGCCAGAGTCACAAGGAGCTGCCTGTGCTGGGAATCGAACTCAGTTCCTCAGGACCAAAGTCCACCACCCTAACCACTAGGCCACTCCTCCACTTCGCTTAGCTTTCACCATTCCTAAACCCCCATCTGCTCACTCATTTATTTTCCCTACCACTTATAAATGAAAGAGATGGAGGGAGGGGTATTTTTCCACCACTATCTCTATCCAGTTAATCATTTATTCCACCCACCACTCATACCTCATCCACTCAGTTATTTACCTCATCAGTCATAACCCCCATCCACTCACACAGCCACCATCACTAATAACCTTTCGCCATTGCTAACCTCCATCCACTCATTCATTCTGAATCCCACCACTCATAACCCCCATTCACTTGCTTACTCAACCCCCACCACTCATAACCGCTCATTCACTCACTCAGCCCCTTCACCACTCATTCATTTCCCCACCACTCATAATCCATGTTCACTCTCCCTCAGCCCCTCATCTCTACCACCACTCATGACCTCCCTAATCCACTCAGTCATGCACAGACCACACCTAGTCATACACTCCCTCAATAAACACACTTTCGTGCCATGCTTACACCATGCACTTTTCAACTGGTTCTTTCTTGCCATAGAGATACTGGCATCAGCATAATAGAGCTTTGCATTGGGAGGGTTGAAAGTTTAGCCCAGTGTTTTATGTAGGTGAAATCCAGGCTGAAATGTGGTTTGCATTGTTTCTCCAAAATTATAATCTGATAATTAACCTTCTTATGTAGATGATAGCTAGAACTCTCAACAGCTGCTTTCAGGCAAATCTTTTACAAGTTTGAAAGGGATCTATCCAATATTGATTATCTACTAGCAAAGAGATTGATATTTTGCTAGCTATTTTGTTTGCTAAAAAAGACTTTTAGCTTTTTACCCAATCTTGCATCATATTTTTCTCCATAAAAATGCAAGTGCCTGTTCATATCAAAGTATTTATTTAATGAAAGTTATTATGGGAAAATAAATATACAGGAACTTTATTTGGAGGGAAGTGAGTATAAAGCATTGATTTGATGGCAGGGTATAACTCTCAAAGTATAGTTGCACATGTATGGAGTGGCCACATGGCACTGGATTGATTCACTTTGTTGCAGGACATCATCACCCTCGAACTCCAATCTCTCCAACATCATCGCTTTCACTTCTCCACTTCCTCTCTCCCTGGTATCATTACCTTCCCATCCACTTACCTCCCTGGCATCATCAATTTCTCTTCATATCCTCCACTCCCCTGGCATCATTACCTCCCTCTCTCCACCTCCCTGGCATAATTTTCTCTTCCCTTTCATCTCCCTTGGCATCATCAAAGTAAGTTCTTTCCTTTCTTCTCACCCCCTGGCATTTTCACCTTACCTTCCCTCTCTGCCAGCTCCTGACATCATCATCTTCTATTCCCTTCACTACAATTTCATCCCACTCCCTGGCAGGGGCGTAGCCAGACACCCAATTTTGGGTGGGCCTGGGCCCAAGATGGGTGGGCAAAAGAACCTCGCCCCATCCCACAGGTGATTTGGTCTCTCGCCTGCATGCCATATGGTCTCTCAAACATCCCCCCTCTCCCTTATACCTTTTAAAAAGCAGATTTTCACCAGCAGCGAGCAGCAACTAATGCACATTGCTCATGTTGGCCCCCACACCCTTCCCTCTGATGCAACTTCCTGTTTCCGCCTAGGCAGAAATACATCAGAGGGAAGGCTGTGGGGCCGGTGCAAGCAGTATGTATGTCACTGCTCACTGCAGGTGAAGATCTGTTACTTACAAGGTATACAGGAGGGACACTTGTTGGGAGTTTTCGGCTGGTGGAGCTTGGGGATCCCTGTCAGCCACATCATAGGTATGCTGCTACTGGGTGGGCCTGAACCCAAAGTGGGTGGGCCTGGGCCCACCCAAGCCCACCCTTGGCTACGCCACTGCTCCCTGGTATAATCATCTTCTCTTCCCTCTGTCACCACCTGGCATCATTACCCTCCCTTTTCCTTCCCTCCACTCTCCACATCATCACCACCTCTTCTCTTACCTCAATCACTAATATAATTCAAACACGCGTAGGATAAACATAAAGGAATCCTGTTCAGAAGGAATGGATCCTAAGGAGCTTAGCCGAGATTGGGTGGCAGAGCCGGTGGCAGGAGGTGAGGATAGTGCTGGGCAGACTTATACGGTCTGTGCCAGAGCCGGTGGTGGGAGGCGGGGCTGGTGGTTGGAAGGCGGGGATAGTGCTGGGCAGACTTATACGGTCTGTGCCCTGAAAAGGACAGGTACAAATCAAAGTAGGGTATACACAAAAAGTAGCATATATGAGTTTATCTTGTTGGGCAGACTGGATGGACCATGCAGGTCTTTTTCTGCCGTCATTTACTATGTTACTATGTTACTATGTAATCACTTTCTGGCATCATCATTTTCCTTCCCTGCCATTATTACCTTCCCTCTTTCTCCTTCTCCTGACATCACCACCTTCTCTCCCTCATATCACTAGCATCATCATTCTCCCTCCCCCCCCCAGGTCATAACACCATCCCCACTCTTCCCTCTCCCCCAGCTTCAGATCTCATCAACCCCATCAACCTTCCTTCTCTTCTCCAATACCCCTTGCATTATCTCTTTCCCTTCCCCCCATGCCCTTACATCATCACCATCCCTTCCCTTTTTCTCCAGCCTTTGACATTCTCTCTCCTTCATGACCTAACATTGCCACTTCCCTTCCCTCCCTCCTTTGGCATCATAACCTCCCCTCTCCCCCAGCATCATCACCTTCTCTCCCTTCTTTCCTCATTCTCTTCCATCGTTACTTTCTGTCTCCCATCCCCCATCCCCCTCATATAATCACTCCACTTTCTCACCAGAGCCTGGCACCACTTTTCTTTCTTGTTCATCCGCCCATTCCCTGGCATCACCATTTTCCTCACATCTCCTTCCCCTGATATCATCACCTTTCACATATTAGCAAAAAAAAAAAAAAGAATAAAAAAACACAAAACAAAACAAAAAAAACAACAACCCAATAACAACTTCCACAGTGAGCCTACAATTACTATTTTTTAAACAAATTATTTTTAACACCCCTTTACAATCACTTACATGCCCTCCCCCCACCTCTAGGTATCATTTTCTCTTTCCTTTCATCCCACCCCTTGGTATCATCACCTTTCTCAGTGGTTTACAATAAAATAAATCTCAAAAACATAAAATAAGTAGGAAAGAAAATGAGGGGCTGGGGTAGGAAGTAAAATTAAATAATTGATGAGAAAAAAAAAGAACTAAAGCTGGGTATAGTGCCCAGCTCTTGGGGTAGGCGTCAGCTTACCAGGTTCCACTCTTGGGTATATGTTTGTCTACTTGCCAAACATATCCTAAAGTAGATATGTCTTAAGGCTGCTTCTTATCTACCGCTCTTCCCCCTGGCATCATCATCCTCCCTTCTCTCCCTACTCTTTGACACCATTTTCCTAAAAGAAAAGTCCATAAGCCATTATTAAGATGGACTTGGGAAAATCTACTGCTTCTTTAGTAACCTGGAGGGTCCGACTTTAGTTTTGCAAAAAATGTCTAAAATCTGAATAAGAAAGAAGTTCACTTTCCAAAAAGAAAAATGTCTCTTTTGTTTTAGAAAATACTGTTTCCAACAAGGTTTTGTGCTTTGGAAGTTTTGTTTTTTGGTCTATTTTCAAAACAAAAATGTCCAAGTGAAAAATGTAGAAAATCAAGCCATTGGGATGTAGGATGGGCCAGCATTTTTAGTAGACTGGTCTCCCAGACATCCCAGAAGATAAATGGGCCACCCTAGTGGAGTTCAAAAACATGCTCCCAGGTACAGATCTCACCATTGCAGGGGCGTAGCCAGACAGCAGATTTTGGATGGGCCTAGGCAAGAAGTGGGTGGGCACCAAGTGTTCTCCCCCTCCCCCCCCAAAAATATCTAAGCTGGTGGGAAAATGTTTCTCTCCACCTTGACAATCTGCAGCAGGCATGCGCTGAAAACTGAGCATTCACAGGTGCCAGTAACATGGAGCACACCATTTTCATTACCATCAGGGGGAAGTCTTCAGCTGGTAGAGCTTGGAATCCCCATCAGCTACTGTTAAACATGTGCTACGGTTGGGTGGGCCTGAGCACAACTTCGGCAACATCAGTCTTTTTAAAGGTATGTTGCAACAGTTCTTTCTGTGCTCTGGCACATTTCTTTTTCATTTTTATACATACACACTCTCTTTTATTTCTATTTAATTCTCACACTGATACATATTTGCTGTTCTAGACACATCAGTGTCGTCCGTTCTCTCAGTTACTCATCTGTAATTCAAGATGTATAAACGATGCATTTATTTCATGCTACCGGTCAGTTTCATCCTTTTTATGTTTAAATCATTTTTATTGGTAAACAACATATGAGAAATATACATTGTGTAACTCCTTCTGATTCAACTATTGTTCACATTGATCCATGTTTTGTTAAACAAAGATTTTAATTTTCACCCCCCCCCCCCCCTTACCTAATTCTAACATTTCCTTTTATGTCTAAAATATTAACTTGGTAGTAAACATCAGATCTGAAGTCTCTTATCCTCCCTCCCCCCATCCCTACCCTCCCCTGTCCCACCCTACTCCTTCATCTTTTCCGTATCCTCCTGTTTTTATCCAAAACATTACAGTCATGGGTTTAATATGTGACTTCTTGCTGTCGGTGTCATTGTAGTCCAAAACGGGCTCCAACGTTGTTGGAATTGTATGCCCTCTTTAGAGTCAAGGTCCTTTATAGCCATGTGTTCCATACGCAACAAATGTATCATACGTGTCCTCCACTGCTGCACCATGGGAGGTTGGTGGGACATCCAGTCCGACAGTATTGTCTGTTTACCTGCGAGTATAGCTTGCATCGCAAATGCTGTATATCCTCGCTTGGGTACCTTTCCCAATTTTGGGTGACCAAATAGTAAGAAAACGTCATAGCACCATGTTTGTCCCCACATATTGGTCACCTGAGCCACAATCTGCTGCCAAAAGTTTTGGATATGCATACAGTGCCAGAACATGTGTCCCGTTGTAGCTCCAGAGGTTCCACATTTTGGGCACTCACCCCAAGGCGACAATCCCATGTGGAATGCCCTTCTCGGTGGGATGTGCAGTCGAAGGGCCACCTTATATTGTAACTCCCAATGTGCAGCTGCATTTGTAACCTTCCTAATCTTGTAAATTACACTACTACTCTAGTGCTCTCTAAATTTGTAACAATCAATCCTACTACAGCACTATCTATTTGTCAACACAGTCTTATTTGTTGTATCAATAATCTAGACTTCAGATTTCCGGTGTGTTTATTCAATTTCATAAACTTCACCTCTCCGCTGTATCTTTCTCTTGACAGCGGGAATCCTCATTAGTCTTGATTATTAAATTTTCAATTTTTTGATTTTTCTAAAATATAGCACTTATCTTATATTCCGGCTTTTACTGGTTAGCTCTACAGTGCGCTTCTGTTTCGTAACTTCTTCGTCTGGAGCAATCACTTTAGTATACCAGTTCCCGTGCCTGTTATGTCGTTTTAGCTATCGGGCTTAAGCACACAAGCAAAAAGACGGAGAAGTCCGATAGCTAAAACGACATAACAGGCACGGGAACTGGTATACTAAAGTGATTGCTCCAGACGAAGAAGTTACGAAACAGAAGCGCACTGTAGAGCTAACCAGTAAAAGCCGGAATATAAGATAAGTGCTATATTTTAGAAAAATCAAAAAATTGAAAATTTAATAATCAAGACTAATGAGGATTCCCGCTGTCAAGAGAAAGATACAGCGGAGAGGTGAAGTTTATGAAATTGAATAAACACACCGGAAATCTGAAGTCTAGATTATTGATACAACAAATAAGACTGTGTTGACAAATAGATAGTGCTGTAGTAGGATTGATTGTTACAAACCTTCCTAATCTGCAATATATGGGTTTGTAACATTTGTGCAGTTATTGTAATTTGTAAGTCCAGAGTCCAGGTACGTGCTAAATTTAACATAATCCAGTTCCAAAGCCGTGTCTCGTATGTGTCTATGATGATATGTCATGGGTACTTTTTGTTGGGATTCCAAAGAGTAAGCTGAGGAAATTTCTTCCTGTACATCCTCTGTTAATGGTGTCCATGGTAAGAATAACACATAGTGCCGCAATTGTCTGTAGTAGAAATCATTACTGGTAGGCAAGCCATATTTGTTTTGTAACTTGTTAAATGATTTGAGTCTGCCCTCTGCAGTCACCACCTGAAGAAGATACACTATACCCTTCCTTTCCCATCTTCTAAATACAGAGTACATTTGTCCAGGTACAAAAGAATAATTGTCACAGATAGGTAAGTATGGTGTCACCTTAGATGAGAAGTGGTGGAGGCGACACACCCATTCCCAGACAGCCCTAGCAGCTGTCATTATCCCAGAGTGCTTCAAGGGGTACGGAACCACTGCACCAGTATTATGTAGGTAATTACTAAACAGTTTCATCCTTTTATACTGTTCTGAAACCATGGGAATGTCCCTCTCACTTAACACTTTTAAATATGGTTATTTTTCCATCATTATAACGATGCATACTCATTTGCATATTCAGTGTTCTGAGTATGGATGTTGTCTTTCCATTATAGATGTGTTCCTGGTTTACAGCTTTACCTTTCGTACACCCATACCGTTGATACAGGTTAGCATTTCATTTAACTATTGATTTTTTTTAACTATTTTGACTCATATAGGTAAATTTGTACCCCACATCTTTTAATAAGATTACATTTATTCAGTAAAAATCTATGTTTTATCTTGCAATTTACATTTTTGGTGTTACTCAGATTCTCTAAGTACATGTGCACGTATGAGCTTTATGCACTCATCAAATTTAGGACCCTGTTTACTAAGACGCGCTAGCGAGTTTAGCACGCACTAATATTAGCTACACCCATATATTCCTATGGGCGTCTCTATTGTTACCGCATGCTAATTTTTAACGCTTGTGTTTTAGTGAGAGTATTATGTACTTCAGTTAACGGTTTGTTCAATGAAAATGATTTAACCATAAAATCATAAAGATTAATAACCTATCATACTACTGGGTGAGGCAAAAAAAAAAGTAACCTCCTAAAGTTTTTTGCCATCTTCTCAGCAACCACTTTGAATTTCAATGAGAAATTTTATGCACTTATTTAGTCATATTTGGACACCTGAATGTGGAGTTCCACAAGGATCACCTCTCTCACCAACTATCTTCAACCTTATGATGATCCCTCTAGCAAAAATCCTATCAAACCATAACCTTAACCCATACATATACGCCGATGATGTGACGATATACATCCCCTTCAAACAAGACATCAAAGAAATCGTCAACGAAATCAATCAAAGTCTATATATCATGAACACCTGGGCAGATGCATTCCGTCTGAAACTAAATGCAGAAAAAACCAAATGCTTAATACTCACCTCCCAATACAATACAAATGAATTCAACGAGATAAGCACACCAAACCAAAACCTTCCAATCTCAGAAACTCTAAAAATTCTTGGAGTCACTATTGACCGCCACCTAACACTAGAAACTCACGCAAATAACACAACTAAGAAGATGTTCCACTGCATGTGGAAATTGAAAAGGAAATTAAACCATTCTTCCCAAGATTCGTCTTCCGCAACCTAGTGCAATCCCTCGTCCTAAGCCATCTGGACTACTGTAACTCACTATACACAGGCTGTAAAGAGCAAGTGACGAGGAAACTGCAAACAGCCCAGAACACAGCAGCCAGACTCATCTTTGGAAAACCAAAATATGAAAGGGCAACTCCACTACTAAAGCAACTACACTGGCTTCCACTTAAGGAACGCGTCACTTTCAAGGTATGCACACTAGTCCACAAGATCATTCATGGTGAAGCCCCTGCCTATATGTCCGAGTTGATAGACCTTCCAACCAGAAATGCTAAAAGATCATCCAGAACATACCTCAACCTCCACTTCCCTAATTGCAAGGGCGTGAAATACAAGACGCTACATGCGTCAACCTTTTCTTACACAAGCACGCAACTTTGGAATACACTGCCGCGCAACCTAAGAATGACTCACGAACAAGCCTCCTTCCGCAAATTACTGAAGACTCATCTGTTTGAAACAATTTATGGCAAGAGCCAATACACATAGAGTCCACACTCACTGATCATCAACGCTCCATACATCCACTCCTAACCCTCATCCCCTGTAATTCCACATCACTCATACATTTACTCACAGGAATATGTACACCATATATCTCTGTGTCTTAACACTGCCCTTTAAGCTTCCCACTGTCTCTTTCCAACGTTTCAATGTTGATCTCCCATTGTCATATTCTTAATGATTCTTCGATGGTTTCACAAAACTTGCACAATGTAACCTATAACCAAGTTATTACAAATGTATTTCCACTATTCATGTCTTATTGTAAGCCACACTGAACCCGCAAAGAGGTGGGAAAATGTGGGATACAAATGCAATAAATAAATAAATCATACGTACTACTATTAAACAGCATTTAATTATCTTAAGCTATGTTGATGCTACTGACATTTTAGCGTTATTACCTAACAATTTTTGCACGTTAAAAATGTTTCCGATAAAACATAGTAAAATAACATCATTCAAATGATACAATTAACAATGTGTTCGAATTTCACAGCACTGTGAATGCTCAGTGTCCACCCCCAGCTTTAACACAGGTCTTCAGTCTCTTTGGGAAGTTATTAACAGCCTTATTGATTGGGCCCGCGGCAGACTGTCCCAGATCATCGGCAGCGCTTCCTTGAGTTTGGCGATTGTTTGCGGCTTTGGATAAGCCTCCAGCATTGCTCCCCAGACAAAAGTCTATATCACCGTGATGTCCTTACATAAGTACATAAGTGTCACTATAATGGGAAAGACCGAAGGTCCATCAAGACCAATATGCTGTTTCTAACAGTGTCCAATCCAGGTCATAAATACCTGGCAAGATCCCAAAACAGTACAATACATTTTATGCTGCTTATCCTTGAAATAAACAGTGGATTTTCCCAAGTCCATTTTAATAATGGCTTATGGACTTTTCTTTTAGGAAGCTATCCAAACCTTTTTTAAACCCCCTAAGCTAACTGCTTTTACCACATTCCCTGACAATGAATTCTAGAATTTAATTACACATTGAGTGACGAAATATTTTCTCAGATTCGTTTTAAATTTACTACATTGTAGCTTAATTGCGTGCCCCCTAGTCCTAGTATTTTTAGAAGCAGTAAACAAGTGATTCATGCCTACCCGTTCCACTCCATTGATTATTTTATAGACCACTGTCATATCTACCCTCAGCTGTCTTTTCTCCAAGCTGAAGAGCCCTAACCGTTTTAGCCTTTCCTCATAGGGAAGTCGTTCCATTCCCTTTATCATTTTCACCGCACTTCTCTGTACTTTTTCTAATTCCACTATATCTTTTTTGAGATGCGGTGACTAGAACTGTACACAGAATTCAAGGTGCAGTCGCACCATGGAGCGATACAGACGCATTGTAACATCCTTGTTTTTATTTTCCATTTTTTTCCTAATAATACCTAACATTCTATTTGTTGGTATCCTGGTTGTTGTTTTCTTCAAATAATGGTAGTTTTACAGTGCAAACATTTTTGAACGTGCAAAAATCGCTAAATGATCATCCTAAAAAGTCTTACTTTGTGTGTTGAAAGGTAATCTCATTCCACTTGGCACATAAGCATAGGTAGAAACAACAAATAAAGCTATAAAATTTCACATTGAAATTCTAAGCAGTTGCTGAGAAAACTCTAGGAGGTTACTTTTTTTTTTGTCTCACTCTGTACATAATATGTTAAAGAAACTAGACCATTACAAAGAAAAAGTATTACCTTCAGAGAAAGAGCTCCCCAGTTTTAAGATCAACCATGTACAGAATGCTATTAATTGTTCACAGCACTCCTCAATTCTGATTGTGAGTCATCATCCCACACCCCTATCAAAGATGGAGTTTTTAGCATATCCACAATAAATATGCAAAAGCCGTACTCATATGTTAGTCCAAAGTTCAGATGACTTTGAGTACTTGGCTACCTTTGAAACCAGACCTATCCAGAGGCGTACATAAGTACATAAGTAGTGCCATACTGGGAAAGACCAAAGGTCCATCTAGCCCAGCATCCTGTCACCGACAGTGGCCAATCCAGGTCAAGGGCACCTGGCACGCTCCCTAAACGTAAAAACATTCCAGACAAGTTATACCTAAAAATGCGGAATTTTTCCAAGTCCATTTAATAGCGGTCTATGGACTTGTCCTTTAGGAATCTATCTAACCCCTTTTTAAACTCCGTCAAGCTAACCGCCCGTACCACGTTCTCCGGCAACGAATTCCAGAGTCTAATTACACGTTGGGTGAAGAAAAATTTTCTCCGATTCGTTTTAAATTTACCACACTGTAGCTTCAACTCATGCCCTCTAGTCCTAGTATTTTTGGATAGCGTGAACAGTCGCTTCACATCCACCCGATCCATTCCACTCATTATTTTATACACTTCTATCATATCTCCCCTCAGCCGTCTCTTCTCCAAGCTAAAAAGCCCTAGCCTTCTCAGCCGCTCTTCATAGGAAAGTCGTCCCATCCCCACTATCATTTTCGTCGCCCTTCGCTGTACCTTTTCCAATTCTACTATATCTTTTTTGAGATACGGAGACCAGTACTGAACACAATACTCCAGGTGCGGTCGCACCATGGAGCGATACAACGGCATTATAACATCCGCACACCTGGACTCCATACCCTTCCTAATAACACCCAACATTCTATTCGCTTTCCTAGCCGCAGCAGCACACTGAGCAGAAGGTTTCAGCGTATCATCGACGACGACACCCAGATCCCTTTCTTGATCCGTAACTCCTAACGCGGAACCTTGCAAGACGTAGCTATAATTCGGGTTCCTCTTACCCACATGCATCACTTTGCACTTGTCAACATTGAACTTCATCTGCCACTTGCACGCCCAATCTCCCAGTCTCGCAAGGTCCTCCTGTAATCGTTCACATTCCTCCTGCGACTTGACGACCCTGAATAATTTTGTGTCATCGGCGAATTTAATTATCTCACTAGTTATTCCCATCTCTAGGTCATTTATAAATACATTAAAAAGCAACGGACCCAGCACAGACCCCTGCGGGACCCCACTAACTACCCTCCTCCACTGAGAATACTGTCCACGCAATCCTACTCTCTGCTTCCTTTCTTTCAACCAGTTCTTAATCCATAATAATACCCTACCTCCGATTCCATGACTCTGCAATTTCTTCAGGAGTCTTTCGTGCGGCACTTTGTCAAACGCCTTCTGAAAATCCAGATATACAATATCAACCGGCTCCCCATTGTCCACATGTTTGCTTACCCCCTCAAAAAAATGCATTAGATTGGTGAGGCAAGACTTCCCTTCACTAAATCCGTGCTGACTTTGTCTCATCAGTCCATGTTTTTGTATATGCTCTGCAATTTTATTCTTAATAATAGCCTCCACCATCTTGCCCGGCACCGACGTCAGACTCACCGGTCTATAATTTCCCGGATCTCCTCTGGAACCCTTCTTAAAAATCGGAGTAACATTGGCTACCCTCCAGTCTTCCGGTACTACACTCGATTTTAGGGACAGATTGCATATTTCTAACAGTAGCTCCGCAAGTTCATTTTTTAGTTCTATTAATACTCTGGGATGAATACCATCAGGTCCCGGTGATTTACTACTCTTCAGCTTGCTGAACTGACCCATTACATCCTCCAAGGTTACAGAGAATTCGTTTAGTTTCTCCGACTCCCCCGCTTCAAATATTCTTTCCGGCACCGGTGTCCCCCCCAAATCCTCCTCGGTGAAGACCGAAGCAAAGAATTCATTTAATTTCTCCGCTACGGCTTTGTCCTCCCTGATCGCCCCTTTAACACCATTTTCGTCCAGCGGCCCAACCGACTCTTTTGCCGGTTTCCTGCTTTTAATGTATCTAAAAAAATTTTTACTATGTATTTTTGCTTCCAACGCTAATTTCTTCTCAAAGTCCTTTTTTGCCCTCCTTATCTCCGCTTTGCATTTGGCTTGGCATTCCTTATGATCTATCCTGTTACTTTCAGTTGGTTCTCTTCTCCACTTTCTGAAGGATTGTTTTTTGGCTCTAATGACTTCCTTTATCTTACTGTTTAGCCACGCCGGCTGACGTTTAGTCTTTTTTCCCTTTTTTCTAATACGTGGAATATATTTGTTCTGAACCTCCAGGATGGTGTTTTTTAAACAGCATCCACGCCTGACGCAAGTTTTTTACTCTGCGAGCTGCTCCTTTCAGTCTTTTTTTCACCATTTTTCTCATTTTGTCGTAATCACCTTTTCTATAGTTAAACGCTAGCGTACTTGATTTCCTAGTTTCACTTCCTTCAATGCCAATATCAAAACCGATCATATTATGATCACTGTTATCAAGCGGCCCTCGTACCGTTACCCCCTGCACTAGATCATGAGCACCACTAAGGACTAAGTCTAGTATTTTTCCTTCTCTTGTCGGCTCCTGAACTAGCTGTTCCATGAAGCTGTCCTTGATTTCATCAAGAAATCTTATGTCCCTTGCGTGTACAGATGTTACATTAACCCAGTCTATATGCGGGTAATTGAAATCCCCCATTATTATTGTGTTGCCCAGTTTGTTTGCGTCCCTGATTTCCTTTAACATTTCCGCATCCGTCTGTTCGTCCTGGCCAGGCGGACGGTAGTACACTCCTATCACTATCCTTTTCCCCTTTGCACATGGAATTTCAATCCACAGTGATTCCAAGGAGTGTTTTGTTTCCTGCAGAATTTTCAATCTATTTGATTCAAGGCTCTCGTTAATATACAATGCTACCCCTCCACCAATCCGATTCACCCTATCACTACGATATAATTTGTACCCCGGTATGACAGTGTCCCACTGGTTATCCTCCTTCCACCAGGTCTCAGAGATGCCTATTATATCTAATTTTTCATTTAGTGCAATATATTCTAACTCCCCCATCTTATTTCTTAGGCTCCTGGCATTCGCATATAGACATTTCAAACTATGTTTGTTGTTCCTAAGTACATCATGCTTAGTACTTGACAGTATTAATTGGCAATCTTTTGTCTGATTTTTATTGTTATTTAAGGATACCCGATCTATTACAATCTCTTTTGCAACCTCACTATCAGGATACTCTATCTTCCCTGTTATGGTGATATCTTTGAAAGATACCTTATCCCGAACCATGCTCTTTTGAGCGACTGTCGGCCTTCCCCCCATTTCTAGTTTAAAAGCTGCTCTATCTCCTTCTTAAACGCCGATGCCAGCAGCCTGGTCCCACTCTGGTTAAGATGGAGCCCATCCTTTCGGAATAGGCTCCCCCTTCCCCAGAATGTTGCCCAGTTCCTAACAAATCTAAAGCCCTCCTCCCTGCACCATCGTCTCATCCACGCATTGAGACTCTGGAGCTCTGCCTGTCTCTTGGGCCCTGCGCGTGGCACAGGTAGCATTTCAGAAAATGCTACCCTGGAGGATCTGGATTTCAGCTTTCTACCTAAGAGCCTAAATTTTGCTTCCAGAACCTCTCTCCCACATTTTCCTATGTCATTAGTACCCACATGTACCAAGACAGCCGTCTCCTCCCCAGCACTATATAAAATCCTATCTAGGTGACGCGTGAGGTCCGCCACCTTCGCACCCGGCAGGCAAGTCACCAGGCGATCCTCACGTCCACCAGCCACCCAGCTATCTATATGCCTAATGATCGAATCACCAAGTACAACAGCTGTCCTAACCTTTCCCTCCCGGGCAATATTTGGAGATATATCCTCGGTGCGAAAGGATAGTACATCCCCTGGTGGGCAGGTCCTGGCTACAGGAGTACTTCCTACTTCACCAGGGTGATGCTCTCCTTCTAGGAGACCTCCCTCCTCCAAGGTAGCACAGGGGCTACCTGACTGGAGGTGGGACTTCTCTACAACATCCCTGTAGGTCTCCTCTATGTACCTCTCTGTCTCCCTCAGCTCCATCAAGTCTGCTACTCTAGCCTCAAGAGAACGGACACGTTCTCTGAGAGCTAGGAGCTCTTTGCATCGGGCACACACATATGACACCTCACCAATTGGGAGATAATCATACATGTGACACTCAATGCAAAAGACTGGATAGCACCCCTCTCGCTGCTGGACTGCTGACTCCATCTTAGTGTTTTTTGAGTTTTTCCGTAATTTAAAACTTGCTAAAGTATTAAGGATATCAGCCTATCACTAACTTACAGTTCCTCCTTTAAACCCCAATCTTCAAGTTCCGAAAGCACAAGCAAAATTTGTTCACTTACCAGAGAAATATCCTCTTCTCCCAGAACTTATTAGAAGGAAAGCTGATCTTGGCTAAGAAGTACCTGGTAGCTCTGGGTAGGTGGAGCGAAAGCCCTGGGTAACTGTGGCGAAGGCCCTGGGAAGGTCGGGGTGGATTTGGGAGTCACCCCGGATGCAGCTGTGAGGATATGCAGAACGCTGCAAGTCCTCCACAGCACCTGGTAGGAGCACTGTGCACCTTGAGCAGAGGCCCCGAGTGGATCGGAACGGACCTGGGAGTCACTCCGGTGAAGGCTCCGAGGATATGCAGATGAGCTGCAAGTCCTCCACGGCACCTGAAAAGGCAACCGGTGGGAGAGCTGGGCACCTCTCAACCAAGAAAAGGCTTACCAGGGGTTAGGCCGAAGCCAGCATTCCTCCCCCTGAGGGTCACCTGATCTTGGCTAAGAAGTACCTGGTAGCCAGACAACAGGTTTTGGATGGGCCTAGGCAAGAAGTGGGTGGGCACCAAGTGTTCTCCCTCCCCCCACACTACCACCAAAAAAATATCCCATCTAGCGGGAAAACTTTCTTTCTACCTTGGAAGTCTATAACAGCCATGTGCTGAAATCTGAGCATGCACAGGTGCCAGTATCGTGGAGAGTAGCGTTTTCGCTACCATCAGGCAGAAGTCTTCAGCTGGTGGAGCATGGGATCCCCACCAGGTACCGCTAAACGTGTGCTGCTATTGGGTGGGCCTGAGCCCTAAGTGGGTGGGCTCTGGCCCACCCAGGCCCACCTGTGGCTACGCCACTGGACCTATCTGATGCCTGCGAAGACTGCCACACTACTGCAGAGTGATCTCTGGAGTGTCCTTTAATGGTCCTCCCTCGTCTGCTGTCTTGTTTACGACAAGGAAGCAACTGCCTTGGGTGAATCTCTTCATAAAGGAGGTTAAGAAATTCCAATAAATAAATAAAATTCAACAATTTTAGACTTATCATTCACTGTTGCCTGATTTGCTCCCGCCATCGTGGGAGTCCTCTCTGTGGCAAGTGTTATAAAGGTCCTTTGAATGCACTCGGTTAAGTTGAGAAGATATAGCTAAACATGATTCCAATTGTTAAGAAGTCAAAAAGCCCAGGATTCCGAGAGTATACACTAACTTCTCTGGGCCTTGCAGGTTGAAGTCATTGAAAGAATTGCCCGAGCATCTTCTTCACTCCTCAAGTAAAAGTTCTTCAATTAACAAATTAGTGCAAAGAGATTTAGGGGAAGGGGAAGAAAAGCTGACATCATTGTTAATGTCATCAGACCTGCATCTTTTGCAAATATGAGACTCCCAAAAAGAGTTCTATAAATGAAAATGTAAAAGATTCAAAAAACAAATTTATATCTTTCAGAACCGCTGACCTCCTTCCTCTCTTTGCCTGAAAAATCTCTCTTGGCAAACAAGGTGAGCGTAGCAGAATGACACTTGAATTTCAACTTGGTTTTCCTTTCTCTCTTACCTTGACTCATTTAGAAACTCTCTCACATCCACAGAGGGGAAGGACTATTTCTGTTATGGATGCTTCGCTTTTGGAACTTAAGTCATGCAAACGTGCAGAGTGCACCTGATCTGTTTCTCCAGCCTTGCTTGTTTAGTGAACTGTAACATATCAGAACTGAACGTTTTAGCCAATTTGTATTTTCTTTGGTGCAAGTTTGCTGCAGAATATTCCTTTTCTAAAGCACAGAATGCTTTTTAACTTCAGCAGTTCTGCAGCCCATAAGGATATACAGCCTGGGAATGAGGGCTTGTATTGTTTTGCCTCTAAAACGTTCCTAAAAACACACCTTTCCCAGATGGAACATTTTTCTGCAAAATCAGATATAGCTAGCTACCTCTTTCTAGTTATCATCCTCTTTATACATTTTGTTTCATAAATCTTTAATAAAAACAGAATAAAACTTACGGTACCTTAGTTTGCTGAGAAGATTTGGGTGGCTAGGCGTAATGCCAGTGAAGCCCTGGCAGGCAGGCAAGATGACTCTGTACCTTGTTCAGTGTGGTTTGATTAGCTGTATTGTTTCATCTTATTGTGAATGTCCATGGTTATTATATATGTTTATTTGTATCCTACCTTCAATAAGTGATTTTTAAAAAAATATTTTTTATTGAAATTTCCGTTGAATAACAAAAACCATAAAAAAACAAGCAAGCACATTTGAATCAGGGTGTAAGAGTATACAAACAAGCATGAACCAGAGGAGGGCTTGGTTTCTGATATCAATAAGTGATTTTATAAATAAATATTCTGCCCATTCCAAAACATCCAAGCTGTTTATAGTAACAATATAAATAAAATAGAAAGAAAATAGTAAAATCACCCAGAGAGTACAAAACAAAAAAACAAAACAACAGTTATGTGTCCAAAAGGAGAAAAATAAAGACAAAAATCATAAAAATTGCCAACCTTCTGAATTGCTGTGCTCCAGGCTCTCTCTCCCCCTTGAACTGTGACCCTGTGATTTCATAAAACATATAAAACGCCTTTTTAAAGAAAAAAAACTTATGTGGGTCTTGGCTGAATATCACCTGGGACTTGTAAAGTGCAATACCCCACCTGGCCTTTCCCTCATGTCACAACAGACCCCCTTAATAGGCCTGGTGGCCTAGTTGTGGTCAGGGCAGGAGTGAACCCCATTCACTTCTGCCTTTCACGGGGACAATGGCTGGTACTATCGTTAGAGACTGACCCCTAGCTGTAGTACAGAAATGACATAGAAGAAAAGTTGAAGGGAATACTAAGAATCACTTTTACGCAAATGCACAATTTGCATCTGCAAAGGGGCAACTTTATCAAGCACAGTTTTTAAAGCATCATTCCAGGCCTCAGCCTGTGTGTCCACAGTCAACTCTGAAAATTAATCCAGAGGAAGAACAAACTCCTTCATTAATAAAACTCAATAGAGAGAAAACAAAGTTCATGGCGATAACCAATCCTTCCAAACCAATAACAAAATTCAAATAGGTCAAACGGAATTCACACTAGAAACAAATGTCAAAATACTAGGAATACTGATTGACCAACACCTCACACTAGAACCACAAATGTCAGCTTTATCATCAAAAGTATTCAGATCTCTCTGGAAACTACAATGAATAAGAGCATATTTTTCAAAAACTGCCTTCTGAATTCTAGTACAAAGCAGGGGCGTAGCCAGACCTGTCATTTTGGGTGGGCCCAGAGTTTGGATGGGAGGGCCTTCTAAAGTCCCCCCATTTTGTCCTTCATCTATCTCCCTCTCCTCTGTCCCCAGATCCAGCACTTCTCTAATCCCCCCCTGCAGCCTAGCAATACCTCTTTCTCTGAAACAACCCCCATACCTTAGTACTTTCGACAGCAGCAACAGTAGAGATGTACATCCACTGCCTGCACCAGCCCTGTAGACTTCTCTCTGCCGCATCGTGCCAGAGAGGAAACAGGAAGTGGTAAAGGGAAGACTGAGTTTGGCGCAGGCAACAGACTGCATCGCTGTTGCTGCTGGTAAAGGTGCCAAGTTAGAACAAGAAAGGGGAGTGTTGCCAAGCTGTGTGTGTGGGGGGGGGGGGGGGGGGGGGGGGAGCAAATGCCAGTCCACGGGTGGAGGAGAGGGAGAGAGGGGAGTGAGGCAGCTGCTGCTGAACTGTTTTGGAGGCCAGACAGGGTGGGCCTGAGCCAAGAATGGGTGGGCCTCTGCCCACCCAGGCCCACCTGTAGCTACGCCACCGGTACAAAGTTTTGTTTTGTCTCAGATAGGCTATTGCAATGCAGCCTATGTAGGATGCAGAAACACATACTCAAAAAACTACAAACAGCACAAAATACCTCAGCACGCCTGATCTGTGGCGCATCCACATACAACCATGCTGCAATACCTACACTGGCTACTAATAAGAACAAGAGTAATCTTCAAAATTTGCACCTCCGTGTACCAGATCGAATGTGGCACCGTGGCAAATTACATGATGTCACTAGCTGATCTACTGCAACCTACCCTCAAGGAAAAACTGAGAGATTACCTCATCATACACCTGTAAAGGGGTGACCTACAAAGCAGCCCACACCATAAACCTCCCATTTAACGCCACCAGATGGTGGAATGTATTACCAAAGGACACACAACACACAACACCTATGAAAGTTTTCACAAAACTTTAAAAACATTTTTGTACAAAACATTCCTGATGTTCGAAGCAACCTAACATCAAACGACAGCCAGCACAATAAATATACCCAGACCATGACACTGCACTTCCACCCAAGATACGTTAACTTGGCCATCTATCTCAATTCAACCTCTTCATGCACCACTGACCTGTTATTGGTATATCTGATTTGTATATCTGACTGAACATAATGTAAACCAAACAATAAAATATATAATTCCCAATAATACCACTGGTATACTCACAATCAAATAATAACAACAAACCGGGATGTGCAGTATCAAATGTCAAGAAGGACATGAGAAAATATCTCAATACCAATGTATGTTATCCCGTTCAGAAAATATATATTATCCAATTCAATGGAAACAGAGCATGGCTATATAGTAAGTATTTTACTTACTACTTACATATATTTAAGGTATTTTGCAAAACTAATATTGTCCAATTATATCTAATGCATTTAAATCATAAAAATAAAAATAAATATAAGTAAAAATATATTGTGGAAAGTGCTCAGTTCACACGTACATCCCATCTTATTAGTCCTTGACTCTAACTGATCCGCAAATCTTTCACTAATAGTTCCAGCTGAGTTTCAACGAGTCTTCATCAGAAGGAATAATATGTCAAAAAACTGAAACTTATGCCTAATCAAAACACTACAACCTAACATATACGCTAACATAAATTGCTTATAAACATGAAAGTAATAATATAAAGCTATTATAAAACAATAAGTTGGCCACTTACCCTGTGGGAATTCCAAAATCTACTCTTCGTCAACAGAGCTCTGTGTGAACTGGAAGTTTAAATAGCTCCTAGATTTGACCCACCTTAACGTGTGACTTAAAGCGTAATTGCATCATTACTTCACTATCTTTCCATTCACTACATATAATAGTATAATATAAGAGGCCATTCTACTATAACCATTCAACTTCACGGTTTAAACCATTGGGGTGTACAGTCGTTGTTCCTTTGTAATCAAAACCTTGGATATATTACTCCCATTGGGCAATTCTACCTGTAATAACACAGTAAATTTAAGATCTTGTTCCATATGATTGTGCTCCATCCAATGGGAAGTAAGCGGGGCTTCTTCTTTATGTTGTCTCAAATTACTGAGATGTTCATCAATTCGTAGTTTGATGCTCCGTCTGGTTTGGCCAATGTAATACAGATTGCATGGACACACAATGCAATAAACCACATTGGCACTATTACAATCAGAATACAGTAACACACATACCAGAGAGTTGTCCTGAGTATGAGAATGGTCTGATAATAACAAATCTCTATTGGTAAACAGAGCCCGTTTGTACGCTTGTTTGACAACTCTCGGTGGATAACCTCGATCAATAAATCTATGATATAGGTTCTGGGCATGTGTCTTATATTGTTCTGTGGTGGAGCTCAAATGTTTAATCCTAAGGAATCGCCCCATGGGGATATTTCACCATAGGCTTTTCGGATGAAAGCTGGAATAATGGAGTAATGTATTTCAATCACTACGTTTCCTAAATAGCGTGGTTGTAAATGACCTCGATGTATCAATGGCAACATGTATATCAAGAAAGTTAACTTGAGTAGGGCTATATGAGGACGAAAATGCAATTGCTGAATCTACATTGTTGACATAAGTAAAAAAACATTTTTAATTGTTCAAGAGGACCCTTCCATACCATGATGACATCATCGATGTAGCGTTTCCACATGATGATATTAGAATTATATTGGCATTGATATATATTGTTCCTCGAATTTGGTAATGAATAGGTAGGCGATGGACGGGGCCACCGTGGCACCCATTGCTATGCTTCTCGTTTGTAAAAAATATTGCTGTTCAAACCGAAAATAATTATTTTTAATGACCAATTCTGTCATCTTGTTAAGCAAGGCCAATTTAGGGCCAGAAATAGAAGACAAAGACAAGTATTCATTGACCACTTGTAACGCTTTATCTAATGGGATGTTTGTATATAATGCGTTGACATCCATGGTCACGAGATAAATTTCTCCATCAGTACAAATATCAAGTTGAACTGAGCACTTTCCACAATATATTTATACCTATATTTACATTTATTTTTATGATTTAAATGCATTAGATATAATTGGACAACATTAGTTTTGGAAAATACCTTAAATATATGTAATTGGACTGTAAGTTTATTTGTTTAATTTCCTATTGATACATTTTTGATATATAGTAAGTATTTCAAGAAGAACTTAAAGGATAAATTCTCAGAGTAGTAACTCGCCCAAGCCGAATGCCACCTTACGGTCAAAGGCTCTTCCTAGAAGGTGGTTAAGTTTCTCAATCATTGAAATTCTCCTAGTTATGAATAAAGGGCACCCCTTGCACTCCCAATGCTTTTATATCTGTCAAGCCATGCACTGTATACAACAAGAAGTAACTGAGAAGGACAATTTTAACAATATCACTCCTCCTCAGAAACTATCACCATTAAAACATTCACAGTGAATTTCAACCTTACCCATTGTCCTCTCAACTAAAAGTTGGCAAACATACTTCCACCATAATTATGCTAAATAGCTGAGCAAGCATCCTCACCATTGTTCACAACCTTAGTATGATTCAAACAATGTTAACAATCTTTACAATCTTGTAATGTTCCAAACCACCTTTTCTGTTACTCATGTTACTCATATCTGACATATTCCAACTTTTCCTCCATATAATGTCACATGAATCAAATATCATACTACCCCATGCATTAAATTGCTTCATGTAATTGCTTAGCTAAGCTTTACTAATACTTCTTAACAAAAGCGCACTTACCATTAGAGGTCTATAAAATAATGAGTGGAGTGGAACAGGTAGACGTGAATTGTTTGTTTACTCTTTCCATAAATACTAGGACTAGGGGGCATGCGATGAACTACAAAGTAGTAAATTTAAAACGAATCGGAGAAAATTTTTCTTCACTGAACATGTAATTAAACTCTGGAATTCATTGCCAGAGAATATGATAAATGCGGTTAGCTTAGCAGGGTTTAAAAAAGGTCTGGACAGCTTCCTAAAGGAAAAGTCCATAGACCGTTATTAAATTGACTTGGGGAAATTCACTGCTTATTTCTGGGATAAGCAGCATAAAATGTATTGAATTTTTTCAGGACCTTGCCAGGTATTTGTGACCTGGATTGGCCACTGTTAGAAACAGGATGCTGGGCTTGATGGACCTTTGGTCTGTCCCAGTGTGGCAATACTTATGTAATGTACTTATGTCCTGCTTTCAAGTGTCTCCTTACTTATATATATATATATATATATATATATTTACTTTCCTCTCCTGTTTAGTTCCATGTGCAGTGATATTATTTAATAATAATACAAGCCGCTTTTTTCTGGTTTTCAAACATGACGTCAGTCATAATTAGTACGTCAGCTTCCTCATTTCCTGCCAGGGGAGCATTGTAGTTTACTTTAGGCACGTTTTTTGTTTCAAGATATAGTAGTGCATTTATTGTTGTTGTAGATCATGGCAGTTTGAATCTGGGTCCCTGACAAAGATTCTTTCGAAACCCTGCAGTGTCGGACACCAAGTGGATCTTGCCTGTATGAGAGGATTGGAGTGTGGAAAATCTTGCTAAACACTGTATGGACATCATGGCTGCCGGGTGTAGTGCACACACCCGACAGCCTTAAGATAAGTGCACTTTTATTAAGAAGTATTAATAAAGCTTAGCCAAGCAATTAAATGAAGCAATTTAATGCATGGGGTAGTATGATATTTGATTCATGAGACATTATATGGAGGATATGTTGGAATACGTCAGATATGAGTAACATGAGTAACAGAAAAGGTGGTTTGGAACATTACAAGATTGTAAAGATTGTTAACATTGTTTGAATCATACTAAGGTTGTGAACAATGGTGAGGATGCTTGCTCAGCTATTTAGCATAATTATGGTGGAAGTATGTTTGCCAACTTTTAGTTGAGAGGACAATGGGTAAGGTTGAAATTCACTGTGAATGTTTTAATGGTGATAGTTTCTGAGGAGGAGTGATATTGTTAAAATTGTCCTTCTCAGTTACTTCTTGTTGTATACAGTGCATGGCTTGACAGATATAAAAGCATTGGGAGTGCAAGGGGTGCCCTTTATTCATAACTAGGAGAATTTCAATGATTGAGAAACTTAACCACCTTCTAGGAAGAGCCTTTGACCCAGTGGCGTTCCTAGCATCAACGACACCCGGGGCGGATCGCCGATGCGCGCCCCCCGGGTGCAAGCCGCTAGGGGGGGATGCCACGGCGCGTGACTGTTGGCTGCGAGTTTGAATCGCTAAGCTAAATTCTCTCGTTCGCTGCAGCTCTCTCCCTCTGCCCCGGAACAGAAAGTAACCTGTTCCGGGGCAGAGGGAGGGAGCTGCAGCGAACCAGAGAATTTAGCGTAGTGATTCGAAGTCACAGCTGACAGGCACGCACCGCACCACCCCCCCAGCGGCGTGCACCCGGGGCAGACCGCCCCCACCGCCCCCCCCCCCTTGGTACGCCACTGCTTTGACCGTAAGGTGGCATTTGGCTTGGGCGAGTTACTACTCTGAGAATTTCTCCTTTAAGTTCTTCTTGATATACTTACTATATAGCCATGCTCTGTTTCCGTTGAATTGAATAATATATATTTTCTGAATTGGATAACATACATTGGTATTGGGATATTTCCTCATGTCCTTCTTTACATTTGATACTGCACACCCTGGTTTATTGTTATTAATTGAACTTAATGTAAGCCACATATAACTGAGTCCCCCATTCGGACGTATATAGGGTATCAAACATATAAATGGCAAGTGACCGACTCACCTGCAAATGCACAGTAGAGACTTCCCTCCTCTGTCTCGCCCTCGCGTCAAGACGTGATGATGTCAGAGGGCGGAACAGAGAGGGAACCGGAGTCGGACTGTCGGACGCTGCCGCTGGAGCCTGGAAACGAACATCGCGTGCACCAACCTCCACCCTCCCCCCCATCCCCGCCGCCGCTCCCGCCCCCCTCTGTATCGGGCCCCCTGCCCTTGTTACAAGAAATGATTTATCTTGGGGGAAAGAGCTCTAGAGCCCTCGCTACTGTTTATAATTTAAGAGCAGGCGCTGTATTTATAAGTTTTAGGATATTAATTTCTCCACCAATCACCAAAGGGGATAATTGCAATAAATTAAATAAATTAAGTATATATAAAAGATACCATATACTCAGAACACAAAGAGACCGTATTTTTAGCTTCAAAAAGGTTGATTTAATATACAATTGCACACGAGAGGTAGGTTTTTTAAAGAGATCTTTACAGATAATCTGTGCTTAAGTAAAGTAAAGTAGCAGGTCTAGATCAAAAGTTATGTTACTTACAAGTCATTGTTACATAGTATTTTTTATTTATATTTGTACCCCTCGCTTTCCCACTCATGGCAGGCTCAATGCGGCTTACATGGGGCAATGGAGGGTTAAGTGACTTGCCCAGAGTCACAAGGAGCTGCCTGTGCCTGAAGTGGGAATCAAACTCAGTTCCTCAGTTCCCCAGGACCAAAGTCCACCACCCTAACCACTAGGCCACTCCTTCACTCCATGAGGTAAGCACATGTTTGCAGAAGAGGTCCTCATAGCAGGCAGGTGGGCTACAGGTCAGGAAGAGAGAGAATCTGTGTTGCAGTTGAAGGGAAGCATCTGCTTGTCTGGAACAGCTTCTATCTTTTATACTCTTGCAAGCTGCAGGAAGACATGCCATGTGTAGGGTTACCATTCGTCCGGATTTCCCCGGACATGTACTCTTTTTGAGGGCATGTCCGGGGCGTCCGGCGGATTTTGCCTGCACCCACGTTTGTCCGGATTTCTGGACAAACGTGGGCGCGAGTGCGGGCAGGCGCGTGCGTGTGGGCGGGCGATCGGCGCCGTGGGTCTGGTCTCCCGTCCCCTCCCCTTCCTTACCATGTTCCCTGGTGGTCTAGTGACGTCTTTGGGGCAGGAAAGAGCCCCCTCTTTCCTGCCCGGAGCGCTGCCTCCCCTGTCTATCATCCTCCTCGGTCTGGCTGGGGATTCAAAATGGCCGCCGAGAGTTGAACTCTCGCGAGGCCGCTTCAACTCTTGGTGGCCATTTTGAATCCCCAGCCAGACCGAGGAGGATGCAGCAGGCAAGGGCAGGCAGCGCTCCGGGCAGGAAAGAGGGGGCTCTTTCCTGCCCCGAAGAGAAGACGCTACTAGACCACCAGGGCTAGATAGTAAGTGAGGGGGGGGGGGGTATGTGAGGGGGGGAGGGGACTATGTGAGGGGGGCAGGGAATAGGGGCGGAATGAGGACCCGAAGGGGGCGGGGTGGGGCATGAGGCGTGGCGGGGGCGGGGTAGGGGGCGTGACATGTGTCCTCTTTTTCAGAGGACACAAAATGGTAACCCTAGCCATGTGTATCTCTGTCCTGGTTTCCTGTTTTGCACACGACCCTTGGGCATTTGCAAAGCATTGTGGTATCTTGGTCTCATGTCTTATGACATCACAAGACTTGCTGTCTGGATTTTGCTGACAAATGGTTTATTGTAGTGCAGGGTTTTCCCTGCTTGAATTTCTGTGATAAGATTTGTCTGGGGCAGCCAGCAGGTGTCCTTTGTTTTTAGTAGCTGTATTTCACACCTTTCCCACCTGCTTGTCTCCTTGCTTCTACTGGTTACCTTTGATATTTGTTGTGTTGATCAGAGGAAGAGAGTCAATTTAACCTTGAGACAGTCTCTTACTTGAGGGTAGCTGGAAATCTCGCCCGTCTTTTGTACAGCTCTGCGTAACCCTAGTAGCGCTCTAGAAATGTTAAGTAGCAGTAGTAGTAGAAGTCTTTTATTAAAGAGGGAGGGAAAGGGGGAGGTGAGGTCCTTGCAGCAGTGCCTTTGTCTTTTAAATGTTTTTTTAATGTTCCCCAAAGGGAGAGGGAAGAGGGCTTTTGGAATGAAAGCCAGTTCTGCTGCAGTGTCAAATATATATTTTAAAAGCTGCACAAATATATTGGTGTATATATATGTATCTGATCCAACACAACATCATGCTACACATTTAATTCTGATGATTGGCTTATACCATAACATTCTGACCTGACAGCGCCTCTCACCTCCGTGTGGAAGCGCTGCAGGCAGCAGCAGAGCGATCTGCTGCTGCCTGCAGCGCTTTCACATGGAGGTGAGAGGCGCTGTCAGGTCAGTGCAGGGGGCCTGGCATGGAGAGGGGAGGGAGCGGCGGCGGCGAGGAGGGTAGCTGGAAATCTCGCCCGTTTTAACGGGCTTAACAGCTAGTAAATCCAATAAAATAAGTAAAGGGCCCTTGTACAAAGGCACGCTCAAAAATATCCTGCGGTAGCATAGACGTGTGTTTTCGGCATGCATAGAATCATTTTTCAGCGCACCTGTAAAAAAATGCCTTTTAAAAATTTTTGCCGAAAATGGATGTGTGGCAAAATCAAAATTGCCGCGCGTTCATTTTGGGTCTGCGACCTTACCGCCAGCCTTTGGCTTAGTGGTAAAGTCTCATACGGTAACCAGGCAGTAATGACCTACATGCGCCTAATGACACTTGGTGTGCGTCCCATATGCGTGTCCAAAAAAAAATTATTTTTGGGCTGTGTATATTGAATGCATGCCAAAAATGAAATTACCGCAAGAGCCACGCAGTAGCCAGGACATAAAACCATTTTGGCAAACGTTGGGCGTGCGTAGAGCCTTATGCGGCTTAGTAAAACGGCCCCTTAGTAAATTATTTGTCAGATTTTGAAGATTTCGGATGGATTTTATTAACGGTGTCTGACCTTCAGGCATATTCAAATTTGAGACTGTAAATGTTATTAAAGAATGATCATACCAAGGCAAAGACACCACTGCTGGGATAGAGATATATTGGCTGATGAAGGGGCTGGTCGTCCAGTATCACTCACTTCAGTTAGTAATCTCTATCGCCACCTGCTGGTAGATGGACATAATCCACCAGTTCATGGATTCATCTGCTGCCTGCGCTAAGGAAATTACATTCACTCTCCCTCTTCCTTCCACCCCCTATCATCATCATTTTCCCTTCCTTCTTTCTCATTCCCTGGAATCATCACTTTTATTCCCTTCCTCTACTCCTATTATCACATCCCTTCTTTTCCCATCCCTAGGTTGATCCCTAGCTGTAGTACAGAAAAGATATGGAGTGGAGGAGTGGCCTAGTAGTTAGAGCTCTGGTCTTGCAATCCACAGGTGGTCAGTTCAAATCCTGCTGCTGCTCCTTGTGATCTTGGGCAAGTCACTTAACCCTCCATTGCCTCAGGTACAAATTTAGATTGTAAGCCCACCTGGGACAGAGAAATATCCAGTGTACCTGAACGTAACTCACCTTGAGCTACTACTGAAAAAGGTGTAAGCAAAATCTAAATAAATAAAATAGAAGAAAAGTTCAAGGGAATACCAAGAATCACTTTTATGCAAATGTACAATTCGCATCTGCAAAGGGGAAACTTTATCAAGCATAGTTTTTAAAGCATCATTCCAGGCCTCAGCCTGCCTGTCCAAACTCAACTCTGAAAATTAATCCAGAGGAAGAACAAACTCCTTCATTAATAAGTCATTTGTCAGATTTTGAAGATTTCTGATGGATTTTATCTGTGTCTGCCTTTCAGGCATACAGTGGGGGAAATAAGTATTTGATCCCTTGCTGATTTTGTAAGTTTGCCCACTGACAAAGACATGAGCAGCCCATAATTGAAGGGTAGGTTATTGGTAACAGTGAGAGATAGCACATCACAAATTAAATCCGGAAAATCACATTGTGGAAAGTATATGAATTTATTTGCATTCTGCAGAGGGAAATAAGTATTTGATCCCCCACCAACCAGTAAGAGATCTGGCCCCTACAGACCAGGTAGATGCTCCAAATCAACTCGTTACCTGCATGACAGACAGCTGTCGGCAATGGTCACCTGTATGAAAGACACCTGTCCACAGACTCAGTGAATCAGTCAGACTCTAACCTCTACAAAATGGCCAAGAGCAAGGAGCTGTCTAAGGATGTCAGGGACAAGATCATACACCTGCACAAGGCTGGAATGGGCTACAAAACCATCAGTAAGACGCTGGGCGAGAAGGAGACAACTGTTGGTGCCATAGTAAGAAAATGGAAGAAGTACAAAATGACTGGGGATAAGAACGGAAAAACCAACCATAAAGCATCGTCACGCGTACTGTTAGAACATGCTTACAGCAGAAAAAGAAAAGATACAGCCCTCAAAAAGTGAATGTGTCAGTGTTTTGCAGGTCCTCAAACCGTTGTATTAAAACAATCAAAAAAGGTATATATGATGATTGTGATGGTCTTGTCATGTATTTTGACAGCGCAGAATACAAATAACACCGTGACCCCCGATCATTCCCACTGCTCAAAGAAACGTCTCAAGCGGCTCGGAGGTTTACATCGGCAAGAAAGTAGGTATTTTTGTTTTGAAAAGAACAATTTTTGCATTATGCTTGATATAGCTGCAGAGCTTCAAAATGGCACTTGTAATCACTGCCATGAGGCATCCACTAATCTTACAAAATGACGTATGTAGACGCAGCTGCGTAGCGTCCGCATGGTGGTGTGTTGGCGGCCATCTTAATGAACCCACAGCCGCTGACTGTGGATACAAATGTATGTGTCTACATTGGGCAGATATCTCTAGAACAATGCGTGTTCATTTTAGGAAGCCCCTGTTACTCCCATGACCCTCCCATTTCTGCGCTTCCTTTTTCAGATTACACATAAGTGCCAATTAAATCTAATTAGTGCCAATAACTGTTTGTTAAAAAGCCAGTTATTGGTGCTAATTAGCTCATTATTCAATTAAATTGTGTGCACAAATAGAGCACGCACCCAAATTCATGCACGCTATTTTTGGTGACTTTTATAGAAATTAGGAGGCAAATGTCTAAAAGGAAGTGATACTGTAAACCATAGGAGCCAACTTTTCAAAATGATTGAGGGTGCTTAATTTTTTTTTTTTACAGGTGGTGCATTTCTCCCCCTCCCCTCGCCCCCCTCTCCCCCCTCTCCTCAGAGTTCCAGGCCCCCTCCCTCTCCTCAGTTCCAGGCCCTCCTCAGAGTTCCAGCCCCCCCTCTCCTCAGAGTTCCAGGCCCTCCTCCTCAGAGTTCCAGGCCCCCCTCTCTCCCTCCCTCCAACTCGAGTTCCAGCCCGACCTCTTCTCCCACTCCCACAACAGTCCTTCGCCTGCCCCTCGCCTTCCTGCATGCTGCCCATAACTTAAAAGTCATCTTACCGGGGTCCCGGCGGCAGCAATAGTGAAAGGTGAGCACGAGTAGGCTCGGAGAGTCAGCGCTTCAGCCTGCCTTCCCTTCTCGTTGCTCTCAGCTCTGCCTCTGGTCCCGCCCTCATTTCCTGTTTCCGCAAGGGCGGGACCAGAGGCAGAGCTGAGAGCAACGAGAAGGGAAGGCAGGCTGAAGCGCTGACTCTCCGAGCCTACTCGTGCTCACCTTTCACTACTGCTGCCGCCGGGACCCCGGTAAGATGACTTTTAAGTTACGAGCGGCATGCAGGAAGGCGAGGGGCAGGCGAAGGACTGTTGTGGGAGTGGGAGTGGGAGAAGAGGTCGGGCAGCGGGCTGGCTCCTGTCCTGGGGAACTTCCGGTTCCGACGGGGAAATATTGGGGGTGCTCGAGCACCCACAACACCCATGGAATCGGTGCCAATGCTGTAAACAATATTCTTCAGAAAACACTTCCAGTAAATATCAGAAATATTTCCATATCACTTAAAAAAAATTCATTAATCAATGGAGAGAAGTATCTTTCGAGTTCTGAAAAATCATATATGTCACATCCGTCGCTCCCTCCGGCTGCTCCTCTGCGGGAAGCAGGGGCTGGGAGGAAGGACCCGCAGCTTTACCCGACAGGTTCCCGGATGGGCACCGGTTCCGGGTGCAGCTGGGACCGCGCCGGTGCCTTCTTGAGGCCGCGGCTGAGAGCCGGGGCTCGCCGCGGCGATGGCCGCCCTGTTCAGGGCCGAGTCCATAGGCCGGCGATCGCGGCTTCCGAACTCTCGATGGCCGGCTATGGGGTTCGTACTTGCGCCAGCGGGAAGGATGGCGCCAAGACGCGATGGCCGGCGTCTTCTCCACATTCGGGCGCGGGAACCCGAAGCCCCGCCTCAGAGGAACCAGATTGGGATGCCGGTGCTGTTGCCCTGCCTTGGAAACCGGACGGAACCAACCAAAGGGATTTCTTCAGTAGCCGGGTTCTGATTGGCTGGCCATGTTGGCTGGGGGCTGGGCGGTCGAATGCGGACAGTATTTAAGGAGCGGGGCTGAAACAGGACGTTGCTTCAGGTTCTGTTTCCCGAGGCCAGTCTTTGTGTGTTCCAGTTTCCTATACGTTCCCTTGCTAACCTGGTTTGATCTTTGGACTGTTTCTGGACTATCCTGCTAGCCGCCTGCCCTGACCTGTTGCCTGTATTTGGACGACGCTGTGCGCTGCCTGCCCTGACCTATGGCCTGTTTTTGGACGACGCTGTGCGCTGCCTGCCCTGACCTTTTGCCCGGTGTTGGACTGCCCTGATTTCCTTCTGCCTCCCCGCTCCTGGTTCGGTGCTAGGTCAGTTCGTCAACCCCGCGGTTCCGGAAGTCCCGTTGGCCGCCTGCAGCTGGTGGCTCAACCCCCGGTGAACGGCGGTTGCCGCGGGTGAAGACTTGGGGTTGCACGGCTGTCCTCTGAGGTCCTTCGGGGCCTTGCGGGAAATAAGGGCTCACCTCCTTGCCAGCCAAGACAATATATGAGGCAAAAGGCTAGTTCTCAATATACAGAGACATCCTCTATTGGCTTCCAAAATTATAATCATCTACCCAGAAGCTCCTCACATACATCACTGAGGGGCCCTTTTACTAAGCTGCGTAAACGTCTACGCGCGCTCAAAGCGTGCCAAAATGGAGTTACCGCCCAACTATTGCATGGCTCTTGCGGTAATTTCATTTTTGGCACGCGTCCGATATGCGCGTCTGAAAAATATTTTTGGATGTGCGTAACAGACGCGCGCCAAGTGGCATTTGACGCGTGTAGGTCATTACCGCCTGGATTCTGTATTGCTAGGTCAATGACTGGCGGTAAGTTCTCAGACCCAAAATGGACGCGCGGCAATTTTGATTTTGCCGCACATCCTTTTTCACAGGCACGCTGAAAAATGGATTGACCCGCACCCAGAACTTGCGCCTACACTACCGCAAGCCATTTTTCAACGCACCTTAGTAAAAGGACCCCTGAATATATCTCTTTAAAAAAAAAACCACTTTTACAAGAATGAGTGCAAAGAAACTTTATCTTATCAGCATGTATTTATTTATTTGTAACATTTATATCCCACATTTTCCCACCCATTAGCAGGCTCAATGTGGCTTACATAATACCATAAAGGTGAATGCCAAGTCTAGTAGATGTTAAACAAATACAATTTAAAATAAGGGTTAGGTAAGGTTAAAGTAAACAGGTACAAAAAGGGACAAGGAAATAAAGGAATATATAATGTCCAATGCGATCATGCCAGCTGCTTATCTTATATTTCAGAAAAGCAACCAACGCGATCACGTGTTAAGCCAGTAACAGCTCTGCGTCAGGGTTTCGCCAAGTACTCATTCATTCCATTTACACCCCTATGCTCTCTTATGGGTACTGATATGATATCTTATCAGCATTTATCTGATCATGCCAGCTGCTGATCTTATATTTCAGAAAAGCAACCAACGCGATCACGTGTTAAGCCAGTAACAGCTCTGCATCAGGGTTTCGTCAAGTACTCATTCATTCCATTTACACCCCTATGCTCTCTTATGGGTACTGATATGATATCTTATCAGCATTTACTTGATCATGCCAGCTGCTGATCTTATATTTCAGAAAAGCAACCAACGCGATCACGTGTTAAGCCAGTAACAGCTCTGCGTCAGGGTTTCGCCAAGTACTCATTCATTCCATTTACACCCCTATGCTCTCTTATGGGTACTGATATGATATCTTATCAGCATTTATCTGATCATGCCAGCTGCTGATCTTATATTTCAGAAAAGCAACCAACGCGATCACGTGTTAAGCCAGTAACAGCTCTGCGTCAGGGTTTCGTCAAGTACTCATTCATTCCATTTACACCCCTATGCTCTCTTATGGGTACTGATATGATATCTTATCAGCATTTACTTGATCATGCCAGCTGCTGATCTTATATTTCAGAAAAGCAACCAACGCGATCACGTGTTAAGCCAGTAACAGCTCTGCGTCAGGGTTTCGCCAAGTACTCATTCATTCCATTTACACCCCTATGCTCTCTTATGGGTACTGATATGATATCTTATCAGCATTTATCTGATCATGCCAGCTGCTGATCTTATATTTCAGAAAAGCAACCAACGCGATCACGTGTTAAGCCAGTAACAGCTCTGCGTCAGGGTTTCGCCAAGTACTCATTCATTCCATTTACACCCCTATGCTCTGTTATGGGTACTGATATGATATCTTATCAGCATTTATCTGATCATGCCAGCTGCTGATCTTATATTTCAGAAAAGCAACCAACGCGATCACGTGTTAAGCCAGTAACAGCTCTGCGTCAGGGTTTCGCCAAGTACTCATTCATTCCATTTACACCCCTATGCTCTCTTATGGGTACTGATATGATATCTTATCAGCACTTATCTGATCATGCCAGCTGCTGATCTTATATTTCAGAAAAGCAACCAACGCGATCACGTGTTAAGCCAGTAACAGCTCTGCGTCAGGGTTTCGTCAAGTACTCATTCATTCCATTTACACCCCTATGCTCTCTTATGGGTACTGATATGATATCTTATCAGCATTTACTTGATCATGCCAGCTGCTGATCTTATATTTCAGAAAAGCAACCAACGCGATCACGTGTTAAGCCAGTAACAGCTCTGCGTCAGGGTTTCGTCAAGTACTCATTCATTCCATTTACACCCCTATGCTCTCTTATGGGTACTGATATGATATCTTATCAGCATTTACTTGATCATGCCAGCTGCTGATCTTATATTTCAGAAAAGCAACCAACGCGATCACGTGTTAAGCCAGTAACAGCTCTGCGTCAGGGTTTCACCAAGTACTCATTCATTCCATTTACACCCCTATGCTCTCTTATGGGTACTGATATGATATCTTATCAGCATTTATCTGATCATGCCAGCTGCTGATCTTATATTTCAGAAACGCAACCAACGCGATCACGTGTTAAGCCAGTAACAGCTCTGCATCAGGGTTTCACCAAGTACTCATTCATTCCATTTACACCCCTATGCTCTCTTATGGGTACTGATATGATAAAGTTTCTTTGCACTTGTAAAAAAGTGTTTAAGTGATACATTCAGTGATGCATTAAATGTAGGACAAGAGGAGTTTCTGTGTAGATGATTATAATTTTGGAAGGCAATAGACAAAGTCTCTCTATATTGGGATCTAGCCTTTTGCCTCATATATGATTTTCCCAGAACTCGAAAGAGACTTCTCTGATTTGATTAAATTGGTTTTTTTTTCATTTTTAATTCTTTATTTGTAATTTAAAAAAAATTAGACAAGTATTACACTTGAACAAGCAACTCAGAAAAGAAAAAATTTTCATCAGGAATCCAAAGAAAAGAGGAATCATCTTAAACAATCCTTCTTAGACCACCAACTAAAGGGGGAGTGTAGTCAGTAAGGATAAGGAGATCCAGTAAGAAACAATAATTTTCAAGGCCTTTTACATGATATATACCCCACGATTCCTTGAAAGCAACTCTTAGGCACTAAAATATAATGTTAATATCGTGGAAATTAGTTGTCAAATCAAGTTACAATTTTCTTCAAATCAAGAAGGACCCTTAATTGTTCAGGCATGAAGAAAACATATTTTGTCCCTAGATATTTATTCAAATATTTACATGGATAAGCCAATAAAAAAAAAGTAGACCCTAAGGTCAAAACGATTGTGTCTGCCTTGCTACAGCCAGATTTTCCCCCCCTAAAATAACACTTCTGCATTATGAAAAAAAAAGAGTCTTAATGTGTGGGATAAACATAAAGGAATCCTGTTCAGAAGGAATGGATCCTAAGGAGCTTAGCCGAGATTGGGTGGCAGAGCCGGTGGCGGGAGGTGGGGATGGTGCTGGGCAGACTTATACGGTCTGTGCCCTGAAAAGGACAGGTACAAATCAAGGTAAGGTAAACACAAAAAATGACACATGTGAGTTTATCTTATTGGGCAGACTGGGTGGATCGTGCAGGTCTTTTTCTGCCGTCATCTACTATGTTACTATGTAATACCCCATTTAGAGGCCCTTTTACTAAGCCAAGTAAGCATCTATGCGCGCTCAATGCGCACCAAGTTACCACCCAGCTATCGCATGGTTCTTGCGGTAATTTCATTTTTGGTGCACATCCGAAAAATCATTTTTATTCTCAGATGCGCACCAAGTGGCATTTGCAGTATAGCAAAGAGAGGGAGCAAAGTACAAACAAAAGTCCAAAGAGCAAATCAAAAAGTACCAGGAGCCTTCAAAAACAGGGGCTAGAACCTTTAATCATATATTTTGACGAAACAATCCTAGAATGGACCCGACACGGCCCGTGTTTCGGCGCACAGCGGCTGCGTCAGGGGTTGCGAAGTGTAGCACAATGCGTACTGCTGTTAGTTGATTTCGTGACCAGAAGGAGTTCGTCTGTGAGAGTTTGTTTCTACTCGAAAACTGTGCGAAGGGATAGCACGGCGGCGCAGCTTATTGGTTCCAACTAACAGCCGTACGCATTGTGCTACACTTCGCGACCCCTGACACAGGCGCTGTGCACCGAAACACGGGCCGTGTCGGGTCCATTCTAGGATTGTTTCATCAAAATATATGATTAAAGCAGGGGCGTAGCCAGACTTGCGTGGGAGGGGGGTCCACAGCTTGAGGGGAGGGGGCACATTTTAGGCCCCCCCCGCCGCCGCCCCCCTCCCGCCGCCATTGTCCCCCCCCGTCTCTGCCGACCCCCCTCCCGCCGCAAACCCTCCCCCGCCGCCGCCTACCTTCCGTTTTGCTGGCGGGGGACCCCACTCCCCGTCAACCAATGTCCTCTCCCGTAGAACGCAGCGGCACTGTCTGGCAGAGAAAAGTCTTCTTCCTTGCATGCTGACGTCCTGCACGTTGTACGTGCAGGACGTCAGCAAGCAAGGAAGAAGACTTTTCTCTGTCAGTGCCGCTGCGTTCTACGGGAGAGGACGTCGGCTGGCGGGGAGTGGGGTCCCCCGCCAGCAAAACGGAAGGTAGGCGGCGGCGGGGGCGGGTTCGCCGGGAGGGGGGTCCCCACTGAAATCTACGGGGGCCCAGGCCCCCTCAGGCCCCACGTAGCTATGCCACTAGATTAAAGGTTCTATCCCCTGTTTTTGAAGGCTCCTGGTACTTTTTCTTTTGCTCTTTTCACCAAGTGGCATTTGACATGCATAGGTCATTACCACCCAGTTACCACGTGAGACTTTTACCGCTAGGTCACTGGCTGGTGGTAAGGTCTCAGACCCAAAATGAATATGCGGCAATTTTCATTTTGCTGCACGTCCATTTTCGGCAAAAATGTTAAAAAGGCATTTTTTACAGGTGTGCTGAAAAATGATTCTGCGCGTGCCCGAAACACGTGTCTACACTACCTCAGGCCATTTTTCAGCACGCCTTTGTCAGAGGGCCCCTTAAATCTTGTTCAAACACAAATTAAATTATCAGTGTTGTTCTTTAAGGGGTCCTTTTACCAAGCTGTGGGAAAAAGGGCCCCGCGCTAGAGGCAGGTACCATTTTTCCCAAGTGCCAGGGCCCTTTTTATCACAGCAGGTAAAAAGCTCACAGACAAACATGGCCATGCGGTAAGAGAACTCTCTCCATTTGGCCATGTGGTGGGGAGCCCTTACTGTCACCCTTTGAGGTGGTGATAAGGACTCTTTCAGCAACCCGGCGCTAACCGAGTAGTGTGTGGATGGTCGATTTATATTGGATTACCGCCGTACAAGCCATTTCCAAGGGTTTTCTTTTTCCCTGGAAATGGCACGCGCTTGGAGTGGAACTACAACCGGTGACTGCATTGGGCCAGCGGTAGTCCGGATTTAGCATTCGGTAAACCCGCATAGGGCTTACAGATGCTTTGTAAAAGACCCGCTCTGTCTCTTCAGTTAAAGATGAATCAAGTATCTCAGATAGATTTAATACTTCGTTATTTGCCACTTAATCTCCAGGCCCTTGACTCACCTCTGAAACTGTTTTAAGGGGAATAAAATAAATCCAGTTCACAGGAGGTATAGTTTCAGGGGTGAACTTCAAGACCTCTATCAAATATCCATTGGAGGAATCCCCAAGGGCTTTGTAAAATTCAAGAGGCGAAGCTTAAGTGGGTGGTTATACTTCTCTAATTGTTCTATCTTCTTATGTAACACCAATTTATCTTTAATAATAACTGCTGTTGTTTCCTGCAAAGGTTTCAACTCTTTCTTGACATTCAAAATTTGAGTAGAAAACTCCTGCTTAGTCTCATCCAACTCTTTGAGAAAGAATCGACGGTACTCAGAAGTGTAGAAATCTCTTGAGTCGATTTGGTATAGTTTCAGGGGTGAACTTCAAGATCTCTATCAAATATCTCCTAAAGATATCCATTGGAGGAATCCCCAAGGGCTTTGTAAAATTCAAGAGGCAAAGATTAAGTAGGCGGTTACACTTTCTAATTGTTTTATCCTCTTATGTAACACCAATTTATCTTTAATAATAACTGCTGTTGTTCCCTGAAAAGGTTTTAACTCTTCCTTGACACTCAAAATTTGAGTAGAAAACAACTGCTTTAGTCCCATTCAAACTTTTCGACAAAGAATCTCTTTAGTAGATTTGGCAACTGACCCATTCAGTTTCTGAAGAACACACCAGATCTTCTCTAGAATCACTACCACGGGCTTCTCAGCCTCCACTTCATCAGTAGAAGGTAAACCGCCACTGGTTTTTCCCACACCTTTACTCATGGCTTCTTTGACCCCGACCAGAGCCTCCCGACTAGTGCCTTCCGCTGCAAGAAGCTCTTCCAGAGTCGCCGGTATCGGTGGTCATGGTGGCAGGTTGCACACTGGGGAAGACAAAGTAACATCAAGCCCCAAGGGACCAGGCTCTCTTTCACCCAGACCCGCAGCAGGAAATATCCTCCCAGGCTCATGCAGTGGGGTCCTGGCAGCATCTCTCTATATTGTGTTCTGCACGGGGGATGAAGTCTTGACTGTTGGGGGACCAGTCATGACTACCCTCTTCTGTTTAGTATGTGGCATAGTTCAGGCAAGAAGTAACAGTAAACTGCAGTAGATACAAAGTTAAGGCAATGCTGTCAGCTCACACCGCCATCTTGACTACTCACCCCCAAATAATTGTTTTTAAAGTGATATGGAAACATTTGTGATATTTACTAGAAGATTTTTTCAAGAATAATCTTTATAAATTAGGCTTTTTACATAGGTGTCTGGTTAAAAAATTATCAGCTTTTCTATCACTCATTTGGAGCAGTTGATATTGTTAAAACTAGTCGATTAAGGGAAAAGACAAGATCCATTAGTCCTCCCTCAGATCTTATGGTCCTAAAAATGCCTGCTTAAAATCGTGCTTTTAGGTTCATTGAAAAAATAGAAGTAGGGGTCTCGAGACTCAAGTACTCTGGTAAGATATTTCAAAAGGTAGGGCCTACTACACTGAACACCTATGCATGAGTTTCTGATAAATACAATTATCAGACTGATGGAACCTCCGTTTAGGAATAATACATCATTAACATCGTAATAGTGATCAATATGTACTGACCCAGAACACCACCCAGCCAAAGTTCTTACTTTAAATCTATAACACATTGCTTTAACTACAGAGATAGTTACACACCTGCTATATTTATAGGTAAATGGTTTCCAAAGCCTGTATAAAATGTTGTGGTAGCCTTGTAAGTCTACTTTTAAGTTGCTTTTTTCCGATCTGACGAAGAAGGGTAACCTTCGAAAGCTAATCAAGAAATGTATTAAGTTATGTCCAATAAAAAAGGTATCATCTTATTTTCTTTTCCATGTTTTATTTTGTTTGATTTCTATTGATAACCTTAAGGGTAATATGAAAATAAGAAGATACTTTTTTAGTCCAATAAAAAAGTATCATCTTATTTTCTTTTTTTAATGTTTTGTTTTATTTCTTTATATTACCAAAGCTTATATGAATTTATTATTTGGCTCAAACCGGCTGAGTGCATTTGAATATTGAACTTTTAGGGAAGGGTAAAAAAAAAAAAAGGCAACGATAGCTTTTAAATCACAGTTTGTTTGAGTTCATGGTACTTTTCAGAGGATTGTTTCAGAAAACAGGTCAAGGAGGCGTCAAGCTGGCCCAGGGCAACTTTGTGCAAGAGATCTTGGCAAATTCCCATTCTGGATGTATACAAGGAGAGCTCACTGTCTCTAACAAGCAGGGACTAACAATTAATTAACAGGATGCTTGGTGGATCTATGAGAACAAAAGAAGATTGAACAATACCTGTAGGACGAATATTCACATCTAAAGACTAATGATCCAAGTAAGCTATCAAGTAATCAAAATGATGGCTCTGGTGGTGGGCTTCTGGGTTGGGGGTGACTCTTCACTGCCTAGGGCAAAACTTTTTTAAAAGGTATATTTAATCATTAAATATATCTCTTTTGCCCTAGGCAATGAAGATCCCATCCCCCACCCAGAAATTCACCAACAATACATTTTAATAGTGCCCAGTTTAATTTTCCTTCACTCAATCTTTGTACATCACTAATTGTATCTGATATCATGGAATGATTGTGTCAAAACCAAACTCTGTAAGCCACATTGAGCCTGCAAATAGGTGGGAAAATGTGGGATACAAACGTAATAAATAAAAAATAAAAATAATTTTGGTGGGTGTTTGGGTGGGGATGGTCTCTGCAGTGCCTAGGTTAACGTTTAAAAAAAAAAGTGTAGGCGTTTTTCTCTGGGTGGACTGGTGCTTAGGTAGTTTTCTGCAGTGCCCAGGTCATTAAAAAAAGTCTTATATTTAATGCCATGGGGGGTGGGTAGGGAGTAGGACAGGGCTGCAGGGACTGGGGTGGGGTGGTAGGATAAGGCTGATGCTTAGTTATGGGATGGATGTTGGGGGGGGAGGGAAAGATTGATACTGGGCTATAGGAATGGATGGGGGGTACGGATAGGTAGAGAAGGGAAGGGCTGATGCTGAGCTACGGGGATGGATAGGGAGTATGGAAGAGAAAAGCTGATGCCAGGCTGCTGGATAAGCTTCGTGTAACAGCAGCCAGACTTTATATAGTTCATAAGTGGAACAGTAGGGAAGCCCTGAGGATGGAGGACCTGTGGAGTAGATTACAGATAATTTATCAACTATTGCATTTAACTGCCCTGAGGCAGGGCATAATAGGCAAATTTACCACTGTTTTGACTCCATATCAAAAGGAGAACGAAGCCAAGAATGTCCCAACAGAGAAAGGGGAAGGGAAATGCAGCTTGATGTGGAAGGGCGTTTTGGTTATGATGTCCGAATCCGATTTTGGATGGTTTGCTCAAAGTGTCCAAAAATCAAGTGGCAAACAGTGATTTTTGAACCAGAAACACATCTATCTTTCTGTTTTGAAAATGTTGTCCATTTCCTAGATTTTTTGTGCTCAGTGCATTTTTCTTTTGTGGCTATTTTTGAAAATAAATTTTAAAAAAACATTCAAGGGAAAAATGCATAAAAACAAGCCATTGAGACATATGGGGGTGGGGGGGTGGGGGGGTGGGCAACATTCTTAGTAGACTGGGTACACAGATGTCCCAGTAGAGCGGTGGGGCACCCTAGGGGGCACTGCAGTGGACTACACATAAAAGGTCCCAGGTATACATTTCACTGTTACCCCCTTATATTATATGGGGAGTCCTCCAAAGCTCACCAAAAAACCTTCTGTACCCAACTGTACACTACTACCTATATGTACACATATAGGTGACACCTGCACCTTATGGCTGAAGGGGTCACCTAAGTAGGTTTTCCGTAAGTATTGGAGGGCTCACACGTTCTACTACAAGTGTACCAGTTAAAGTGGAATATGGGCCTGGGTCTCTCTCTCTACAATGCACTGCACCGACCACTAGGCAACTCCAGGGACCCGCTTGCTTCACTAATAGGACTTGCCATAACATCTGAAGCTGTCATAGAGGCTGGTATATGTACTGTTCTTTGGGGGGTGGCAGGGGGTGGCAGGCCTTAATTCTTCCAGTGGTCATCTGGTTATTTAAGGCATCTTTTTGTGACTTAATCGTGACTGAACCAGGTCTAGACCAAAACATCTAACTGTTAGCCCTGGACGTTTTTGCTTTGATCCAATATGGCAGAAAAATGCAAGTTCTGGGAATGCCCAAGTCCCACCCCCAACAGGCCCCCTTCTGATTTGGATGCACTGCAGAGGAACTGCATAGAAAAATGTCTTAAAATGGATTTGAAAAATAGCAATTTGGATGTTTTGGCAAAAAATCCAAAAAAAACCTTCCATCTACCGCTTTGTGTCACTTTTTGGATGTTTTTCTGTTTCGAAAATGAGCCCCTTAATTAATTATTGCTTACTTTGTTTGAATGGGGAATGAAGAGCTGATTCCCGGGGTAAGAGTAGGAGTGGGGGTGGGGGGAGGGGAGAGGGATACTCAGTAGAGTTAGAGAGGTTGGATTTAACCGGCTAGTTTATTGAATTCTTCTTAGGTATTATGTTCTTGTTAGCCCAAAGAAGACTCATTCAGGCAACTGTAAATGTAAAGTGTTTATGTTGCAAATTTACTTTTGTTTAAACAATGTATGGATTATATACTATTAATGAATGCTTCTCCCACTCTGGATGCACACAAGCTGGCTGTGTAGTGATTTACAGTAAAAGCCACAATGTATGCATTCCACACATAGGCGGTCGATGGCCCAACTGTTTGGGGAGGCTAAAGGGGGCGGGGTTAGGGGGTGGGGCCATGGGGTGGGGCTTAAATCCATAATTGTCTGATAACACACAGAAAAAATAAATAAATAAGTCACAATTAATACCTTTTATTAAATTTAGATATTAGATATGTATCATATGTCAAAGAATAAAGTGGTTGCTCAAAGCATATTCTAAGCACAATCACTCAACTGCAAAACACTATGCACAACTTTGTGCAAAAACACACTCAGAACCTTACTGTACCATAAATATTACACTGGGCAGAACCTAATACACCAATATACCACCCATACGGAAAATGCAGACCGTCAACAATATGAAACAAGGGATCATATCATCACAATTCTCATGTAGAGCTACAAAACACCCTAATTCATGTTTAATGTGGGATAAAATGCCATAAATAAGTAAATAAATATAAACTTTTAATGTTGAGCACCTGATTCTCAAAGTGGACATATTCCAAACACTATAATGAAAATAAAATGATCTTTTCTACCTTTGTCTGGTGACTTTTTCTGATCATGCTGGCCCAGTATCCGATTCTGTTGCTATCTGTCCTCAGTGTAGGTCAGGAAGTCATCCTCTTTAAATATCTCCCTGGCAACCCAGGACACCTCCAGCCACCCCCCCCCCCTCCCCACTCTCCCAGCAGTAAGGTAAACAAACCATAAACCAATTTCTACAACTGCTTACAAAAGGCTAGAGGGCTTTCACTGCAGCTCCTGCTGTGAGGATGGAGGTAAATCAACAATTTAAACCCCTCAGAGCACAGCAGGGGAGGCTTAGCCTGTCCAAGCCTCTTATACCGGGCGCCTATGATTCCACAGCAAGCAAAATTGAAAGGAAAACATATATTCATCCATCAACTCACTCACTTAGCCATCCTGCCACTCACAACCCCCCCCCCCCCCCCCCATTTATGTACTTGCTCAGCCCCACCACTCACAACCCCCTGTTCACTCACTCAGTCTCCCAATAATCATAATACCCCATCTAATTACCCCTCACCACTCACTTGTTCAGCTCCTTCCCCATTCATAACCCTCATTCATTCGTTCACTCAGCCCCCACAACTTATAAAATCCATTACTCAATAACCCTATCCACTCACTCAGTCCCCTCAACTCACAGACTCCCATCCACTCACTCACTCATTCCCTTCACCTTTCATAATCCCTATTTATTTACCCAGTCACTCAGTCTCACATAAGCCTCATCAACTCTCTCAGCCCACACCATTTATAACCCCCATCCACTCACTGATTTATTTCTCCCACCAGTCATACCTCCATCCACACATTCATTTATTTGCCCCAGCACCCCCACCACTCAGTCATTCTACTTCTTCATTTCTTATAACCCCATTCACTCAACTTACTCATACCCTACCACTCATAACCTCCATGCACTCACTCATTCATTCCCCCCAACACTTATAATCCCCCATCCACTTACTCATTCAGCTCCTTCATTCACTTACTTACCTAGCCCTTTACCACTCATAACTCCTCATCCACTCACTCACCCCCTCACCACTCATTCATTTTCCTACCACTCATAATTCCCATCCACTCATTCCCTCAGCCTCCTCCTCTACCTCTACCACCACTCATAACCTCCCTGATCCACTCAATCATGCACAGATCACACCCAGCCATACACTCCCTCAATAAACACACTTTCGTGCCATGCTTACTGCATGTACTTCTCAACTGGTTCTTTCTTGCCATAGAGATACTGGCATCAGCATAATAGAGCTTTGCATTGGGAGGGTTGAAAGTTCAGCCCAGCGTTTTATGTAGATGATATCCAGGCTGAAATGTGGTTTGCATTGTTTCTCCAAAATTATAATCTGATAATTAACCTGCTTATGTAGATGATAGCTAGAACATTCAACAGCTGCTTTCCAGACAAATCTTTTACAAGTTTGGAAGGGATCTATCTAATATTGATTATTTATCAGCAAAGAGATTGATATTTTGCTAGCTATTTTGTTTGTTAAGAAAAACTTTTTGCTTTTTATTCAATCTCATATCATTTTTTTCTCCATAAAAATGCCAGTGCCTGTTCAAATCAAAGTATTTATTTAATTACATTGATTATGGGAAAATAAATATACAGGATCTTTATTTGGAGGGAAGTGAGTATAAAGCACTGATTTGATGGGAGGGTATAACTCTCAAGGTATAGTTGCACATGTATGAAGTGGCCACATGGCACTGGATTGATTCACTTTGTTGCAGGACATCATCACCCTCCAACTCCAATCTCTCCAACATCATTACTTTGAGTTCTCTTCTTCCTCTCTCCCTGGCATCTTTGCCTTCCCATCCACTTACCTCCCTGGCATCATCAATTTCTCTTCATATTCTCCACTCCCTCGGCATCATTACCTCCCTCTCTCCACCGCCCTGATAACAACATCTTCTCTTCCCTTTCATCTCCCTTGGCATCATCAAAGTTCTTTCCTCTGTTCTGACCCCCTAGCATTTTCACCTTAGCTTCCCTCTCTGCCAGCTCCTGAAAGGATTGCCTCACCAATCTACTACATTTCTTTGAAGGGGTGAACAAACATCTGGATAAAGGGGAGCCAGTTGATATTGTGTATCTGGATTTTCAGAAGGCATTTGACAAAGTACCTCATGAAAGACTCCAGAGGAAATTGGAGAGCCATGGGATATGAGGTAGTGTTCTATTGTGGATTAAAAACTGGTTAAAAGATAGAAAACAGAGAGTAGGGTTAAATGGTCAGTATTCTCAATGGAGAAGGGTAGTTAGTGGGGCTCCCCAGGTGTCTGTGCTGGGGCTGCTGCTTCTTAACATATTTATAAATGACCTAGAGATGGGAGTAACTAGTGAGGTAATTAAATTTGCTGATGACACAAAGTTATTCAAAGTCGTTAAATCGTGGGAGGATTGTGAAAAATTACAAGAGCACCTTACGAGACTGGGCGTCTAAATGGCAGATGACGTTTAATGTGAGCAAGTGCAAAGTGATGCATGTGGGAAAGAGGAACCCGAATTATAGCTACGTCATGCAAGGTTCCACGTTAGGAGTCGCCAACCAAGAAAGGAATCTAGGTGTCGTCGTTCGTTGATGATTCGTTGAAACCTTAAGCTCAGTGTTCTGCGGCGGCTAAGAAAGCAAATAGAATGTTAGGTATTATTAGGAAAGGAATGGAAAACAAAAATGAGGATGTTATAATGCCTTTGTATCGCTCCATGGTGCGACCGCACCTCGAATATTGTGTTCAATTCTGGTTGCCGCATCTCACAAATGATATAGTGGAATTAGAAAAGGTGCAGAGAAGGGCGACGAAAATGATAAAGGGGATGGGACGACTTCCCTATGAGGAAAGGCTAAAGCGGCTAGGGCTCTTCAGCTTGAAGAAAAGGCAGCTTAGGGGAGATATGATAGAGGTCTATAAAATAATGAGTGGAGTGGAATGGGTAGATGTGAAGAGTCTGTTTACGCTTTCCAAAAATACTAGGACTAGGGGGCATGCGATGAAGCTACAATGTAGTAAATTTAAAATGAAGCGGAGAAACATTTTCTTCACTCAATGTGTAATTAAACTCTGGAATTTGTTGCCAGAGAATGTGGTAAAGGTGGTTAGCTTAGCGGAGTTTTAAAAAGGTTTGGATGGCTTCCTAAAGAAAAAGTCCATAGACCATTATTAAATGGACTTGGGGAAAATCCACTATTTCTGGGATAAGCAGTATAGAATGTTTTGTACTTTTTTGGGATCTTGCCAGGTATTTGTGACCTGAATTAGCCACTGTTGGAAACAGGATGCTGGGGGGCTTGATGGACCTTTGGTCTTTCCCAGTATGGAAATACTTATGTATTTATGAACTCTCAGTTCCCCACCTCCCCCCCCCCCCCCCCCCCCCAGCCACTGACATTATCATCTTCCCTTCCCTCTCTGCCACCAACTGGCATCATTACCCTTCCTTTTCCTTCCCTCCACTCTCTTCACATCATCACCACCCCTTCTCTTACCTCAATCACTGATATAATCATTTTTCCTTCTTTTTCATCCAACCCCTATTCCTTTCTTCCTCCATCTCCCCCTAACATAATCACCTCACTTTTCTTGCCATTCCCTAGCATCACTTTCCCTTACTTTGCCCCCTTCATCCCCCATTTTCTGGCATCATTTTCCTTTCCTCCTCACCCTTCTCTGCCATCATTGCTTTCCCTCCTCCTGACATCATCAAGTTCTCTCCCTCAGATCACTGGTATCATCATTCTCCCCCCCCCCCCCCCCCCCCCCCCCCCTCCCAAGCTCATAACACCATCCCTTCTCTTCCCTGTCCCCCAGCCTCAGACCTCATCAAACTTCCTTCTCTTCTCCAATACCCCTTGCATTATCTCTTTCCCTTCACCCAATGCCCTTACATCATCACCATTGCTTCCCTTCCCTTTTTCTCCAGCCCTGACATGTGGTAAAATTATGTCTAACCTGCTAATTTTCTTTCCTGTAGTCACAACAGATTAATCCATGAACAGGTGAGTTATGTTCATCTGCCAGCAGGTGGAGATAGAGACTACTAAGTGAAGTGAATGATACCGGATGACCAGCCCCTCCATCAGCCAGTATATGTCTCATCACAAAGCAGAACCCGGCAACAAAGTGGAAACCTTCCTCACCAACGAAAACCACAGCAGTCATAACAAAACTGTAATTTATAACAAATTGAATCTTAGGTTCCTCTGCTTGGCTCTCATGTCTGTGATCTTTCTCTGTATTTATTTTATTTTACCTTTTACGTAAGCAGGAGGGAGCAGAACACACAGCGGAGAAAGAATTGCGACGGTAATCAATAGAGGGATCCTGGATTTATCTGCTGCGGTTAAAGGAAAGAAAATTATCAGGTAAGACATAATTTTACCTTCCTTAACGCAGGTAAGGGATTGCGTTTGGTGGGTTGTACCAAAGCAATCCCTAGCAAGGGAGGAAACTCATCACCCCCCAAGCCAACACCACTGCTCCAAAAGAAGCGTCTGATCTGGTGACCATATCCACTCTATAATGCCTCAAAAAAAATATGCAATGAGGCTCAAGTAGCCGCCCAACAGATCTCATCCAGGGACAGAACCAACATCTCCACCCAATTGTGCCTTAGTAGAATGAGCATGTAATGCCTCTGGCGCTACTCGGCCACATGCACATCCTTGAGTGACACACCCCCTTCCACTGGGAGTGTAGTCTTCTTGGTGACTGCTGTCACCAGAGCGTCCACGGTAGGGAGGACAAACTTGTCCAACAGGTCAGAAACCACAGGATAAAAGTGGGCCATCATATTTGTCACGGTTGTCATCGTCCGTGCCTTGCTTGTCAGTGCCCTGCTCCATCTAGACCCATTAAATTTACTTGCAGTTCTAGTCAGTGACATGTGAGGTCACTGTAGAGTGGTGGAGGCCAAGCTGGTGATGTCATCAGTGCCAAGTCCTTTCTTAAACTGGCCTCTGCATGCACTCAGGGTTCTGGCAATAATTCCTGATTGAACTCAAGCCTGCCTGAGGCTCTGCTAGTTCCATCTGATGTTTCTTTGTCAGGCTGTGGCCTGAAGCATTGCTGCAGCTTTCACCTTCTTGCTCTGTTCCAGTGAAGCCTGCTTCTAAGCCTTGACGTCCAGAGAGCTTCTTGTACTACAGCTGAGATTACAGACATCCGCAGTGAGTCCTTGGTCGCTGGTTGCAGTGAGTTGGCTTTGTGCTGAGTTTTGGACTGTGTGTGCTGAGATGACGTGGAGTGCTGGAGGTACTGGTCTATGGCCGTATCTCAATCTTTGGATGAGGTGGCTGTTCTCGGAGCGTGGAGGGATCTGCATGGGCTCTTCCTAGTTCCTCTTTGCTGTGCCTGTGTATGTCCTTTTGCCCTGGAAGCATTGGCTCAGGCATTGCTTGCTTAAATGTTGTCTTCCCTGGGAGCATTCAGCTCAGGCGCTTCAGAGATTGTTATTAACCCTCTGCCCTGGGATCCTCGGCTCGGGCATTGCTTGTTCTTCTCCTGCTTCCAAGAGAACTTGCCATGGAGGTCTCACGGCTTACATGAGAGTCCTGACAGAATGAACCTTTATCTGACTGCCAGCGGTTTTACCGCTTCCAGCTAAGTGCCTTTGCTTTCCTTTGTCCTGCCAGGTCAAAGCTTTACTTAGCTTCTTGTGTTTGCTTTTCCAGTTCAGCTGGACTGTTCCCCTATTTGCCATTATTGTATGCTCTATGTTTTGCTTTAGCTAGTGTTAGGATGTGCAGCTAAGCTGCTTTGTTCTTTCCCTTTTGTTTTCCTGGACCGTTTGTTTGCCCTTTTGTCTTGTGTTCCCTTTGCTGCCAATAAACCTACCTTATTTCACCTCCACTTGCAATCCAGTCCATTTCTTTGGAATACTCTTGTCTCTGATGGGACTCTGTCTACCCAGAGGTGGTAGAGTGATCCTCACCCAGTCACCTCTGGGCCAAGGGCTCACAAACGTTACAGCCTTGGACATCTTGAGGTTTCCTTCCGGGTCCGGCCACTGAGCTGAAATAATCTCCTGTATGGCCTCATGGACCGGGAATGCCTTAGAAGGCTTTTGCGTGCTGGCCATTTTAGGATTGACAGAGGCAGCAGCCTGCGCTTCAGGGTCAGCTAAATTTAGGGCCGCTAAGGAGTTAGATATAAGAGACGGCAGCTTGTCCTTATGAAACACTAGGGCTTTTTTGAGGGGGTACTTGGGGGTACTGAGTACCGGCACCTTTTCCATTGTCTGCTAAAATTGACTCATGGACCCCAAGTTTTAATGAAAGAGCTCAGGTTCTACACACCAATTCTGCCTTGTCATAGATTCTGTGACTGCTTGCAGGGGGCCTGGCTATTGTGGGGTGGGTCCCTCAGTGATCACCCCACCCCTGAAGGGTGGCCTAGCATTTGAGTACTGGCACCTTTTTTTACTGGTAAAAACGCACTGTGAAACACGCAGATAGAAGTAGGGTCACCAGGCTCCTCCTGCACCATTTCCCAATCCTGCAACTCATCTACCCACAAGGGGCAGAGGGAATCCTCCAAAAACGCAGCCAGTGAAGGTGTACCGGGAACCAGAGAGGTACGCCGCCTCCTCTTCTGAGCATTGTCCTCTGGAGCAGAGTTAACCATCTGAATCTGAGGCTGAGGAAGGGCCCTCTTTAGCAAATATGCCTGATATAGTATAAGGACAAACTCTGGGGAGAACGCATCCCCGGAGCTGACACCAGAGCAGAAAAATTCCCCGCAGTTCTATTGGTAAAATCCACTGCCCCGTGCAATGGTTCCAAAACCGCCATCAGCTGACTGGCAGGAGCTGCATTGGGTGCAGCAGACAAAATGGCGTGTGCGCTCGTGCCATCAGTGCAGGAAACGGACGCTTCCAAATGGGAATGTTCTCACCTGGCAAGGGCTTTGAACAGCCCTCCAACAAAGCCCCACTATAGATTTTTTCTCAACCTAGTGGGAACACCATTTTACCGCCACAAGGCACTCACCAAAAGAAGTAGCACGGGCAGAACACAGTACCTCCCAGAAAAAAATCTGCTGATCGGACAAGCAGATTCCATGTTCAGGACCCAAGAGAAAGGCAGACTTCCTTCTCCCGCTTTCCTTTCATCCCCCACCTCCCCTTCCCTCCTTTTCATTCCTCTTTTTTCTTTTCCTTTGCTTTTCTTTCTTCCTTTCTTCCCCTTCTCTCTTCCCTCCCTTTCCTCCTCCCCTTCCATTCTTTTTTGTCTTCTTTATTGAAATATATTTTTCTTTTCTATAAGCAAAGGCACCCCGCTGGAGAAGGGACTCCGAAAACACTGTGTGTGCTGTTCATGCTCTCCTTAAAAAAAAAAAAAAAAAAAAACTCTGGTTGCACAGCTCTCTTTCTCTCTCTCTCTTTTTGTGGTGAGGAAGGTTACAGCTAGTAGCCCAACACTGGGAGGCATGGGGACACGGAGTGAGGCAGGGACTCAAAACAAGGCATGCTTCTAAGGATGGCATCCAAAGGCCAGTCACCTCCAGACTCAGCTGCCTACAAGTAGCCCAGGAGATATCCCAAAGGCGAAGAATCCAGGAGTTGGTAAGAAGTCATCCACCACTGCTGGGATAGAGATATATTGGCTGATGGAGGGCTGGTCGTCCAGTTTCACTCACTTCAGTTAGTAATATCTATCTCCACCTGCTGGTAGATGGACATCACCCACAAGTTCATGGATTCATCTGCTGCCTGCACTAAGGAAATTACATTCTCTCTCCCTCATCACCCAACAACACCACTTCCCTTCCCTTCCTCGTATCATCACCTCCCCTCTCCCCCAGCAACATCCCCTTCCCTCATTCTGTGCCATCATTACTTTCTCTCTCCCATCCCCATGATATAATCCACTCCACTTTCTCACCAGATCCTGGCACCACTTTTCTTTTTCTCTACCCCCCCCCCCCCCCCCCCCCCCCATTTCCCTGGCATCATCATTTTCCTCACATCTCCTTCCCCTGACATCATCGCCTTATCTTTTCTCCCTGGCATCATCACCCTCCCTTCTCTTCTCCCATACCTCTTGTTTTATCAATCTCCCTTCTCTTTCCAATTAATACCCTTGCATCATCACCTTCTTTTCCTTTCCTTCTCTCCCACTCCCTGGAATCTATCACCTTCCCTCTGTCCTTACAGCCCATTGTCATCATTTTCCTTTCTTTCCTCTGAGACTAGCATCATCAGCTTCCCTCTTCCTTCCACCCCCTAACATCATCATTTTCCCTTCCTTCCTTCTTTCTCATGCCCTGGAATCATCACTTTTATTCCCTTCCTCCACTCCTATTATCACATCCCTTCTTTTCCCATCCCTAGGTTGACCCCTAGCTGTAGTACAGAAAAGATATGGAGTGGAGGAGTGGCCTAGTAGTTAGAGCTCTGGTCTTGCAATCCAGAGGTGGCCAGTTCAAATCCTGCTGCTGCTCCTTGTGATCTTGGGCAAGTCACTTAACCCTCCATTGCCTCAGGTACAAATTTAGATTGTAAGCCCACCTGGGACAGAGAAATATCCAGTGTACCTGAACGTAACTCACCTTGAGCTACTACTGAAAAAGGTGTAAGCAAAATCTAAATAAATAAAATAGAAGAAAAGTTCAAGGGAATACCAAGAATCACTTTTATGCAAATGTACAATTCGCATCTGCAAAGGGGAAACTTTATCAAGCATAGTTTTTAAAGCATCATTCCAGGCCTCAGCCTGCCTGTCCAAACTCAACTCTGAAAATTAATCCAGAGGAAGAACAAACTCCTTCATTAATAAGTCATTTGTCAGATTTTGAAGATTTCTGATGGATTTTATTATCTGTGTCTGCCTTTCAGGCATATTAAAATTTAAGACTGTAAATGTTATTAAAGAATGATCAGACCAAGGCAAAGACATAACATGAAAATCCTTCAAACAAACAGGGACGTGACCCAAATTAAAAACTGAGGGGCCCTTTTACTAGGTTGCAGCAACATCTGGGCTTCCCAAACACTAAACCCAGATTAACTGTGGCCTATTTTTAAAGCTTTATTTATTTATTTTATTTTATTTTGCAGGTTATGTACTAATGTTCACATTAGTGCACAATACCTGCAACAAGTTAATGTGGGAGTACTTACTATCTTAAGAAAAATCAAGATTATACTATAAAACCAGAAGAAATCCATAATTATAACAGCACATTCAGCTGTGCATGAAGGAGCACACTAAGAAACATGGCCTGCGCCATAAGCATGTTCCTTTGGCATGCGCCCGCAATACCTGCCTCGTAGCAACACTGCAAAGTTACTGGAAATATATAGAACATGAAAAACAGGTTCCTGACAACACTACAGGACCGGTGATGGGTGGGGCTTCCTAACCACAATAACGGTAAAGCATTCAGCACAAAACAGGAGACAAACAGGACTCTGAAACAGAGCACAAAAACAAATACTTACATCAATAACACTCAAATGGCAACACCATAAAGGTAATAAAAATATACAGAAAGTGAAAACCAGGTTCCCAACCTCACCTCCAGGAAGATGGTAGTTGGGGTTTCCTTACACAAATATTCATCAAATATTCCGCACAGCACAGGAGGAAAATAGGAGTCTCTATGCATCCTAGGTGGGGCTTGTAACAGCGGATTTTTCACGGAGAGCGCATTCCTTACTTTACTGTGAAGACAAGTGCAAAATCAGACAAGGTGGCATCCTCAGTGACTTCTGCAGCTGGAGTAAACCACACCAAAACAGAAAGTGTGGGAGGGAGGTTCTGGAAGGCAAATTTAGGCTTTTAGGCAGAAAGGTGACATCCAGAACCTCAAGAGTAGCTTTCTCAGAAATTCTGCCCATTCCATGTTCAGGACCCAAGAGGACGGCAGAGCTTCCGTCTCCCTTCTTCCTTTCATCCTCCTCCTCCCCCTTCCCTCCTTTTGATTCCTCTTTTTACTTTTCCTTTGCTTTGCTTTCTTCCTTTCTTCCCCTTCTCTCTTCCCTCCCTTTCCATTCTTTTTTGTCTTTATTGAAATACTAGTAAAAAAGGCCCGTTTCTGTTTGTAAGGAAACGGGCGCTAGCAATGGTTTTTTTTTTTTTTTTTGGGTATCTGTAGAGTTGTTAGTAAAGTGTGTGTGTTTGAGTGTGTGTCACAGTGAGACACAGAGAGTGGAAAAGAGTGTGTGTGTGTGTGTGTGTGTGTGACACAGAGCTACAGTGTGCCAGAGTATGTGTCTGCGTGTGTGCATGACCCCCTCATTCTGTCAGATGTGCAGTTACCCCCACCTTGTGTGTTTGAAGTTCTGGGACCACAGGGGCGAGCAGTGAGTCTGAGTGTGAGTGTGTGTGTGTGTGTGTGTGAGAGTGTGTCTGTCTCTGTGTGTGTGTATTTGTGTGTGTGCATGACCCCTTCCTTCTGTCCGTGTTGCAGGGTCGTCCCCTCCCCCCTATGTGTTTGTATTTTCAGTAACTTCTCCTTGTTTTAATCCTGCGATTGTGCTCTTTTGTCCATGCCCTCCATCCATCCATGTGTAACATTTGTCCTCTCCCCTTTCCCTCTCATTCTGTTCTCTCCCCCCTCTCCATGTGTTTTTGTCTGTCTCCCCTTGAAGTTCCAGGCCCCTCTCTTTTCCTCCCCCCCCCTCCCTGCATGTGAGAGAGAACATGTGTGTGTGTGTCAGACAGAGAGAGTGTGTGTGTGTGTATGACCCCTTCCTTCTGTCTGAGGTGCAGGGTAGTTCCCCCCCCCCCCCCCCCCCTCCCCTGGTTTTTCAGTTCCTTTTCTTTTTTTTTTTTTAATCTCGTGATTGTGCTCTTTTTTTTTTCCTGCCCTTTCTCTCCCATAAGTGTACCTGCTGTTAGGAAAGTTGGTCCGTCTGCTAGGCTTCAAGCAGCTTGCATTATAGTGGACCCCTGCTGATACGCTGGAGGCTGTGTCTTCACCTTTGTTTTTGTTAGTGAGGGTCCAGAGGGCTGTTCAGCTTCCTGCTGCTTGCTGAGGTGCCCGGAGCCTGTGTGTTCACTTTTTTTTTTTTGATTAGTGCAGGACTGGAGGGCGATTCAGCGATTCAGCCCCTGCTGAGTTGCCCGGAGGCTCTCTCTTCACCCTTTTGGGTTCTTTTTTTTTTTTTGTTACTGTGGGTCTGATGCCTTTTTTTTTCTTTTTTTTTGCACGTGCCAGCAGCCAGTTCCTGCCTTCAGCTGTGTTTGTTGACGTCATTGAGTTCGATGCTGCCTAGTAGACCACCTGCTGAGGGAGCCACGGTCCCAAGCATTAGAACGTTGGAGGTGAGTTTTATTATATAGGATATTTTTCTTTTCTACAGTAGGCAATAGATGATCATAAACAACCCTTTCCTTTTCTACCTACAGACACAGCCATCATTCTAGTTTGCTACAAGTACTTTCTCTGTGTCCAGGGCACTACCTCTCCCTCCTTCTTTCTCTGTGCAGCAGAGCACATAGCTCTGTTTGGGGTCTACTGTCTCTCTCTGTCCAGGGCACTGCTTGCTCTGTCTCTCCGCAGCAGAGCACAGGCCTTTGTTTCTTCTTTTTCTTTCTCTGCACACCTCCATCTTTAGCCCTGTACCAGTTACCTGTACTAAGTGCTGTGAGCCAATACATATATGCAAATATAATATACTTTATATATCCAAATCCGTGTGGATTGCGGATTCTTTGGGAACCCACTGCCTCTGCGAAGTGGACCCCAGGACCAACCCTAGACAACGATAGCTGACCTCCCTAAACTTATTATTATTATTATTATTAGGGCTCCCTAAACTTATTATTATGGGTTAGATATGAAATATAAGGATGAGATAATTCATATTTGTTTTCCATTGTGTTTTGTTATATGTTGAGAATAAGTGTGCTGGACAGTTCAAATGGGGATGCACAGCTTCCTTTTGTCTTTTCTTAATTATTTCCATGTTTATTATTGATTTTTTTCCATGTTATTTTCATTTTTTCCTTTACAAACACTTGTGTTTTCATACAATTGTTATCAACACTTAACACATCCCAGCACCACAATCAACTCAAACCCACATTTTGTTTGAAAAACCACACGGAACCTCAGCAGCAACTTTTTTCACACAAGTCACCCACTTGTGACTCGGTTCTACTCTTCATTGGTTCCAAGTTTAAAGCAGTATGAACATCTTATTATCAGCTCTTTTTATTTAGTTTTAACTTAATTTTTCTTGTTTTTTTCTTAATTTTTCTTAAAACTGGAATTTCTGTAATATTCCATGCAAAGGTTACAAGAACACACTTATCTTAAACTACTGGACCAATTGCTGACATGGGCCATGTCCTCAGGGAATGGTCCTGTAAAAAAAAAAATAACACTTCATCACTCAAAAAAATCTTAGCATCTCAATTCATCTAAAACAATTTATATGACAAACTGTGCTTAGATTAGACATACCCCGCTACCTTGAATGTATCCACATATGTGTTTGATCTCCTGTTTCTTTTTGAAGATGGCAGCGGCATCTCAACTGACTTAAGTAAGTCAGGTGATAACAAAGAGCTAATTGTATAACCAATTACACAATGCCATACAAGCTCATACAGGAACACAATTCAATATAATAAAGTCCAATCTAACTAAAAATTCCAGCTCTTAGGAGATGTGGAGGGGCATTTTCGAAAGGGATGTCCAAGTTTTGATGAGGACGCCCTCGCAAAACGTCCCGATCCAGGGGCGGGGAAACCCGTATTTTTGAAACAAGATGGGCGTCCATCTTTCGTTTTGATAATACGGTCAGGGACGTCCAAATCCTGAAATTTTGTCATCCCTAGATTTGGTCGTCCCTAGACTTCGTCGTTTCTGATTTTTTTACAGGTGCGCTGAAAAATGGATCTACGTGTATCCAAGACACACGTTTACACTAGCGCAGGCCATTTTTCAGTGCACCTTAGTAAAAGGACCCCAAAATGTTCAAAAAGAAAATCCATCTTTGTTCTTTGTAATTTAACAGTTGTGTAGTGTGTGCCACCTTCCCACCCCATCACTATCTTATCTGCAACTCTCCATTTCATGTCCCTCCATGTAAGATTCTGTTGTTTCCAGTGAGCCACTAAAAGGGAATTCTCGACTAATGTGTTTATATGAGATTTGTGTTCATTGAGCAGATTTTTAATGGATCTACTTGACCACCTTACATAAATCAACTGGCATGGCCATTGAATCATATAGGTGATATTCTTAGAATCACAAGTTGAATTTACTCTAGCAATCACAGTTTTACCCGTTTGAGGGTCTGTCCATCTTAAACCTTGTATGGCTAAAGTAAACCACTGACAGCTGTCACATTTTCTGTGTCCCATCAATTCCACATCATCCGTGCTGTAATGCAGTCTCTTGTATGTAGGGCAGGGGGAGAGAAGAGATCGCTGGACAGGACAAGAGGGGAGGGCAGGGGAGAGAGGAGAATTGCTGGACATGGATGGATGGAGGGGAGGGCAGGGGAGAATGGAGAGTTGCTGGACATGGATGAATGGAGGAGAGGGCAGGGGAGAATGGAGAGTTGCTGGACATGGATGGATGAATGGGGGCAGGAGAGAGAGAAAATTTGCTGGATATGGGTGGATGGAGGAGAGGGCAGGGTTGCTGGACATGGATGGATGGAGGGGAGGGAAGTCAGGAAGGAGATGCACATGGATGGAGGGGAGGGAAGAGAAATGCTGGACATGGATTGAGGAGAGGGAAGAGAGAAGACATGCTGGACATGGATGGAGTTTGCATACTCTTTATCTTTTAAATAATACTATAAATAAAAATCACAAAAAAAGAAAAATTAAAACAAAAAAAACATATATAAAACAATCCGTATCTCATACCCCTGGAGCATATTACTCATTATACACCCTTCCCAATTATTACTTATGACAGAACATTGCTCCTAACGGTTCCCTTAAAAACACAATCGCCATTACATGATAACCTTGCTAGCGCTCATTTCATTTGTGTGAGAAACGGGCCTTTTTTACTAGTCATATATAATAAAACGCACCTCCAACATTCTGAAGCTGACTGCATGGCTGAGGCATTCCTGCTCTCTGTATCCATCTCCTGAATTGACATCATGTACTTCCGGGTTCGTCACAAGCAGAAGTGACCAACCACACAAGGTTTCTTGGCTTCAGAATGTTGGAGGTGCATTCTATTAAATAGGATTGGTCAGTTCCTTGAAGCACAGCCAGAGCTCAGCATCCTGCACAGTAACGCTCAGACACCAGTGTCATGCTTCACACGAAACACTGGATAGTGAGCCCTTGGGCTACTGTCGAGGGCGGCAGTAGCAGGAGGAACACCCACTGGAACAGAAGCCACAGCAGAGAGCAGGAAGATAGTCCACAAACCCAGCAGAACCATGGGCAGGCAAAATAAAGTCAAGGTCCAGATCCAGGCAAAGGTTCAAAGGCAGGCAGCAAGCAAAGTCTAAGTCCAAGTCCAGGCACAAGGTTCAAAGGCAGAAACTAAAAGTAGCAAGGGAAGCACAGCAACAAACAATTGCAGAAGACACACCTCTGAGGACCTCTGTTGCAAGGCAAACTAGGGAAGCTTCCAGGTGGTTAATAAAGGCCAACAGCCAGGGAGTTCACCAGGTACGGAAATAGCTTAGTTCCAAAAAGTCTCGAGACCAACTGGCAGGCTAGAAAATCCGGACTGGACCGGCATGACTTCTGGAACCGGGAAAACCACAAAGACAGTCCATTGCGACCACCAGGTCTGACCATCAGGGGGCGAGATGAATGAGAGCATGATACCGGGGCAGAGTCATAATAGTACCTCCCTCTCAAGGCCCCCCTGGACTTCTCGGGTGATCTAGGTCTCCATGGATATCTCTGATGGAATCTGTTGGTGAGTTTAAGCGAGTGATCCATAATCCCCATACTAGGCATGGGTCGTGAGACTGTTGGTTGTAGACCAGGCTGGAGCTTGTACACCGAGTTGGCCCGAGTGCCCAGCACCGAAGCAGGGCTACCCGCCATGATTCGCTGGGGACTACTCTGCGAGCCTTGAGACTTCCGAACATCATGGCGGTCCCGAGCCTTAAGACCTGAATCCTGTCTTCAAGGGGAGGTGTAGGATAACCCGCCTCGAGGAATCTTCTTAGAGCTCCTGATGGCGGAACTCTGGGGTTTGGACGCCTTGCCGACTCCAGCTTGGAACTGACTGTTCGGGGGTGCCATGTAGACACAGTTCAGACCCATTGCAGCAACATCTACGTCCTGAGATTGTGAGTCACTAATGTCAGTCCAGGCATCTGATTCTTGGTCTTGCCGTTCACTGTCAATCTCACCATGAACCGACACGAGGCAATCCTTCCTGCAGGACTCACCCCAGTCCAAAATCTCACCCCTTTCCCAGTCTAGGATCGGATTGTGGCTCTGTAACCACGGTAGACCCAACACAATGGGTTGCACGGCTGACTGGAGGATGTAAAAGGAAATGTCTTCTCTGTGATCCCCAATACATAAGCTCACCGGACCCATCTGGGTGTTTACATCACATTGAATGCGTCCATAAACTGAAAAAAGTGGCATGGTCTTAGGTAGTTCTTGTATAGGAATGTTTAATTGATGAACAAGGGCCTCGGCTATAAAGTTTCCACCGGCACCGGAGTCCAGGAAAACTTCAGTCTGTTCCCTTTTGTGACCAAGGTCAAGCACAGCTGGCACCAAGAATTGAGTACGAAGAATGCCAGAAGATAGACTTACTATAGTGCCTGCTCTCAAACCCTGATCCAGGGGTGCTGGTTTAAGAGGGCACCTGGCCGCATAATGTTCAGTATCACCACAATACAGACAAAGGTTGAGACTCCGACGTCTCTGTTTCTCCTGCATGGTGAGGGAAGTGTGTCCTAATTGCATGGGTTCTGCGGGTGGTAGTGGAGAAGCCTCCTGGCCCCTAGACATCGGGGGCAGCCTGAAGACTAGGTGTTTTGGTTCCCACCCTTTCTGCGGAGCGCCGTTCTCGGCTATGCTCCTGGAACCGAATATCAATTGTAGTGCAAAGTCTAATCAGGTCATCCAATCCAGTAGGAAGATCACATCCAGCTAGCTCATCCTTAATTTGGGGCGCCAACCCCTGCCAGAAGGATGCAACCAGGCTCTCATTATTCCAAGCTAACTCAGCAGAGTGCGGAACCGGATGGCATAGTCGCCCAAGGTCCGCGTTCCCTGCTTTAATCTCAAAAGTGCTGATGTTGCAGAGGTGACTTTCCCGGGCTCCTCAAACACTCATCTAAATTGGGCCAGGAAATTGTGGAGGTCATGCGTCACCGGGTCAATCTTCTCCCACAAAGGGGACGCCCAGGCTAGAGCTTGTCCAGACAATAGCGACATAATATAGGCTATCTGGGTTCTTTCAGTAGGGAAGTTTTGAGCTTGAAGTTCAAAGATTATGGCACACTGGTTGAGAAAGCCCCTATAATCCTTAGGGTTACCATCATATCTCGGGGGAGACTTAAGACAGATCCCAGACGTGTCAGCAGCTCCGGCCGGTGTGGAATCTGGACTCGGGACTTGAGAAGCGACTGTTTTCATAGACACCGTCATAAGGTTCTCCAACTGTTGTATCCGGGCTCCCAGGGAATGGAGGGCCGTGCCCATGTGTGAAAGCTGCCGGGTATGATCCTGGAGCGTCATCAGGGTGGGTGATTCCTCCAAGCTCATGGCCTTGCAAACTGTCACGCTTCACACAAAACACTGGATAGTGAGCCCTTGGGCTACTGTCGAGGGCGGCAGCGGCAGGAGGAACACCCACCGGAACAGAAGCCACAGCAGAGAGCAGGAAGATAGTCCACAAACCCAGCAGAACCGTAGGCAGGCAAAATAAAGTCAAGGTCCAGATCCAGATCCAGGCAAAGATTCAAAGGCAGGCGGCAAGCAAAGTCAAAGTCCAGGTTTAGGCAAAAGGTTCAAAGGCAGGCGGCAAGCAAAGTCTAAGTCCAAGTCCAGGCACAAGGTTCAAAGGCAGAAACTGAAAGTAGCAAGGGAAGCACAGCAACAAACAATCGCAGAAGACACACCTCTGAGGACCTCTGTTGCAAGGCAAACTAGGGAAGCTTCCAGGTGGTTAATAAAGGCCAACAGCCAGGGAGTTCACCAGGTACAGAAACAGCTTAGTTCCAAAAAGTCTTGAGACCAACTGGCAGGCTAGAAAATCCGGGCTGGACCAACATGACTTCTGGAACCGGGAAAACCACAAACAGACAGTCCATTGCGACCACCAGGTCTGACCACCAGGGGACGAGATGAATGAGAGCATGATACTGGGAAAGAGTCATAACAACCAGAGAGAGGGGGGGCCTGACACCAGAGAGGGGGGGGAGGTATCTCTGTCACACACACACTCTCTCTCTCACACACACTCTCTCTCTCTCTCACAGTCAACGTCTTTCTCTCTCTCACTCTCACACACTGTCTCTCACACACTCTGTCTCACACTGTATCACATTCACTATGTGTCACACAGTCACTCACACACTCTCTTGGTCTCATACACTCAGTCTCTCACACACACTGTGTCTGTGTGAAACACACTCTCTCTCTCTCTCACACTGTGTCTCACATACGCACTTGCACACACTCTCATTCTCAGACACACTCGCACCCAGACTCACTCTCTCTCTCACACACACTCGCACATTTACTCTCTTTCTCACACACAGTCACTCTCACATACACTCTCTCAAACATACACACTCCGAGGAAAACCTTGCTAGTGCCCGTTTCATTTGTGTGAGAAACTGGCCTTTTTTACTAGTTCTCTAATAAAGTATATCCATTACCGGCTTGGTCTGAACTCACAGAGTAATAAAAATACTCCTAACTACCTCCAGTGCTACAAGAATTATAACAGCCTTACATAATCTTTTATTCCAGAAGTGACCAACTCCAAGTCTTGTTTCAGGAACCGTGAGGAACCATTTAATCTTCCATCTCAAGGCCCCTCATGAATGCAAACAGAAACAAAGGGTAAATAATCAGGAAAAGACATCAGTCAAGTCTAGAGTACTACCAAGGCTGATAGCTCAGACCTCACATGCCCTTTAATGTCCTCTCTGAATTCCAGTAGGAAAAGCAATGGCAATATGCCAAGGGCAAGGCAAAATGACAGGGCAAGCAAAATTGCTTATTGGCAGAAGTGCATAGTTTCTCTCTCTGCCTAGCAATTAGTAAATTTCAGCCATCCGTGCTGTTTGACCACATTCTCTAAAGATTTTTTGATTGGTTGCATTGATTCCTGGATGGAGAGGTCTAAGCTGGACAGGCACTCCGCATTGGTACTAGATGTCAGTTTTGTGTTCCTTAAAAATAAAGGCTGTCCTTGGGCAAGAAGCCTCAAGCTCGCGTCTCGCTGTAGGGGAGTAAACATACTATCCCTTAACTTTTAGACACTGCTATACGGCAGAAACTGTTATGTGACAAGTCCACAGTGCTTTGTAATAGAAGTCACTGATTTGGTTCAGATTTCATGCGCACACAAAAAAGGTTGGCTAAGCAATGACTTATAGTAACACTGAAATTATTACACATCTATAAGTTAGGTGGGAGCAGTTACGCCAGCCATAGAGCTGGCATGTGGGCACCTAAGTTCCGGTAATATGCCTGTAAATTATTCTGTAAGTTAAACGCATGTCAGTCATGCCCGTGCTCTGCCAAGATTCCACCTGTGTGTACACACGTCAGATACAATTTTATGAAAGATATGCATACATTTACAGAATGTGCCCCAAATTATTCCCAGCAATATACACAACTCACATATCTTTAACTACTTTGCAAAACATATCATTTTGATAATATGGATCTTCAGATATAACAACACAGGTATTGCAGAATCAACTTATCTTAAGCAGCCGAGTGTGAATCGTCATTGATCCAAAATAGTTTTTCAAGAATTTTTTGTTTAAATAACATTGCAAGAAAAAAAATCAAACTCCTTAGCTTCAAATTTCAAAAGCAGTCAGAATCTCTGCTGACATGGCCAGGTTTCGTTTTTCTTCTTCAGGGGAGGGAAGAGGTTCCATTCAATTCTTGGGATGCTTAGTATGGAATGCAAAGAATTGAATGGAACCTCTTCCCTGAAGAAGAAAAACGAAGTTCTGACTGTTTTTGAAATTTGAAGCTAAGTAGCTTTATTTTTTCCTGCAATCTAGAAAAATTATTTTGGATCAATGATGATTCACACTCAGCTGCTTAAGATAAGCTGATTCTGCAGTACCTGTGCTGTTATATCTGAAGATCCTCAGAAGCTTAGCTACAATTGGGTGGCAGAGCAGGTGGGGGGAAGAGGGGTTGGTGGTTGGGAGGCGAGGCTAGGGGAGGGCAGACTTTTATACGGTCTGTGCCAGAGCCGGTGATGGAAGGCGGGACAGGTGGTTGGGAGGCAGGAAAAACTGCTGGGCAGACTTATACGGTCTGTGCCCTGAGAAAGACAGGTACAAATCAAGGTAAGGTATACACATGAGTTTATCTTGGGCAGACTGGATGGACCGTGCAGGTCTTTTTCTGCCGTCATCTACTATGTTACTATGATCCATATTATCAAAAATGATTATTATTATTATTATTATTATTATTACATTTGTACCCCGCGCTTTCCCACATAATGCAGGCTCAATGCGGCTTACATAGTAATTTGAAATACAATGTTTTGCAAAGTAGTTAAACATATGTGAGTTATGTATATTGCTGGGAATAATTTGGGGCATATTTTAAGGTCCCTGCACATCAAGTTTTTGTCCTATCTATTTGACTTATCATATCTACAGAATAGCATTTTGGCACTTATGTATCTACATGTACCACACACCCAAGTATATACCATTATTCTAATGATGTACAAATGTAATTGGCATTGAACTGTTAGAATTACCCTCCGAACACACATACTGCAGCAGGGCTAGCTTACCACACCCCCCCTCAATGAGATCAGATGCAAGCAACTTTTTAGGATGTCAAGTTATTCACTCTTTTTATTTATCTCAGCTCCATTGTTAGTCTATTTTTATTTTTTCAGAATTAGAACTGTACATATACCCCAGATTCTAAACGGTGACTAACGTTTGAACTATTTACCTTAATTTTTGACTTGCTGGATTGATTCTTTCACATTTAAGTTTATACTGGTTTTACACTAGTTTTTGTTCTTCCATGTTTTTAGATGATTAAGTTTTGTTTTACACCTTTTTTAAGGTCTTCCAAGCCTTGAGACAGCTGATAGCGAAACTCTGGCCAAAGTCGGTGTGACGGATCGACCACTTGCACGTTGCCTGTTTGATATGAAAAATGAGCTAAGTAGAAATTCTTTTTCACTCATTCTTTGGGGATCCACTTGAAGTCTGTTCTGTGAAGTCAGCATTTTTATAATACACACCTAAATAAAGAAGGGGTTTTTTTTTTGGAGCCCGTGAAGATAAAACAGCCCGTTGATATTCCTCCACCCACGTTGTCATCAATGTTTTCTCGGGTTGGTAGTTGGGCTTCTTGCAGAGGCTTTTTTCCCCTTTCTTTAAAGAAATTGTTGAATTGAAGGATTAAAGTTCTTAAATGCACTTCACAGAACAATAGTCATCACAAAAATACTCTGTGTCAACATATGAGAGAAATTTTTGATGTGATGAATATCACACTCACAACCTGCCCATGCTCCTCTCCCGTGTATGCCCCATTTCTCAATGATGTGCTGTTCCACTTATGTGCTAGCTTACAGAATAGTACTTAGGGCAAGTGTATGCATAAGGGGCGCCTATTCTGCATTTATGTGTGAAAAGTGCACCTTATATAGAATTGCCCCAATAATACATAAGGAAAGGAGAAAACACAAGAAAACAAGCATCAAGGGCACGTTACTGTTTTTAATGCACATTAATGGTTGACGCCCATTAAATGCTAATGTGCCCATAGGAATATATTGTCACATTAGCGTTTAATGCGCCTTAACTTTAAAGGTGTGTTAAAAATGCTAATGCACCTTAATTTTCTAGCCCTAGTCTTGGATAATTGCTTGTACTAATTTAGTAAAATGGTCTCTGTTTTTTGTATGCCCCTAGTTTCATTTTTCTGAATGTATTTCTAAGTCTATCATCTCTTCCTGGAGTACTCCAGTGATATAGGCAGACCTGACATTTTGGGTGAGTCCAGAATAAACATGGGTAGGTACTAGGCAAACCCCCATAGCCCTTCATCTCTCCTATCCTTCCCAATACCCATTCCCCTACTCCCTTCGTCCACAGCTTCACAAATTTCAACAGCAATCAGAACAAACATTTTCTTTCTGGCTTGAAGTTAAATTACCAGATTTCAGTATGTGAAGATTATATATTTATCCCTGACTAATAACAAGTCTAAATTCAGTTTTATTTACCACTCTCTCACAACTTCACAGACTTTCTTACTCTAAACTTTGACAAGTTTACTAAAGGAAATGTTCTAGAAATGCCTGACGCAGGCATTGTTTGCCAAAACACAGTCGTGTCAGGTCTTTTTGATGTGTGTCACAGATGCTGGTTGTAATAAAGGCCTTCTGGTTCCTCAAGTGTGTCTTCCCACCTCACTGATTTGATTTCTTTCAGTTTTCTTCGTAGGGACCTTACCTTCTCCCTTGTACCACCTTCCTAGAAAGGTATTTTCACAAATCACTCACCCTTCCTACCCAAGTAGGATATAGTGGAATTAGAAACGGTTCAGACAAGGGCAACAAAAATGATATAGGGGATACAACACCTCCCTTATGAAGAGATGCTACACAGGGCTTTTCAGCTGGCAGAGAAAATGGCTGAGAGGAAACAGAAGAAGTTTATAAAATCATGAGTTGACTGGGATGAAATGGTGTAAAAAGGGAAATATTTTTAACCTTTCAAATAACAACAGAACAAGAGGACAGTCCATGAAACTAATGGCCAGCAGACAAATTACATTTTAAAAGCTTGTTTTTTTTTTCATTCAGCACATAATTAAGTTGTGGAATCTGTTGCTGGATTATGTGGTCAACGTGACTAGCATGAGGGATTCAAAAGAGGTTTGCACAAGTTTCTGGAGGAAATGTCCATAAAAATTATTATCCAGGTAGACTCAAAAGTAGAGAGTTGCATAGGGACGAAATTTCACCCATCCTGCCCATCCCCAATGGAATCTAACCCATACCCACTAAGATCCATTCCATCCCCAGCCATCCCCACAATTAATCTTCTCCATCCCCACCCATGCATCAGGAGTTAATGCTATTATTTACTTGCTCGCAGTCCTCCGTTTCCTCCTAAACCCAACAAGCCTCCCAAGGTTTTTTGGATAGTATTCAATATTCAACCATTGAGCATTCCAAGCCTCAGTTTGGTGTTTCAGCTGCCTTGCTGGGCATTCCAAGCCTTAATCTGGTGCTCCAACTGCCTCTCTCCGTATATTCCAAACCTCATTCTGGTGCTCCAATTACCCCTCTCAGTGCATTCCAAACCTCATTCAGGGGTCACCAGACATTTTGACTACACTCCCACAGGAATCCCATGGCAACTTCTTCTATCGCTGTGGGAATCCCATGGTAACTTCTTCCATTCCCACAGGAATCTCATGGCAACTTCTTCCATGCCCATGGGAATCCCACAAGTTCTGCGGGATTCCCACAAATCCCCATTCCTATGCATCTCTCTACTTGCATGAGTTTTTGCTCATCCCAGAAAATGAGCAACAAGGACTGATTCAGGAATCAGTTCTTTGGTTACTCTTTCACTTGTTTTTGTCAGCACCCACACAGACTCCTGCTTTTCTTTTACCAAATAAAAAGCAATCAAAAATTCACTTACCTAGCTCTCTTTCCACACTAAACATAGCTGAACCTGAATATAACCTTTCTACCTAAAAGTACTTTCCTTACAGACAGAAGCTTAATTTTGTCCAGCTCTCTGTCCCCAACTCTAATGTCTCAGCTAAAATTCCTCTTTGCTTGAGCCATTAGACAATCAAATTGCTTTTAACTGTCTCCAGGTCTCCTGCTAATTGTCATTCACACTTTCTTGCAGGCATGCTCACCTCTCAATGTACATGCCCAACACAAATTTTCAACCAGAAACATTTACAGATTTTGAACACTCACTGCCACTTATTATTATGATTTCCCAGTTTCACTTGCACACCCCCTGCAAACCTCTTCTCTTTAATTTGGCCACTGTAAGCTCACCCTGATTTAAGAGTTCTCCCCTCAGCAGACATTAAGATGAGTTTGGGACCCAATTTGAGTTGTATTTTTCTTATTTCCTGTATCCCTTCCTTGACATGGTACCAGAAATTTTGGATCTTCTTGCATTTCCACCAACATGAAACTACATGGGATGTGTCATTGGCATTTCCTATGTTGTTTCAAACATTGCACATCCCTAACCAATTTCTCAACACACTTGTAAAAAGTCAGAAAATGTGTGAGTAGGAAATCTGCTACCTGTACAAGCAGGATGAAAACATGAACTTATGAGGGACAAGCATAAAACAGATGGCATCAGTTACATCACATCTGACATGTAAAGAGTTAAAACATGGTATGATCTTGTGCTGATGCTCCATTTTACAAGATCTTAATCCTCTTCCATTGGGAAAGGTATAATTAAGGATGAGCAAAGAGCATTGCCTAATAAGTTAATTTCCCACAGGATGAATACAGATGTTCAGGACAAAGTGTACAACCGTGACACTCTGGCATTGTTTTAGAAGAAATGTCTGCCTGTATGAGTGTTACTCAATTTTACTATGAGAAAAGTAGTATAACAGGACACCAAAATATACCTACCTTGGGAATACAAGCCCTAGGTCTGGAGTAGTGTCACTCAAAAGAAACGAAGACCTCAGCAGTAAGTGTTCCTTACATTTGGAGGGGTTGACTATCCTCCTCCAGAGAAGTCCAAGGGAGAAAAGGAGGATACCTCCTTGAGAGGTCCCCCTCCCTGCCCCCCCCCCCAAAAAAAAAGAGGAAGGAGGAATTAAGTTTCAAGTTTCTTTATTATTTGTTGTACCACTCATCGGGATCAGTCTGAGCGATTTACATATATGTATAAAATTTATGATATAGAATCTACCAACAGCTTAGCAAAGACCCTAAGAATGCAACAGGAATCATTGTAGAGATTCCAGAGAGAAAAGACAAGCTCCAGATTTCCTGTCTCAGAAGGTAGAGGAAGTGGAATGGAAGACAGCAAGAGTCCGGGGTGCATGACCCAGTGTGGAAAAGAGGAGTAGGTCCAGGTCTGGTCCCAGCCAGACCTCAAAGCAAAGCTTATGTTTCAATCTGGCAATAACAAATGGCTTACCTCAACCAAGTCGCAATTATGGAACTGTAGCTTCAGCGCCATATGTTGGGGATTCAACTCTTCTCTCCCTGGGTCTCCTTAATCTTAGATTGGCCCTGTCTTTTATACTCACTGGTATGGGCTCTGCCCCTTCCAGCTCACTTCCTCCCAGGGTGGGACCAGCGCTTTTAAGGTGGCCTCAGCTATTGGAGAAATTGTTCTTAAGGAGGCCCAGGCTATTGTTGGGACTTTTACTAAGAGTGGGGGGCAATGTTCTATAAACCCCCTCACATACCCTCCCCCTCAGCTCAACCATACCCAGTTCAGCGCCTGCCATATCAGGGTCCACCAGCTGGGACAAAAAGTCCGCATTAGCATGCTCAATGTCTCACTTGGTAGCTAAAGGGCTGAAGTCTAAGGAACCAGTGTACTATACATGCATTAGAATCTTTATGTCGACCCATCAGTGACCAACAGGAAGTGTTGCCCCAACAGATAATACTGGAACACTTCCAGGGCCCATAATTGGAATAATTTTTTTTCTCTCAGAGAACAGCTTCCTGCTAATGTAGGCCACCGGGTGGTCTTCCCCATCTACTTCCTGGGCGAAAAAGGCCCCAAGTCCAACCTCTGAGGCATCAGTCTGCATGATGAAGGGTCAGTTGAAGTCGAAGCTGCCCAACATAGTCTCCGAACAGATATCTATCTTCAGAGTTTGAAAAGTTTCATCCAGCTCCAGCTCTTCAGTTCAGTATAGCAGTTCTGCTTTCTCAGCAAACTCTGGAACCGGCGATAGTAACCGAGCTTGAGGAAGGCTCGTACTTGCTTCTTTGTCTGGGGTACTGGCACCTGGGTTATGGCCTCTACCTTCCAGAGCTGGGGTCTCACCTGTCCTTTCCCGACCAAGTACCCCAGATACTGGACTTCTTGTCCTCCCAAAAAAACACTTTTTGGAATTCACTGTTAACCCAGCGGTCCGCAGACTATCCAGTACTGCTTCTACTTGGATAAGATGGGTCCTCCAGTCTTTACTGTACATGACAATATCATCTAGGTAGGCAGCCACATAGCCCCCATCAGGTCTAAGTAGGCAGTCTACAAGGCAGTAGAAGGTAGCTGGAGCTCCATGTAGGCCAAACGGGAGCACAATGAATTGGAAAGAACCTTGGGGTGTTGAAAAGGCTCTCTTCTCTTTGGCAGCTGGGGTGAGAGGTACTTTTCAATATCCCTTGGTCAGGTCCAGGGTTGAAGTGAACTGGGCCCCTCCCAATCGCTATTGAGCGAGTTCATCCACCACGCACACTGTGCCTTGGCTCCACCCACTCTACCTCATGTCATCTTTTTCTTTTGATGTAGGCATATGGGAAAAAGATTTTAAATGCTTCCAGGATTCAACTCAATTCATGTTTAAAGTTCAGAGTTTCTATTTTATAAATTTACCTTGGAAAAAAAAATCTCTGCCCAAATATAACAGTGCTAGGATGTCCCTATAGCCCAATGACTCACTGATTACACTTTCTAACAAATTACTACTCTACCTATGAAGAGTTATTCCCTTACTATACTTCCTCTGTGCACACCTATATACTGACCAAGCCAGCAATGTTTGAAAATATGTGAGATAAAAAAAAATGCTACCAACAATGTAAGAATGACAATGTGGATGTTACTGTTTGCCTACTTTGTTGAAGGAGAAACAGAGACTAACCTTTTAGCTTCAACTTTTCATCCCGTCTCCCTCCATGATGTAGCCTCTGCAGCAGCCGCAGCAAAAAAAAAAAAAAAAAAAGCAAACATGGGGCCGCAGCAGCCTTTAGGCATGCGCTGTCGGCTCTGCCGGTCCTGTGCCCCCGCTGACGTCAACGTCAAGTTCCGAGGACCGGCAGAACTGACAGCGCATGCCTGAAGGCAGTGCTCTGGCTCCACGGTTGCTTTTTTTTTTGTTGTTTTGCCACCGCCACTGCCGCATTGGGAAAAACAGCAGCAGCAGCGGTAAGAAAAAATTCCTCATCTCAGCGGGAGACTTTCCCGCTTTGGTGGGAGATGGCCCACCAAAGCAGGAGTCTCCTGCTGAATGCAGGAGACTTGACAGGTCTGTAATTGGGCATTGCTGACTGTTCCTTTCTTGAAGAAGATTGGGATATCCCAGGTAAAAGTAAGAATCTTTTCTTTAGATACCTATCATTTTATCCTTTACATACGGTACTACTTTAGAACTGGTAAAGAAAGGCTTCATTATTGTGGAGAATACCTTGAAAAGATACACCCTTGCAGACAATTTCTCCACATGAGGAGCTAGAAAACATTGAAAAATGGCCAACAAAAATGATGAAGGGGTTAGAACACCTCCCTTACAAAGAAAGGCTGGAAAGGTAGGGCTCTTCCACTTGAAGGAAAGTTTGAAAGAGGGGATACAACAGAAGTTTTTAAAATCATAGGCGGGATGAAAAGGTTAAATAGGGAACAGTTGTTTAACCTTTCAAAACACTAAAAATAAGAGAACACTCCATGAAAAGTTAACAACCAGCAGACTGAAAAGAAAGTACAGAAAGTTGTTTTCTTTTTTTTGTGCTGCACAGGCAGGTGGTTTTAGCTGAGCTCTGAGATTTTTGCCATTTGAGGGGCCCTTTTACAGAGTGATGGTAGGGTCCAACAGGAGCTTACCGCTTGCTCTTCTGGGACTATTGGCCGGCAGTAGTCCCACACCAAGCATACTCCATTTCCAGGGAAAAAGAAAACCCCCAGAAATGGTTTGTGCGGCAGTAACTCAGTAATCGGGCATTGTCGTGCGCTGCCCGGTTACCGCCGCTCCCCGCTGTATGGCCATGGGGTAAGAGTTCTCTTACAGTACAAATAGAGAGGGTAGAACAGCATACAACCAAAGTATACAGACAAAAAAAAACCCCAACACTGGGCCTTCAAGACTAGGACAACAGGACTACTTTATTAGCAGATGACCCGACACGGGCCATGCTTCGGCGTCAAATGACGCCTGCCTCAGGGGTCAGCGTAGTGGTTCTGCAATGTATAAATAATGTAGGTCAAATTACATTATTTATACATTGCAGAATCACTACTCTGACCCCTGAGGCAGGCGTCATTTGACGCCGAAACATGGCTCGTGTTGGGTCATCTGTTAACAAAGTACTCCTGTTGTCCTAGTCTTGAAGGCCCAGTGTTGCTTTTTTTGGCTGTAAGACTTCTCTTACCCCATGGCAATGTGTGTCTGGGGGCTTTTTACCCACTACCGTAAAAACGGCCCCCGCCGCTAGCGCAGGGCCCTTTTTCCAGCAGCTTGGTAAAGGACCCCTAAATGACTTGATGAAATGCTGCCATTCCACCACAAAAAGGGGATTCTGGTTTTTATGAGCTGCTTTAAAATGCTTTCAGCTTTATGTTTCCTGAGGATGTAGTCAAAGCAAGGGTCCCAAGATGTTTGCACAAATTCCTGGAGGAAAAGGCCATAAAAAGCATGTCAGACTTTGGAAAACCACCGCTTCTCCCCAAGACTGACCTAGCAGCGAGAAATCTACTTTTACAGATCTGCCAGGTATTTGTGATCCAGAACAGCCACTGTCAGAGGACTGGATGCTGAGCTTGATGGACCTGTCTTACTCATTATGACTTAATGCCGCACAGCATTACCGACACAGCCCTTTCAAAGTGAACGGGCTGTGTTGGCAGTACTGCACTGCCAGCGTGGCTTTGTAAACAGGGGCTAAAGCTTGTAGCCTTTGTTCTAGCAGGAGACTGCAACCCCTTAAGGAAATAAGTTAAACACACACAGTAGCTAGGTAATGACATTGGCTCTCCTAGAGAAATAGTATAATGATGTAAGTTTTTGGGACTATTTGAGGTCACACCTCCAAAAACTGACATGAAGCCTGAAGGGAGAAATGAATTCAACACAAGTCATTTTTTATGCTGAAGCTTTTTGACTGCCAGCTGAAAATGTCAAGAGCCCCTGAGCAAGCTCCTGATGGAGGAATTTCATTATTATTTATTGCATTTGTATCCCGCATATTCCCACCTATTTGCAGGCTCAATGTGGCTTACATAGGTTTGATCACATTGTCATTTCAGGATATCAGATACAGTTAGTGATGTGTAGCAATTAGGAAGGGAAGAGAGAAGAAGGAAGGGAGTGATTAGGGTAGTTATAGAAGCTCCTGATGGAGGAATTTTATTGTGTTGAGGCGCTCAAGTATTTCTGCACAGACATCACCCGATAGCAATTAGTTCATACCAGCTTCATTGAGCTGTAAGGTCAGTGCATTGCTAATACAGCACCAGCTTCAATGAACTGTAGGGTCAATCCAATACATTACTACAAGTCATCAACTGATAATGCTTTTCTCAAGGGCTAGATATCAAAATAGCATTCTGAACAGTACAGTCAGCTGCGATATCTACTGCTTGCTCCTGTATTTTCTGAAGCAAATAGCTCTGTGCAATACTTACTGCAGCAGTACTTAAAGCAGGGTATTATCAGTATAGACAGCACCTTCACTACACCCTTTATTAAAGCGATAACTACCTTCTACCACAATAAACGTTAATAGTTAACCCTACTAACACTAGCCTATAACTGTCTTCCATGGCCCTAGCAGTAGTTCTCCGTAACTTTAGGCAGGTGGTTTTAGCTGAGCTCCGAGATTTTTAAGTGACTTGATGAAATGCTGCCATTCACTGGAACTCGGTGAGGTCTCTGTGCCATTCCATCACAAAAAAAGGGCACTCCGTATTTTATGAGCAGTTTTAAAATGCTTCCAGTTTACTTCATATGCTTATCTTTCAAAATAAGCTTTCGGTACAGAGCCATTTTTTTTTCCAACTTGTTAAAACAGACTAATACAAAGTAGCTTTATTGTTTTGGAAATACAGATACATATCATATACATAAAGGCTAATTCAAAATTGGTTTTCTAGTCTGAACACAGATCCGAACAGGAACACAACATGTCGGTCATTGGTTGCTTTGTAAACATAGTGCCACAGACCCACCCAAAGCCAATTACCAGGCTCTCTCGAGGCATGTACGCATAGGATCGTGTCATATCTCAGCACTACTATCATACCTTCGTCTAGAGATTACACAGCAGAAAATAAAACAGGCTTGAGTGGTCACAGTGCACATATGATATTAGAAAAAAAATACACGTTTAGATACTGTAATGACCCCCATCAGAAACCAATGGGAAAAGGCACTGCTGCTCTACACACATTTCACATTTTCTTGGTCAAGATGTTTTTGTATAGTAGCATTCGTATCTAGAACAGATTATTCCACACCCAACATGTCCATTCTTGTACATATGCAGGCTTTATCCAACAGGGCTATCTAGATTTTTTTTTCCCCCAACAATATCTGCTTGTTAGGCTGCAACGTGTGTGTAACAAATACAAAAGGCCTGCGAAACAGGGAACCTGCTTCTGGTCATACTTTTTTTCAGTTGCTTTACTGAGATTTAAAACCAATAAAATCAATTTACATAAGGCGGCAGCCAGGGGGCATGGACTGCGTGTGTTCTGAAAGCTACCATGTGTATAGTATCAGAGAGGGCAAGGAACAATAAATACACTCAAAAGGAATTTAAATAAGATTATAAATCATGAAAATTCAGCTAGAACATGTCATGTGATTCTGGAACTCCTGCCACACGCACAAATTAATCTGAAGGTAAGGAATAATGCCTGTAGTTCCACTTGTTCTCTGTCTCTACAGCTATTTATGTCACACAGTGTCTCTAACCTTCAAGTAGATCTACCACATAGGATATCTACATATAGAACTTTATATGTATATATAAATACAATATATAGAAAGATTTCCCCATTTCTTTTAAACAACCAGCCTATGGAACGTGGAAAAGAAATTAAGCAAACAGGATATGATTCTGAGAACTTGTCTTTTTCCCAGCATCCTTTGCTCAAGTATCCCTCTCATTGGCTGATCAGAGTCCAGGTCATCTCAGGCACCATACAGTTAATGGATGAGCAGTGTATAAAACAGAAAGGCAACTTCCTGTGCATTTTTCCCTTTTTTCTTTTCTTTTTTTTTTAAATTTTATAAACAACACACTGGAAATTCTGCCACTGCAACTACCACTGATGCCACCTAAGCCATGAATCGTACTGATTCTCCGAGTAATACATCGCTGCTCAGAGCAGCTGCCTGCTAGGTCGGCTTCAGCTCGAGTGAAGAGATGTGTATTCTGGTCTCCGTGTCTGGATAATTTTTGGCTTGGGCCTCTGCATTCCTTCCTGCTCCTCTTCCAATTGCCCTTCAGGGTCATTTTCACACACGTGGACCACCACGCTGGGAGTAGTGTCAGTGGCTGCATGAAGTTCGTATTTCTCTCCTGCAGGTTTAAGAAATTTATGACAGTTTATTTAATAGGATGGTGGGAAGAAGCAGGGTTAATGTATTTTACACAATTAAATCTAGGAAATGAAAGTATTTTAATATCAGCACACCTGAATAGTTGGGTCAGGAAAGTCAGCTCCACTGGGCATATGTCTGGAAATACTACTTGAAATGCCTACAATAATTCAAATAAACCCAAGGTGGCTCTTGTATAAGCAGCTTTTGTTGGGCCCTCTAGTATAAGATATCAGAACAGACTATAAGAGGGGAGCTGATCTTCCCAGGAACAAAATGAGTTGCTCTCAAGAGATGTGCTACCCAGAGTAAAAGTAACAGATATTACATACATTTCATTCTATAATTTGAATAAGATGAGAGGTAAGGATTTAGGGGCTCTTTTACTAAGACGTGCTGAAAAATGGCCTGCGGTAGTGTAGATATGTGTTTTGGGAGTGTGCAGAATCATTTTTCAGCGCACCTGTAAAAATGCCTTTTTAAACATTTTTGCCAAAAATGGATGTCTGGCAAAATGAAAATTGCCGCGAGTCCATTTTGGGTCTGAGACCTTAACGCCAGCCATTGACCTAGTGGTAAGGTCTCATGCGGTAACGGTCTATGCGTGTAAAATGCTGATTACCGCCTGCGTACCAGAAAATAAAAATATTTTCCGGCGCATGTAGCAGACGCGCAACAAAAATGAAATTACTGCAAGGGCCACGCAGTAGGCGGGCGGTAACTCAAAATTCATGCGCACTGGGCACACATAGGCGCCTATGCGGCTTAGTAAAAGGGCCCCTTAGAGTACTGAAACTAGGGCTGTGGATTAAATTGAGACAACTAACTTGATTACCTAATTTTTGCACAATTAAAAATTTTAATCATGATTAATCCTGGTCCAGCATTGCTGTACTTGCCTGGGCTATGGGCAGAGTCTGCAATGCAAGCAGACATTCTCTGCGAGCCCTAAGAGCCTTCCTACAGCTGGAGAAACAGTGGGGGACACAGCTGTTGGAAGGCTCTTGGGGCTGGCAGAGGAAGCTTGCTTGCATTGCAGGCCTGGCCTGTGACAGTACAGCTATGCTGGACCAGTTAATTAAAGATTCAACATTTTAATTGTGAAATCATGATTGAAATTTTTAATTGCCTTAACAGCAATAGCCGAAACAAGGCCAATGGCATGTTTGCTTTCCAGCAACAAGCGATATGTAGTTTGTTTTACATTTGGATGTGACCATTTCAGACTAAAAGGTAAAATTATGTATAATCATACCTGATAATTTTCTTTCCATTAATCATAGCTGATCAATCCATAGACTGGTGGGTTGTGTCCATCTACCAGCAGGTGGAGATAGAGAGCAAACTTTTGCCTCCCTATATGTGGTCATGTGCTGCCGGAAACTCCTCAGTATGTCGATATCAAAGCTCCATCCGCAGGACTCAGCACTTAGAGAATTACACCCACGAAGGGACACTCTGCCCAGCTCACCACCGCCGAAACGGGGGAGGGGAATTAACCCAGCTCATCCCCACACAAGTGGGGGAGGGGAATCCGTCCAGCTCATCCCCGCGGAGCGGGGGAGGGACACCACACCCGCCGATGCGGGGGGATCTGGCTTATCCTGCAACCGCAACCGCGGGAGGAGCTGACTGACCCTAACACCGCCGAAGCGGGAGAGGTACAAAGCTGCCCTACAGCCGCACGAAGCGGGAGGGAGTGCCGGCAGAATTTATGTCTCAATCCAGCCCCGTAAAACGGGGGGGAGAGGAATGCAGCAGCTCACTGTAACACAAACTCGTCTCAACTCTTGAAGAATCCAAGTGAAAAAACTTGAACACGAAGTCTTTCTGAAGTAACTGAAGACTAAACTTGAACCTGAAATGCAACCAGAATAAAAACAGTACAGATATCTGGGAGGGGCTATGGATTGATCAGCTATGATTAATGGAAAGAAAATTATCAGGTATGATTATACATAATTTTACCTTCCATATCATCAAGCTGATCAATCCATAGACTGGTGGATGTACCGAAGCAGTACTCACCCAGGGCGGGACATTGAAATCCCTGACCTCAACACTGAAGCTCCAAACCGGGCCTCCGCCCGTGCAGCCACCGTCAAACAGTAATGCTTGGAGAATGTATGAGCCGAAGCCCAAGTTGCCGCCTTGCATATCTCTTCCAAGGAGACGGATCCGGCCTCTGCCATCGAGGCCGCCTGAGCTCTCGTGGAGTGAGCCTTCAGCTGGATAGGCGGCACCTTCCTTGCGGCCACATAAGCCGCTGCAATGGCTTCCTTGACCCATCTTGCCACTGTAGGCTTAGCAGCCTGCAGACCCTTACGAGGACCTGCAAACAGGACAAACAGATGATCCGATTTCCGGAAATCATTGGTCACTTCCAAGTATCTGATGATGACTCGCCTCACATCCAGATATTTAAGAGCAGAGTACTCCTCTGGGTAGTCCTCCCTACGAAAGGAAGGGAGACAGAGCTGCTGATTCACATGGAAGCGAGAAACAATCTTGGGCAGAAAGGAAGGCACTGTGCGAATAGTCACTCCTGCCTCAGTGAACTGCAGAAAAGGCTCTTGACATGAGAGCGCCTGGAGCTCGGAAACTCTTCTGGCTGAAGTGATAGCCACCAAAAAGACTGCTTTCCACGTCAGGTCTTTCAGAGATGCCCTTGACAAGGGTTCAAAAGGCGGCTTCTGCAATGCTCTTAGCACCAGGTTGAGATTCCACGCAGGCACCACTGAGTGCAGAGGAGGGCGCAGGTGATTAACTCCCTTGAGAAAGCGCACCACATCTGGCTGCGAAGCCAGGGAAGCACCCTTCAGGCGGCCCCTGAAGCAAGCCAGAGCCGCTACCTGGACTTTAAGGGAACTGAGCGACAGGCCTTTCTCCAGACCTTCTTGCAGGAACGCCAACAGTGAAGGGAGAAAGTGAGCCTGCTTCACACCACGCTGCAAAGATACGCCAAACCCTGGCGTAAGCAGTAGAAGTAGAGCGCTTCCTCGCTCTTAGCATAGTGGCGATGACCTTGTCTGAGAAGCCCTTCTTCCTCAGACGCTGCCGCTCAATAGCCAGGCCGTAAGACCAAAGGGGGAGGGATCCTCCATCACCACGGGACCCTGATGTAACAGGCCCTGCTCCACTGACAGCCGCAGAGGATCGTCGACTGAGAGCCTGATCAAGTCCGCATACCAGGGACGTCTGGGCCAATCCGGACCCACCAGGATTACCCTGCCGGGATGCTTTGCCACCCGGTCTAGCACCCTGCCCAACATGGGCCAGGGCGGGAACACATAGAGGAGCTCTTGTGTCGGCCACTGTTGGAGAAGAGCATCTACTCCCAGGGATCGAGGGTCCCGTCCTCTGCTGAAAAAGCGCGGCACTTGGCAATTGGCCGATGACGCCATCAGATCTAGGCTCGGCTGGCCCCAGCGCTTTGTGATGTCCAAGAACGCCTGAGCAGATAGTTGCCACTCTCCGGGCTCCAAGGTATGGCGACTGAGAAAGACCGCCTTGACATTCATGACTCCGGCAATGTGGGCCGCTGAAAGCTGCTCCAGGTTCGCTTCCGCCCACTGGCAAAGATTCATAGCCTCCTTGGCTAGAGGGGCGCTCTTGGTACCTCCCTGGCGGTTGACATAGGCCACAGCCGTGGCATTGTCTGACAGGACCCGTACAGGCTTCAACACCAGTACCGGGATGAACTCCAAAAGCGCCAACCGAATGGCTCTGAGTTCCAGGAGGTTGATAGACCACTTTGCCTCTGCAGGAGACCAGAGCCCCTGCGCTGTCCTTCCCAAGCAGTGGGCTCCCCAGCCCGACAAAGAGGCGTCCGTCGTGACGACAATCCACTCTGGGGTCACCAGAGGCATTCCCGCAGACAACTTGTCTGTCTGCATCCACCAGCTCAGCGCCTTGCGCACTGCTGGGTCCAAGGGAAGGCGCACAGCATAATCCTCCGACATCGGAGTCCAGCGCCGCAGCAAAGATTGTTGAAGTGGTCTCATATGAGCCCTGGCCCAGGGCACTACTTCCATCGTGGCCGTCATAGAGCCCAACAGCTGCACATAGTCCGAAGCCCGAGGAGGAGAGGCTACTAGGAACTGGTCCACTTGAGCCTGAAGTTTGACGATCCGATTGTCTGGCAGGAACACTCTGCCCACTTGGGTGTCGAATCGAACTCCCAGGTACTCCAGGGATTGAGTCGGGCGCAGCTGGCTCTTCTCCCAGTTGATGATCCATCCCAGGGAGCTCAAAAGAGCAACTACCCGGTTCACAGCTTTGCCCAACTCTGCATAAGAGGGGGCTCGGATCAACCAGTCGTCCAGATAAGGATGGACTTGTACCCCTTCCTTTCGTAGGAAGGCCGCGATGACCACCATTACTTTGGAAAAGGTCCGCGGAGCAGTAGCCAACCCGAATGGGAGGGCTCTGAACTGGAAGTGTCGTCCCAGGACTGTAAAACGCAGAAAGCGTTGATGAGGAGGCCAGATGGGAATATGCAGGTACGCTTCCTTGATGTCCAAGGATGCCAGGAACTCTCCTGCCTTCACTGCCGCTATAACAGAGCGGAGAGTCTCCATGCGAAAGTGCCGCACTTTCAAGGCCCGAATGACCCCTTTGAGGTCGAGGATAGGCCGGACAGAACCTCCTTTCTTTGGTACCACAAAGTAAATGGAGTAACGTCCCTTGCCAAGCTGACTTTCTGGCACCGGAACGACCGCGCCCAGGCGGATCAGATTGTCCAAGGTCTGCTGCACTGCCACAGCTTTGACCGGAGACTTGCAGGGAGAGAGTACTAACCCGTCTTTTAAGGGTCGGCAGAACTCTAGCTTGTAGCCGTCTCTGATGACTTCCAGCACCCACGCGTCTGAAGTTATTGTGGTCCACTCGCCCAGAAACGAGGAAAGCCGTCCTCCAATCTGCACTGGGGCGTGGACCAAGGCCCCGTCATTGGGTACGAGACCCTGGGGGAGGACCGGAGGGAGCACCTCCGGGACGGCGGTCTCTGCGAAAGGAATGCTGCTTGGGGGAGAAATTCCTCTTGAAGGAAGAAGGGGCAGAGGAGCCCGACTTGCCCGGGCGGTACCGACGGGCTTCCTGCAACCGTCCTCTGAAGGTACCGGGACGAGTACTAGCCCGAGCCCTGACCTCTGGTAATTTCTTGCCCTTAGACGTGCCGAGATCGGTCACGATTTTGTCCAGCTCGACCCCAAAGAGCAGCTTGCCTTTAAAAGGCAATCTAGCCAGGTGGGATTTAGAGGCGTGGTCAGCAGACCAATGTTTCAGCCAAAGCCACCGCCGCGCAGAGATTGTCTGAGCCATGCCTTTAGCTGAGGCCCTCAAGACATCATACAGCAAGTCTGCCAAATAGGCTAAGCCCGATTCCAGGGCCGGCCAATCAGCCCTCAAGGAATGATCCGAGGGGGAAGCCCGCTGCACCATAGTCAGGCACGCCCTGGCCACATAGGAGCCGCAAACTGAGGCCTGCAAACTTAAAGCAGCCGCCTCAAAGGACGACCTTAAGGCCGCCTCCAATCTTATGTCTTGGGCGTCCTTCAGGGCCGTGCCACCTTCCACCGGCAAAGCCGTTTTCTTAGTCACCGCAGTGATTAAAGAATCCACGGTAGGCCACAGTTAGGCCTCACGTTCACTCACAGCCAAAGGATAGAGGCGGGACATAGCCCTAGCCACTTTAAGGCTCGCTTCCGGGACATCCCATTGAGCCGAAATTAAGGTGTGCATGGCATCATGCACGTGGAAGGTTCTAGGCGGGCGCTTCGTCCCCAGCATAATGGCAGAGCCAACAGGGGCTGAGGGAGAGACGTCCTCCGGAGAGGAAATCTTCAAAGTGTCCATGGCCTGTAACAACAGGTTGGGCAAATCCTCTGGGCTAAAAAGCCGCGCTGCAGAGGGGTCATCCGCTCCATCCGAGCGGGGATCTATCTCCTCCAAGGAATCCGCAAAGGACCGTTGGGAGACCTCAGACACGCTGCCCTCATCTACATCGGAGGAGACAAAGTCCTCCAAGGCCTGGGAATCAACCCGAGGGCGTTACCTCTGGGAACCTCAACCTCTTTACCAGACGAGGGAGCAGGGGCAGCGTTTTGCATGAGGAAAGCCTGATGCAGCAGCAAAACAAACTCGGGGGAGAAACCCCCCAGACTGTGCACTTCCGCAGCCTGGGCAACAGCCCTAGACGCACCCTCAACCGGCGCTCGCAAGAGCGGGGGAGAGACATGCTGCGCATCCAAAATGGCGTCCGGCGCGACACTCCGCGAAGGAGCCGCGCGGGAAGAACGGCGCTTAACTTTAGCCGCTTTTGTGCCGTCGCCCAAATTAAGGGCGTTCATGGCGTTAATGTCTCCAACCTCAAGGGCGGCCCACGAAGAAGCCGTCCGAGCCGCGTGGCCGGCCAAGATGGCGGAGGCGAGGAGCGGGGGATGGGCGTTTATGGCGGGAAAAACCGCCACGCCGGAGGAAGGACCGGGACATTCATCGGTCACTAAACTGTCGCCCATCAAGGGCGAATCAGGCTGTAAAACCCCCGCATCCCCTCTAGAAGCGCTCCAGCGATCCGGGGAGCGACCCTTTGCGCCCTCGCCCTCCGACGCCATAAGCCACGAGGAGAAGAATCGGGGAACCCCCTGCCCGCTATAAAAAGGTAAAATTACCTGCTTGCCGCTCCGAGCTGTAACGAACTGGTGTCCCAGTGAGTAGCTGTAATGAACGTTTAAATAAACGTCGAAATAAACGCCTTTAAGGACGTTAAAAATTTTTTTTTTTTAACGGAGCCAGCGGGAGGGGGGAGAAAAGGAGGGACCTGGCACCACCAGGTTTGCACTTGCTCAAAAGAGCCCTCAACCCCAGGCCTCAACAAAACCTAAGGATTAGGCTTGGAGGCCTAGCCAGAGCTGCTGCTGTGTGTGACCACCACCTGCTGAGATAGAGAACATACTGGGGAGTTTCCGGCAGCACATGACCACATATAGGGAGGCAAAAGTTTGCTCTCTATCTCCACCTGCTGGTAGATGGACACAACCCACCAGTCTATGGATTGATCAGCTTGATGATATGGAATGGACTTTTTGATGCATGAGAACAAATGGTTAAACACACAAATGCTATAGCTGTACTTCCACTGTATGGCACCAGATTTGTGTTAAGAGCTGCTTCAATTTAGCAGCGTGTGAGGGTTGCTCACCCAGCATTTTTCCGATTTCTAAAATAAGATGATTTATCATTTTGAGGTCAAAAGATACATGTTTTTCCTGACCTTTTACTTGAGATTTCCATGTAAATGCCTGATTTTTTTTTAATGTGTTTTCTTGGAACCTATTTAATTAGGAAATGTACTTACCTCTTAGAATAGTAACTGGAGGTTAAATAGGGGTTAATTAAAGTTTATCCACTATAGTATGTTTGTTTTATAAACTAAATTCCTAGTAGCATTTTTTGTATATCTCTTTTCCCATAAAGTGGGCTACGGTATCGTATAATTTTTTGGTTGAATATGTGCTATATTTTCTTTTTTTTGATGCAATATGTTCACTAGAACACTTTTCCTGTTTTATTTTTTGAATGTAATATTTTAAAAATTATAACAAGAACAATAAAATAAAGAAAAAACTTTTCTGTAGCAATTCAAATAAGCGTTTTCTTTCTAATTTTTTTTCATGTTTTCCAATTTTGGTATACATCAGAGATCCCCAACTATGGCCCAGACCCATATCCCCTAATCTACTTGGTACTCCTCCAAGTAGAATGCTTCCCATCCCCTCACTCCCCTCCATCCCACCCCACCATGGTCCTTGAACTTGCCTTTACCTCCAGTGGTCTTGACAGCAGCAGCAATTTACAAATGTTACCTTTCACTGTCCAATGGAGGTTTCTATGTGCTTCATCCTTCCCCCTCCAAAAATGGGAAGTTGAGTCAGAGGGGGCAAGATGCAGCAATTATAAGTACACTAGTAAAAAAGCCCCGTTTCTGATGCAAATGAAACGGGGGCTAGCAATGTTTTCTTCTGTGTGCATGTGGGAGTGTGTGTGTCCCTGCCCTCTGGCCTCTCTCCCCTCCCCCCTCTGAGTCCTTCACTGTTACGGAGCCAGCAATTTGATTTCGTGCTCTGCTGTTTTCCTTCACTGACTGTGTTACAGAGAGGGCGGGGCAGACACTCATAGGGAAACCGGATATCTCGCCCCCTTCACACTTCCGGCTGGAGGCTTCATAGAACGTTGGTGTTGCTTTTTATATAGAGAGATAATTGTTGCCGTGCCGTTCCCTCTGCATTCCTATCTGTCCTGTCTAGTATCTACCTTCTATGTCTTTGGCCCTTTGCTCCTCCCATATTCAGTATCTCGTTTCTGGGTCCCTATCACTCTCCCTCCCTGTGATCAGTATTGCCCTTCTGTGTCCCCACCTCTCTCTGTCTCTATGCTCCCTCCCATGCCCAGCATTTGTTTCTTTTTGCATCTTTCCCTCATCTCTCTATTCTTTTCCGCCATCCCCCACCCTGTGGCTAGTATGTCTCCCTCTCTTCCTTGCTCTCCTCCTGCGGTCCGCATCTCTCCCCGAGCCCAGTGTCTCTCCCCTTCTTCCCCTGATCCAGTCTCTCTTCTTCTCTCCCTCCCTCTCCACTGCCCTCCCTTTCTCCCTCCTCTGCCCCCAGTGCAGCAGCCCCTCTCCCCTCTCTACCCCTCCCAGGAGCCAACACCAGACATCCCTTTTTGCCCCCCCTCCCCAAACCAAGAACCAGCACCAATCCCTTTTTGACCCCCAACCAAAAGCCAGCACCAGACATCCCTTTTTGCCCCATCTCAAACCAAGAGCCAGCACCAGACATCCTTTTTTGCCCCCACCACAAGCAGCAGCACCAGACATCTACCCCCCCCCCCCCAAGAAGCACCAGACATCCCTTTCTGTCCCTCCCCCATGTCTGCTTTAACTTGCCTGGAATGTTGCCAGTATCGGCAGCATAGCGATTAAGTCAGCTGGCCTTGGGAACCTTCGCTAGGCTGCGGCCCGCCTCCTGCCTCCAAAGAGAAGTTTCATCATCGAAGGCCAGGCACGGCCTAGCAAAGGTCCCCAAGGCTGGCTGGCTGACTGACGATATTGGCAGCATTCCAGGAAAGTTAAAATAGACACGGGACAGAAAGGGAGAGCTGCTGATCATACTGGGGGGGGGGGGGGGGGGGGGGGTAGGGGAATGGAGTGGAACAGAAAGGCAGAGCTGCTGCTGGACTGGAGGGAGGAGGAAGGAGGGTAGGAGATATGCAGGCTGCCATGTACCCCCTTGTTAATGGATCGCGTACCCCTAGGGGTATGCATATCACGTGTTGGGAAGCTCTGCTCTAGGTTGAATGGTTTGAGAAAAAAATTGTATGCAGACAAAAACATATATATAAGCAATATTTTTTTTTTTTTGGAAGTAAGAAAAGTCCTATAAATTCTCAATGTTAAGTATGACTTTTATTCTCTTTGAAAGCCTGAAGGCTAATTCAGAGTGGCTCTATGTGCAATAATTAATAGAGTACTGCTTACCTGGCCCCATCTTAGAGATGGCATACAGAAGATCATAGTTGATTACTGGCGTAGCGTCTTCCACTTGTTTCCATCCCACAGGAGGAGAGGCAGGTGGAGAAATCAAAAACTGCTTTTCTGGTTTTGGTGGCTCAAGATGTGAGCTACCTATGTGCAAAGTCTAAGGAGAAAGGAGAGCAAGTTAAAACCTCATTTTAAATCAGAAATTCTTTCAATCTATATTCATTAAGGGCGATGCCTGATAGATAGATTTAAAGCTTATGATTTAGGCTTCTGAAACTCCCTGAGCCCATACGCCAGGCCCCCTCCCTGCCCATCTTCAAAGCCTTGCTAAAAGCCCACCTCTTCAATGTTGCCTTCGGCACCTAACCACTTTACCTCTATTCTGGAAATCTGGCCTGCCCCTACTTGACATTTCGCCCATTAGATTGTAAGCTCCTTGGAGCAGGGACTGTCCTTTTCTTAATCTGTACAGCGCTGCGTAACCCTTGTACCCTGTTTCCCCGAAAGTAAGACATCCCCCGAAAATAAGACCTAGTAGAGGTTTTCCTGAATTGGTAGATATAAGGCCTCCCCCGAAAGTAAGACCTAGCAAATTTTTGTTTGAAAGCAGGGCCGCCGAGAACCGGACAAGGCCGCCCCCGGGCCGCCCCCCCCCCCCCACCCGAGGTCGCCGGGCCCCCCCTCCACCCACCCTCCGTCGCTCCCGGAACTAACCTTAAACACCTCCTTTCACCTTCGCAGCAAGCAGCTGCAGGGCAGACCTCTCCTTCCTTCCGTGCCCCGCCCTTGCGGACGTTTCGTCAGGCGAGGGCGGGACACGGAAGGAAGGAGTGGCCTGCCCTGCTGCTGCTTGCTGTGAAGGTGAAAGGAGGCGTTTAATTCCGGGAGCGACGGAGGGCGGGCGAGCCAACCCCGATGTTTCCCCGAAAAATAAGACAGCCCCTGAAAATAAGACCTAGCGCATTTTTGGGGGCAAAAATTAATATAAGACAGTGTCTTATTTTTGGGGAAACACGGTAGCGCTCTAGAAATGTTAAGTAGTAGTAGTAGATGGTGCACGAGTCCCAGGCTCAGAACTACTGCTGCAATGGAACAACTAGGACAATGGGAGGATTAAAATCTCAGGTGGTTGCAAATGAAGGTTCACAGCACCAGAATCCCAACACTGGTTCCAATTTGCTGGAAGAAAGATGCAAGGAGAAACTACCGGATCAAAAATAAAAACAAAAAATCAAAACAAAACAAAAAACAAACTCAGTGGAGCAGCCTGTGATCTAACCACTGGTATACAGCAGAGCTACTTAATATTATAAGAGGGATTATTAACACAGCACTTGGATGAACTGGACAAGGTTGTCAGAAGAGGCAAACAAGAAATGCAACCAGTTGGAGCACCAGCATGCCTTATCAAGGGGCAGACTTCAAGCATCATGTTGCTGCAGCCTCCAGCCACTGGGGCGGGGAGAGAGGGGTGGGGCAGGGGTATATTTTTGACAATCTCTTGTCTTCTAAACTGTTATTGTGTAAGTTATTTTTCAAATAATGATATAACAAATTCTTCCAAATAAATAAAATACATAAATAACAGTCGATAGGGTACTGATCGTCTCCCAAGAATTCTGTGGATAAGTGTGAATGGAAGCTGTAAGGGATACAAACACAGCCAGAGCACAGGACCTAAAAGAACCTCAAAACTAAGTGCTTTTGCCTTTTAATAAGAGTTTGATCACAAATGGTGGATGTTTGGTGAAGCTTGTTTGAAAAAATGGTGTGCAATGATTAAAAGTATTGGGACTACAGTTTAGACCTGTTTTGGTCTGTGAGTGTCCTTTGAATACTATATGAGCACACATAAAACATTTTTCCCACTGTTCAAAATGCTATGTAAATGAAAGCTTTGTTTAATAATTTTTCTCTGTGGATTCGATAGTAACGTTCAGAGAGACCCACTTATGCTCACCTGTGCAAAATAAAGCTTCATCTCCTTCCCAAGAAATTGACTCTTATGCAGCTGGATTCTGGCTTCTGCTGCTGCTAAGGGATTACTGAAGTTTATTCGTATCCGTTTGAAGCTTTTAAAATACTGAAAAGTAACGTCTTGGTCATATCTTCTAAAGAGAGCTTCAAATTTCGCCTGAAAATCAAGAAGAATTTTACATTCCCATTAACAAAGCTGTAAGAATTGTTCATTAAAAAAAAACTGTTTTATTATAACTGCAGTTTTGCCTTCATCTTAAACCCACCTGAAACTCAGTTTGTACATTATTTTGTTTAGTAATCACAATCCCACTGAACATCCATCCCTTGGCATCCCGTCAGGCAGCAGCACCCTTCTAACTACTTTCATTTATAGCTACGGTATGCTTAATTATGATTACTGCATACTTGGAGGATTAATAAATCAAGTCATTCTGGTTTAATTTTGTAATGACAATTAAAAAAAAAAGTGCCCACACAAAAAGCCACCTTCACAAAGAGAATACCCCCATGACTTTCGTGAATGCCCATGGAGCAGTGGCCAGACTGAACAGCATTGCCGAAAACTGATAATGCCAGCCTAACACGGCAAAGCAGAGGAAGAAATGATGTGCCTGGCGAATAGGAATGTGGAGATGATCGAGGGTGGTGAGGAACTCTCCCAAGCGAACCGCCACTATAATTGACCTTAGGGTCTCCATTCAGAACGGAGCCACCCGAAGAGCCCTGTTTACCTTTTTGCGATCCAGAATAGGACAAAAAGAACCTTCCTTCTTCGGGACCACAAAATATATAGAATACCTGTCCTTGCCCCGCTCCTGAAACAGTAGTGGGCAGACTACTCGTAACACGATTAATCTGACCAGAGTTTCTCTTACTGGTTGTGCTTTTGAGACCAACAGGCGAACTCTAGGAAAACATCTGGCAGCACATGAGTGAACTCAAGGGTGTAACCGTCCCTAATAATTTTGAGAACCCATTGATCGGAAGTAATCTGGACCCACCTCCAGTAAAATTACTTCAAGCGACTGACTGGCACTGGAGACTGGACCCACAAACCTTCACTGTGCCACACAACTAGAAGACTGGAAAGAGAAGGGACCGTCCATGCCTCCCCACTTTCCACCACAAAAGGACTAGTTTTGCTGAAAACAACAAGCTCTTTGAAAGAGAGTCCCTCTGCCTGAACAGAAACGCCGAGGATCACGCCACTGACCTTGCACCGAAGCAAACCCCCTGCCAGCTGTCCTCGGATGATGCTCTGGAAGTCTAGGCACTTTGGTATCTCCTAAACTCTTGACCAGCTTGTCCAAATCATATCCAAACAGTAGACCCCCGAAAGGGAAACTTACTCAGTTTGGACTTTTGCATCTGAAGACCAACCTCTGAACTAAAGAGTCCTATGTTCTGTCACTCCAAAGGCCATGGATTTCTCAGATACTTGAAGCAAATCATAGAGGGCATCATAGAGCCCATCTCAATCTTTGCTACCTCTTGATAAATAAGAGAAAAATAATCCGTCTCTCTAGCCAATACCCTTGTCGACCACTGGAAAGACGTCCGGGCCAAGAGAGCACCAGACGTCTTTCCAGATCGCTGCTTGAATTGCCAAGGCCGAAACATCAAAGGCATGCTTCAAAAGCGCCTCTATCCACCGGTCCTGTGGGTCCTTAAAGGCCATACCCCCGTCCACCAGGACCGTGTTCTTCTTAGTCACTGCCAATACCATTGCATCCACTACCGGAGCTTTGAGTCAATCCTTGACCTGTTCAGGGACCGGATATAGGCGAACCATAGAACAAGGCAGCCTAAAAGGGCGTCAGGGACATCCCACTGTGCCTGCAATATGTCCCTGATATCTTGATGAATAGGGATCGACCTACTGGATTTACGCACCCCTTGACTAAAGGGTCCACTATGCGGTGCACAGACGGTTCCTGCTCTTCTTCAAAGTTTAAAGTGCTTGCTACCAAAGCAATCAATTTCTGAAAGTCTTCTTTATGAAAGCCCCTAGCCACCGAGGGATCCACCCCCTGCGGCAGATCATCTACTGCAGCAAAGGAATCTTCTCCCCTCTTACAGTCCTCTGAAACCAGCACCAAATTATCCCCCTCACCTAGGGATTCTAAATCATGTCTGCTTCTACTTCCTGGTCCTCACAGGAAACCCAAGGTCTCTTAAGGAGCCTGTACCTGCTCGACCCACAAGGAGGACCAAGAAGACCGGCGCAGTAAATAAGCGTTATACACTGCCAACACAAAATATGGAGGGAAACCCCCCTCTGGGGGCTCTCCCTACAATCCCAGAGGTATTGCCTGCAGCTGCGCCTGCTTTTCAGCATGCACCGGAGACAACTATGATCCTGACTGGGAAACTAAGATGGTGGACGGTCCTGACAAAACCGGCACGGGAGACGTGCTATCAGTCAGCACAGCCGAACAGGAGGAAACTGCAACCCCGCTCGTCCCCACAGCCATGGACACCACTGGAATCTCCTGTTCCGATGCGGTACAAACCTTGCACCCTCACCAAGACACCCCAGAGTTGGCATACTCTGCAGCGACACAGCTTTTGTGACATGGTTGCCAAGCTAACCGCACTCCAACTAAAAGGGGAACCAGCCACTCAAAGAAGCAGGGAGAGCAAGACAGAAAAACAAAAACAAAGGACGGTTTAGCGTTGGTCACCTGTTTTGTTTTTTTTAAACCACTGCTGTGCTCTTTGAAAACAAACTCTCCCTGTTGTCTTTTTTTGTATTTTTAACTTACTGTGGCTGTCCCCCGTGGTCTTCCCTTGAAGGGGTGTAGAGCAGCCTTTAAACTGAAGTAATTACAAATTGTGCCACAGCAAGACACAGAAAAGGCTTGGGGTGAGTACAGGGAGGAGGGACCGACCACCCGAGTGAGCACTCCTGAGGCAAAGGAAAACCCCCATGGGTCTCAACCTCGCCAGCAATTATTCCCCAGCGGAGCACAGAGAGAAATACAGAGAAAGAAAGATTAAAATATATAAGAAATAATGCACAGGAAATGAAACTGAAGGGCTCACCGTCTTTCACCTGCTGGAGACTGAGAATACTGAGAGACTTGATAGGGCTGAGCCGGGCTCTTATTGGCTCTCTCAAGAATCGTTGTTCTCAGTCTCCACCTGCTGGAAGGCGTGCACAACCCATCAGTTCAGCTGGGCCAGTCCGGAGGGACACTAAGGAATGCTATCATTTTTTGCACAATAGATTATCATAAAAAAATAATAATCTGGAGGTATACTTTAAGGTAAACATATTCAGAGAGGAAAGCCAGGACTGGTTCAACCATTAAGCAGCTTAGAGCAGCTGTAGTTAATGCAAAACAATAGGTCATGACAGTTACACACACTGAAAAGAAAGACCAGCACAAAACCTGTTTACCCAGAAGAAAGGTGAGCACATTTTATATAGTCCGTTTAACTGGATAAACATGTTTTTGGAAATTAATTGTATATAATCATACAATCGCATACATACACCTATCCATCCTCAATTATTTGTTTGTCCTTGAGATAGTCTAAATCCCTGGTTACTTACTGCACATGTATTAATTTGCTTCTTGAAGTTATTGTAATTTGTGTTATATTCTGTACATTATTATGTTTTGTTCACTTATTGTTAAGCCACAATGAACTTGAGTCTATTTCAGGCTAATGTGCGATGCAAATGTCATTCATTCATTAATATTTATTTTTATTTATTTATTTGGATTTTGCTCACACCTTTTTCAGTAGTAGCTCAGGGTGAGTTGCATTCAGGTACACTGGATATTTCTCTGTCCCAGGAGGACTCACAATCTAAGTTTGTACCTGAGGCAATGGAGGGTTAAGTGACTTGCCCAAGATCACAAGGAGCAGCAGTGGGATTTGAACCAGCCACCTCTGGATTGCAAAACCGGTGCTCTAACCACTAGGCCACTCCTCCACATACATACACATACACACACACACTCCCCAACTTAGGTGAATAACTTCACAAAGGCTGTTAGTAAATCCCAGTAAATATAAACTTTTAATACACAAAAGGATGATATCAAATTGTGTGTTTTTACAGAATTGTTTTTGGAGATGTTGGGGTAATCATGGTTGTCGAGTTTGTCAAAAATCTCAGGAGAATCCCTAGGGCCCTGAAAGTTAATCAAAAGGGGGAAACAATGCTCGGTACCATGCGCTAGCTGTCATAACTGTCAATACCATAGCTGAACATACTGCCACCTCAAGAGGCGCTAAATGCAGTTGAACTACAAGTAGTCCGGTGGCATGGTTGTGAAACGTAACATGCTGGGCTGGTGCACTCTCTGCCCCCTCCCCCGTGGCAAAGTCCCCCTGACCTATAGTCCCGGAGCATTCCCTGCCCTCTCATGCTTCAGGCAAAGTCTCCACCCAGTGCATCGGCAAAGTCTCAAGGCACAGCCCTGAACCCCTCTCCCATCAGCAACACAACATCTCCTGAAACCCTCCCATAACTGCACCAACACCCTCGTTAACTCAGGCTCCGGCATAACCACCCCACCCCCTTTCACCAAAGAACACCCTCCGCCAACAGTCAACCCTCCCTCCCCTGCTCCCCAGGGGCAGCACTGGTGGCCCAGTGGACCCTGGCAGTAGCAATCATCCTTTTGTGCTGTCTGGTTGGTGCCAAAATCAAAAACAGTATTGACAACCCCTTATCGGTAGCTTCACAGAATTGGGGAGGGGGGCTTTGGGTAATATACTGGGGGAGGGGGGGAGATCAGTTCTGTGTTGGCGAGGGTGTGTCTGATGCTTTGGGGGGGAGGGAGGGAGGCAGGAATGGGTAGTGCTGCTGTGGTTGCCTGTCATGTTTGTTAACGCTTGTGTGCTCTGTGCAGTAAATGCAGGGCATGCCCCGTTTTTATCGTACTGGTTTTACGCTTACCGCGTGTTCATTTTTTACATTATATGTGTAGTAATTGCAAAACCTACTGCACTTAAGTAAAAGGTCCCCTAAATCTCCTTACGTCTATTGTCAGTCCATGGAATGAAGCTATATTTTGCTTGGGGGGGGAGGGTCTGGGACCCACTGGGATTTCCAGCTGCTCCTTAGCCTGCTGTAAGTTTGTCCACCCTTTCAGACCCACACTGATTGCCAGATTAGTAGTTTTGGTACTGCCTTTCCTTGGATGTGCTGTACATATTCAGAATAAACCTTGGAAGAAGCGTTTACATAAAACAGGACATTAAAACTATAAACTGCTGTTTAATAATAACAGCTCATTAAAGAACAGAATGCTAAACACAAACCCACCTATAAGAAAATTTCTTGCACTAAGCAGGAGAAGAAAAAATGTTAGCTGTCTGGCACAGAAAGAAAAATAAATATACAGCCTTTTTACTGTGGGGAATATCCTCTAAGGTTCTGATGAGAAAACCTTTATTCTCATGGATTATGTTGTCACACGAGGGCCCTTTATTAGTTTTCACATTTTAAACTTTACACAGAAAAAGTCATGTGTCTGATAATTCATATCATTTATGGTGATGGTACATAAATGCTGCTTATTCCTTTCTGTCTCTCTAGCAAACTACTAACCACTCTCAGCACAATATGCATTTTGTCCTGTAGGGGGGGCCACAGCATTACATTATTACATCCTGGATTTAATCATCTGTTATGCTAGATATAAGGGCTTGTTTTGCAAAGACATAATATAGAAAATCATTCAGGATATTATAAAGATGACCTTACAACCAGGGGCGTATCTGCGTGGGGCCACAGGGGCCTGGGCCCCCGCAGATTTCGCCCTGGACCCCCCTACCACAGACCCTCTCCACCTCCCCCTCCCTCCCGCCCGCCTGCCACCAACCCGTCGCCGATCTTTGCTGGCGGGGGAACCCCAAGCCCCCGCCAGCCGAAGTCCTCTCTTCCGTGCAGGATGCAAGTTTCAATGCTTCCTGTTCTTCTGAGTCTGACGTCCTGCACGTACAACGTGCAGAACGTCAGACTCAGAATTTGGAATTCAGTCTGACGTCCTGCGCGTTGTACGTGCAGGACGTTAGACTCAGAAGAACAGGAAGCGTTGAAACTTGCAGCGGCGCAGCCTGCATGGAAGAGAGGACCTCGGCTGGCGGGGGGTTGGGGTCCCCCACCAGCAAAGGTAAGTGACAGCAGCGGGGGAGGGTGTCATTGGTGGCGAGGGGGGGGGTCCGGAAATGGCGGGGGGGGGGGGGGGGGGATCGGTGGCGCCGGGGGGGGGGGCTAAAATGTGCCCCCTCCCTCTGGCTCTGGCCCCCCCTACCGCCCGAGTCCAGATACGCCCCTGCTTACAACTACAATAAAGGTGATATTCATGCCATCAGTAGCACCCTGGTGTAGCCACTGGGCCTGCACCTTCCAGGAATCTAGACATTCATGTTACCCAAAATCCTTCTGTTATACTAAATGTATACTTTCTCATGTATTCTCACTATTCATGATGTATTGTAAGCCACATTGAGCCTGCAAAGAGGTGGGATAATGTGGGATACAAATGCAACAAATAATAATAATAATAATTTCCTCCCCCACCCCTCCTAAAATATAGATTATCTGCCAATGCCTGGTTTACATCACTTGCAAGAGTCAACCTAGCGTTTCACCTGGCCATAACCTGGGTTATAAGAAATTACTGTATGACCAGAAAAGGTTGGTGGTGTGAGTTTTCTAAAGGGGGGGGGGGGGGAAGGAAGAGATTATGCATGAAGGCCTGATCATCATCTGTTCATAGCCCCATTACAGAGTTCCACCCTTATTTTCCAACAAAATGAAGTTTAACTTCTGAAAATAACTCCATTCTGATTTTCAATGCCATATTTATCATCTGCCATTAGCTGACAATTATATACAAAACTACCTCCTTTCCGGCCAAATATATTCAAAATGATTCTCCAATCTTACTCGCCATGAAGCCATGGAATTTTTGAGAGGTATGCACGACATTGTCCATGGGAAATTAACTAGTTCACCTTGCAGTCTATAAAAGCTCAGGAATTTGATCATGCAGAAGGCAGATAAACAAGGCTTGCCCTAGCCTGCTTCATATACTACTATTATGAACCTTTCCCCCCTTATAAATCTTGTACATATTGTGTGCTACACAAGATTAAAAATACCTTGATGAAATTAGCACACCCAAATCAGAATGAAACCTGGTTAAGTCCTTATCCCCACACTGCACTGTTACTTTAACAGCTGGATGCCCTCTGTAATTACGTGCACAAGTCCCCCCATGACACTGCTGCGGTCTCAGCCAACATCACTCACACCACCGCAGTATTGCAGCATGACTCCAGCTGCTCATTCTTCCGATGTACATTCTGATGCCAGAAATCAGCACAAGCCACACATTCCTACGATTCTTAAACAGCACTAAGTAAAGCAATTCACTATTTCAGTTCAACTCTATTTTCTTTGTTTCTCACAGCCAGAAACAAACATCATACAGAAACTACTGTATCCTGTATAAGAATCGGCTTCATTTCTACAAAAAAAAAAAAAAAAAAAATGATCTAAACTAAATTTAACTCTGCTGCACTTCCTCAATATTCCCTTGCCAGCCTCCATTTCCTATCGACTCTCGTCTCAGTATCTACAGATCAGGTTTTCAGGACAGTCAAAACACACTCACTCAAGTATAAGGTCTCTAATAACTGAACGTTTCATCTAAAATAAAATGCAGGCATATTCGTGGTAAGCAGACAAGTCTTACCGTGGTTTCATTCTGACCGAAGAGCTCACTCTCTGCAACACAGGCGATCAGGGAGCCAAAACTGTAATTATAATTTCTAAAATGCATTTTAGTTCTGCGTGCGCCTCCGCCTCAGGCAGATTCTCTCAGATGAGACTGTGGTGGGAAGTTTGAAAAGTCCCAGCTAAAATCTTCTCTAACAAGCTGTGATTTCTGTACGAGGTGTTTATAAAGGCCCAGGTCCAATCCCTCCCACAGGCTAACCCCACCCCTTTTTCAGATTATCATATGGAGGGGGCGGCAAATTCCTCCAGAGTCCTGTATGTAACTGGGGCAATCAGGGACAGAGGCTGAGTCCGGCCTAGAGAGACATGACGTGGGCATTTAATCAGTTTTTCTATGCTAATTAACCCTGCCTTTTTTTTTTTTTTTTTTTCATTCTGGAGGATGGAAAAACCAGCTGAGCTTTGCATAACAGCTGCTTTATCAACTCTTCTTATAGCATAGTTTCCACTGCTGGTAATTCCAGCTGGCTCCAGGGCAGAGTGTGTGCACTCCTCGCCTGAGTTGGACAGCCCCTCTTTAAGATGGAAAATGTTACTGCATTGAGGACCAAGTGTCAACAGTCACTGGCTAGCAAAGACAAAACACTGACAAAAGCCTTAGTCAGGGCTGGCCAAATAAACTACTAGAACACAATTTCTGAATAAATCTTGTCATTGGTTCATGAATAAGCTCTATAGTTTCTCAGTCTATTTAGGGTCTCCTTCTACCAAATTGTGCTACTGATTCCTTTGTGGCAACGCTGACGAAGCCCATTCTAATTGAATGAGCTTTGTCGGGACTGCCGTGCCAGAATTGATAGCGCGGTGTGATAAAAGAGGCCCTTAGAAATATATTTTATTTAAAAATGTTCATATTTCTCCAATCTCAGATCAATTTTAAAATATTTGTTGTATTAAAATTAAACACCCATCTGCTGCATTCCTTAAACCCAAACTAACCAAGTACAGAACTTGTTAAATAGAAAAAAAGTCTACAATAAAGGTCAAATTAGCTTTAGGATATACCATTTTACTGGTGTATATTAATGTATTTGTGAATGGCTTTTGCATACTCCCTCACGGAGCTGATTTACTTATCAGGATTATTTTTAACTACATTTATGATAAAGATTCATCCAAGGTGGTGTATAAATATAGCTTGAATATATTTAACAGCATTAACAATAGTAAAATGATTAACTCCCACTGCCCTATCTTATATATATATTTCACATTTGCTTACACCCTTTGCTATCTATTAAAATGTTTTATTGCGAATGGTGTTGACATTGTAAGTAGCATACTATTTTACTGCTGTAATTGTTTACTGCCGATGTTTGATTTATTACTACTACTACTATTTAGCATTTCTATAGCGCTACAAGGCGTACGCAGCGCTGCACAAACATAGAAGAAATTCTTGCTGTACATCACACCTTGGGTGAATTACTTTAAAAAGATGGTGAATAAATCCTAATAAAATTTCAGCACAATACACTTACTCCAATTTTGGAAAAAAGTGGGGAGCTGATGACAGGTTGCGAAAATTTTACACCAGTTTCTAACTTGGCTACTTCAGGTAAACTGATTGAAATAGAAGCTTGCAATCCACTGGATGTCTTTATAGATGATAATGGCTGTTTATATATGTCCCAGGGAGGATTTTGGAAGGGTAGTGGGACAAAGTCTGCTGGTTGCAATAATGGATACCCTAGAGGCGAAAATACTGTTTGATAGATATTCAAGCAATTGGTTTGAAGGGAAAGGTTTGGAATTGGCTCTCCTTTTGGAAGGATGACACCCAAGTAAGATATGGGGAGCGATGTTCTGATCAAGTTTTGGAAACTGGGGTGTCCCCCAAAGTTCTCTATCTCCACTTTTACTTAACATATATATAGCCATTATGGAAGATAATTAGGGTTTTTGACTTTTCAAGCATATGCAGATGATATTCAAGTGGTTTGTCCAATGGATGGGGATAGAAAAGATGTATTTCCTGGAGGAAAGGAGAAACAGGGGTGATATGATACAGACGTTCAAATATTTGAAAGGTATTAATCCGCAAACGAACCTTTTCCGGAGATACGAAGGCGGTAGAACGAGAGGACATGAAATGAGGTTGAGGGGGGGGGGGCAGACTCAAGAAGAATGTCAGGAAGTATTTTTTCACGGAGAGGGTGGTGGATGCTTGGAATGCCCTCCCACGGGAGGTGGTGGAAATGAAAACGGTAATGGAATTCAAACATGCGTGGGATAAACATAAAGGAATCCTGTTCAGAAGGAATGGATCCTAAGGAGCTTAGCCGAGATTGGGTGGCAGAGCCGATGGTGGGAGGCGGGGCTGGTGGTTGGGAGGCGGGGATAGTGCTGGGCAGACTTATACGGCCTGTGCCCTGAAAAAGACAGGTACAAATCAAGGTAAGTGGCACAGTGGGAGGCGGGGCTGGTGGTTGGGAGGCGGGGATAGTGCTGGGCAGACTTATACGGTCTGTGCCAGAGCCGATGGTGGGAGGCGGGGATAGCAAGGAAAAGAGTGGATACAAAAAAGTCCTCTCTCACGTGGTGTCTTCTAGAACAAGATCTTTATTTGTAAAACAATTGAAACAACGTTCTAGAAGACACCACGTGAGAGAGGACTTTTTTGTATCCACTGTTTTCCTTGCTTCGTTGTTCTTTCGTGGAGAGAACACCTTCTGTGTGTGTGGGAGGCGGGGATAGTGCTGGGCAGACTTGTACGGTCTGTGCCCTGAAAAAGACAGGTACAAATCAAGGTAAGGTATACACAAATATGTGGCACATTTCTTGGGCAGACTGGATGGACCGTGCAGGTCTTTTTCTGCCATCATCTACTATGTTACTATGTATTATCCAAGTTGCAAGCTTGTTTGTGGAAGGTAAAGAGATGATTAAAGGAAAGTAAATAGAAACTGAGTGTTTCAAAGACTACTTGTTTAGGCTTGGGTAACATTTCTATGGATCAGTTCAGAAGTGAGATGAAGATTAGCAGCGAGAAAGTATCATGGGTGGAAGATGTCAGGCATTATCACTGAAAAACACGGGGTAGGACAAGAGTAGATAGCTAGTGTTACTAAAAAGCATTTTGGAAGTTAAGAATACAGCATGACATTTACAACCTTTTTTGGAGATGCAAGCTCTTATACAGATGGTGACAAATGCTTTTTTGATAAGTTTGCTGGATTATTATAATGTGTTATATTTGGGAATAATGGAAAAATGCTTAACTGCAAATAATGCAAAAAAAGGTGGCAAGACTTCTTTAGGTAAAAGTAAACGGGAAAGTGAACGCCCAATTCTTAGGGAACTTCATTGGTTACTGGTTAGGAAGTGTTTAAAATTATGATTTTGATATTCAAATTATTTTACATTCAGAAACCAGCTTGTTAAGAGACAATTCAGTGGTAGGAACCCTCTCAGACACTCAGAACTTCAGCTACGAGATTTTTCAATTTGTCCAAGATGATGTAGAAACAAGGTTTTTAGTATGATAGTTACTGGAATAAGTTATCTGTAGAACTGCGCAAAACGAGAACATTACTATCTTTTTGGAAAGGTCTGAAAACATTTTTTCTCTAACATTTAATTATTGTAATAGTGTATTGGTTAAGGTATTATTTGTAGCATGTTTAAAGCTAGGAGAGTTATGGATTGGAATTTCTGACTAGTATATTGTTTTTTGATCTTTGTTTTTTATTATAAACACTTCAAATGGATTCATCCTCTAAAGTGATACAAACCCTGATATTTTGGATCCTGTTCTGGGCCTAGTGCTCTCAGCTGATCCTTGATTGTTCCTGGCTCCTGTCATGAAGCACAACACGGGTTTTGAAGTTATGTAGAAAACATTCAACTAGCACCTGCAGTTATATATCACTATGTAAAATCCAATCAAAAATTTTCCTACTACTACTACTATTTAGCATTTCTATAGCGCTACAAGGCGTACGCAGCGCTGCACAAACATAGAAGAAAGACAGTCCCTGCTCAAAGAGCTTACAATCTAATAGACAAGAAATAAAGTAAGCAAATCAATCAATTAATGTGTACAGGAAGGAGGAGAGGAGGGTAGGTGGAGGCGAGTGGTTACGAGTCAAAAGCAATGTTAAAGAGGTGGGCTTTCAGTCTAGATTTAAAGGTGGCCAAGGATGGGGCAAGACGTAGGGGCTCAGGAAGTTTATTCCAGGCGTAGGGTGCAGCGCGACAGAAGGCGCGAAGTCTGGAGTTGGCAGTAGTGGAGAAGGGAACAGATAAGAAGGATTTATCCATGGAGCGGAGTGCATGGGAAGGGGTGTAGGGAAGGACGAGTGTGGAGAGATACTGGGGAGCAGCAGAGTGAGTACATTTATAGGTTAGTAGAAGAAGTTTGAACAGGATGCGAAAACGGATAGGGAGCCAGTGAAGCGACTTGAGGAGAGGGGTAGTATGAGTAAAGCGACCCTGGCAGAAGACGAGATGGGCAGCAGAGTTTTGAACCGATTGGAGAGGGGAGAGGTGACTAAGTGGGAGGCCAGCAAGAAGCAGATTGCAGTAGTCTAAACGAGAGGTGACAAGGGTGTCGATGAGGGTTTTTATTTCAGCAGTTATGGTAGTTGGTCTGAGGTGCTCCAGTGATGGAAACAGGGGATTTCTGAAGCTATGGGACTCAAGTAAATAAAGCTAGATAGTACTGTTTAGGGGTTAGGTGAGAATAAAACAGTTTCACAGTGCAAAAACAAATGTATTTACCTTTGTTTCAGATATGCATCTTTAACATTTTTGAAAGAAAAACAATTGGAGCTGGCCTGCTCTTCCCTAATAGTTGTGTGCTTATTTTTGAGTACAGTGCACTCCATTTAAGTGCACGTCGAATAAGCGCATGTTCTGTTTAACTGCATGCCGTACTTCGGTCCCGTTTTTGGCGCCATCAATTTCTATGGGGACAAGCTTCGGTTTAACGCACCACTGATAAGTGCAAGATTCACTTATATGCATGGCTTAAGACCGCTCCTCTGCAGGAAAGACTTCACATAAGCGCACGCACGGAATATGGAAGCCGACTGGCACGTGAAAAAAGGGGCGATAAATTTGAAATCTCATTGATTACCTGTCACAGTCGATAACCAATGAGAGTTAATTTGTTAGAATAAGTGCACACAGGGAATATGGAAGCCAATTGGCACGTGACAAAAGGGCGATAAATTTGAAATCTCATTGGTTACCTGCCACTGGCAGTAACCAATGAGAGTTAATTTGTTAGAATAAGCGAAAGAAAATTGTTAAAGAGACTGTATACTGTACTTGTAATAAACAGTACATATGTTTATCAGATTTCAAGCTTCTTTGGGTCACAACAGTTAAGTGCACGCTCCAGTTAACTGCATGTATTTCTTTGGTCCCGGACCCTTGCTCTTAAGCGCATTGCACTGTACTTCCATATAGATGATAGGTACTCTTCTGGCTACTGCTGATTAGCAATGTTAGATGGGAATTTACTCAGACAAAGAAGAGTAACGAGTGTATTAGGGTGAAGGGTTAAAAGGAAAAGTATGCCTTTTTGTGGATGAGAAAGATTAGCAACAGATTAGACACCTTGGAAGGAGTGGAAAGCATGAGAAATGACCTACAAAAATTAGAAGCATGGGCAAATGCTTGGCAGATAAGCTTTAATGCGAAGAAATGTAGAGTGATACATTTGGGATCTAAAGGAGGCATATGCAAAAGAATCTGAGAGGCTGATGTACATGGACCAAAAAGGGGAACTTGGGGTGACAGTGTCTAAGGATCTCAAGCTGGCAAAACAAAGCAATAAGGAGGTAGACCAAGGCCAGAGGGGTGATTGGCTACACAGAGATAGACGTTTCCATCAGAAAGAGAATACACTTGCACTATTGTGTACAGTTTTGAAGGAAGTTAGTTATCTTGCAAAGGACATAAAAAAATGAACTCGAAGCAGTTCAGAGGGAAGTGGCCAAAATGGTATGGGGTCTCTGCCAGAAGACGTATGAGAAGAGACTCGAAGACCTGAATATGTATACTCTGAAGAGGAGTAATAGGGGAGAAATGATACATATATTTAAACACTTGAAAGACAGAAATGAATGAACCAAAACCTTTTTTAAAATGCCATGATTAAGCTGAAATGAGGAAAACTGAAAAGCAACATTAGGAAATACTTTTTCACAGAGAGGGCAGTGGATGCCTGGAATGCTCCTCCATGGGACACCACATCCAAAGCAGGAGCATGCCAGGCATGAAAATGGTAAGAGTTCCAAAAGGCATGGGATTTACACAGAGGTTCCCAATATGGGAAGAGGATGGAATAAAAGTATCGAGTACTTCCACTCAAAGTAAAACAAGCACCTGTTCAGCATGGTAAACAGCCTACTGCAACCCCCACAACAGAATTGCAGTGATTTGCAGCATACTTTGCCAACAATATTAAAAGTCTCCACCAGGATTTACAGGCAGTCCCAGATAACGAGGAGCCCCAAAACTTTCACCCTCCTGACACAGACATATGGGACTCTTTTAACCCAATAACAGAGGAGGGACTTGACAAAATCCTAAGAGACCTTCGACCTACTACCTGTTCCCTCAACCTCTGCTCATCAAAGACAGTGCAGCGGGCATGCAGGGGCCTGATAAATGGCACCATGAAAATCATGAATGACTCTCTTTCTAATGAGCAACTACCAACAGAATTAAAAAAGTGCAATGGTGCATCCTTTGCTAAAGAACGACCACCTTGACCAGGACAAACTTGAAAGTTACCAGTCAGTATCCAACATCCCATTTTTGGAAAACGTATAGAACAAACAGTCTGTGATCAACTCAATGATTGGCTAGAAGAGAGAAACTGGCTAGAGATCCATGTCAATCTGGATCTTGTATCCCTACTCGATGATCTTCACAGAAACCAAGACAGAGTACCTCTGTGTTAGTACTGCTAGCTTTTTCAGCAGCTTTCAACAATGTGGGCTATGATATTATGCTAGCACGACTGGCAGAAACAGGTGTCGGTGGAATAGTACTTGCATGGTTCAGATCCTATCAGACAAGCAACAGTCCATAATGTTCAGCAGCACCTCATCGTCACTATGGGTACTGACCTGTGGGGTACCACAAGAATCGATACTGTCAACTATTCCGTTCAATATCTACCTCAAGTCAGTAACCAAGCTGATTCGGCCAACGGACACTCAATTCTACATCTATGCGGATGACATGCAGCTACTCATACCCACTTAACCTGACACCCACAGCCCTGAATAAACTGACTACCTAACATCAATTCAAGAATGGGCTAAAAACAACAAACTTTGACTGAACCCAAGTAAAACCACCAAGCTTGTATGAGTCCCTAACACAAGTGGGCACATACCTGATATCAAAATCTCTTTTGGGAAATATGAACTCCATCTCAAATCACAAGTCAGGAACCTTGGAATACAGCTCGAAACACTTGACTGTAATCCTCCAAATCAAAGCAACCTTCAACAACAGCTTCTATCACTTGCGACAACTATGCTACCTGTCTTACATTGAGAAGGCAAGCCTCGTCTCGGTTATGCATGCCATGATAACATGAAGACTGGATTACTGTAATGCACTCTACACTGGTCTGACTACAAAAGGTCTGCAACAGCTCCAGTTGATTCAGAATGCTGCAGAAAGACTAATAGAAAGTTGTAAGCAATGTTCACACTATTTTTGTAATACAGGGCCAAATTTAAAACACTATGATTAACCTTCCAAGGCCTTTAAAGAAATGGCCCAGAGTACTTGAACAAGATTTCCCTCTTCACACCTCCAAGGTCACTAAGGTCCTCCCAAGGAATATCCCTAACCACACTCTCTCCAAAGGACATCATACGATGTGATACCCGTAAGTGAGCCTTCTCCGGAGTAGCCTCCACACTCATTCCTTGAAAGACCGCTTAACTCATGAAGCAAGTAAAGCTTGGCTCTTCAACCCGGCCTTTAATGGAAGAAGTAACTAACTTGCTAGTCACACACACAAGGAATGACACCAGCTGCACATACTATAACAGGACATGTTTATCCACTCCTACCCTACACCTATGATAGGACTTCTTTTACAAAGCTGCACTAGTGCAAATGAGAGGAAGCCCATAGGAACTGAATGGGCTTCCTCTCATTTGCAGCACCGAGAATTGGTAGCGAAGCTTTGTAAAAGAGGCCCATAATGTTCAAGCAGCTTTCTGACCTCATTTGCAACTTTCTTTAAACTAGTCCCTTATTTTCTTACTCCTGTTACTCTATCTTATCTATACATTCCATCTTTGCTTACATCCTTTGCTGTCTACTAAAATATTTTATTGTGTACTGTGTTGACATAATGTAGCATACAATACCATACTTTGTATTGTTGTTTGAATATTATGACTGCTATAATTGTCTATAGCTTATGTTTGATTTGTTCTTGCTGTACACTGCCTTGAGTGAATTCTTTCAAAAAGGCAGTAAATAAATCCTAACAAATAAATAAATAACTCGCCCAAACATAAGAAAAAAAAATAGAACAAGGGGGGGGGGGGGCGGGGGCAATAATCTGCATACAGCAGCAGGTACATCCCTGGCCACCTTTCTGGGCAGACTGGATGGACTATGCTCGTCTTTATCTGCTATCGTTAACCCTCGTCACTATAAAACTATTATTATTTTTAAAGTGATGGACCCTCAGATGGTCAGAAAGAGAATATTTTTTTCTGCCAATCTCACACTCTTCATCGATCCAGGTAATTGTCTCAAACTTCAATACTGGGTGTAGAATATTTGGTGTAGAATTTTCTCATAACTCTCCAATTTTCATATTGAAATTCTTGAAAACAGGAGCTTTATCTGCTGTCATTTGCTATATTACTTTTACTATGTACCACATATTTATTAGACTGTCTAAGCTAAGTGTGCTCTATTATGTCAGATTTTAAGCAAGACTACTGTATTATGCTGAACAGAAGACCTGGACATTTATAACACTGTTTTGTAGTCTGATAAAAAAAAAAGTAATGCCAAAAATTGATCTTAGTCTTAATTTCCAGGATAACCGAAGCAGCAAAACTGACCAAATTCAGATGTAAAATTGACTTCCTACCACAGACATCGAAAATCAATCTGTTTGGAGCTCCTGAGGACTGAATTTGGGAATCACTGCGCTAAAGCTTTAAGATGGTCATAGGACAATGGCCTCCTGCGCAAACCAGCACCCAAGACTGAAAAAAAATTGTTCAGGTAATTTAAAATGTGGAGTATAGTTTATGAAAACTGAGCATTTTGGCAGCAACTGCTAAGATCTGGAAGAGAGAGCCACCTTCTTTGCACATGGCTGTGATCTCCCCAGCACATAGACAGTACAGCATTCCAGGTCATTTCAGCAGCAGCATTTTGGGGAAGCACCTGGCAGCAAACTTCAAACTGATAATGATATTTATAAATTCTGTCAGTCCATTCAGTTCTGTACAGTAGAATTAGCATGGTTATATTCCTGCCTAGTGGATGTTCCCAAGGCGGTGACAGAGGTGGCTGTTGTGTTGAATGACGCTCTCCTGTTTTGTGATGGGGAAGAACGTAAGAAGAGTACTCAGGTTTAAGGTCCTGTCCACCCTCCGGACGACACAGCAAGTTTAGTCTATCATCAGTACTGCTATGCGGTATCGGCTGGGGCCACTCAAGAGGTATCTCAATCCGATGATGCTGTGCTGGGAGAAGACATCCCTTACAGAAGTGCAGAGTCATCCATGCTACCTAGATTGTCAAGCCCCAACCTCCAAAAACAGGCTCCTCAACCGACATTGCCTGAGTTTCAGGCTGGATCCAGATTTCTGCGAGAGCAGAAGGGATAGCTGTGGAGACAAACTCAGCCCTAAGATCCATGCCTGTATTATTGAGGACTGAATCTAAGAGTCCTGAGGGAAACATCGAAGCAGGATGCCACTGAGGTGACGATGTACCCTCATGTCTTCAAGTGCTGAGGACTCTTTGATGCCTGCTTTGTCAACAACAGCATACGTAAGTGATTACAGTTACTTTAGATTCTTTATGAGACACCTTGAAAGGGCTCAAGGAATCCCATCTGAAAAGAATAGACAGTATTCTAGCCCTTATTCAAGTGCTTCCGGCACAGAAGAGAAATAAGCAACAGATACAGAGTTTAAAATCTGATTCTGAAGTTATAAGGTTAGGCCAGATGGAAAAACACGATGTGGTCATTATGGAAGATATGAGTGGTTTTGCTAGATCAGTGGTTCTCAACTGGTGAGTCACCAAAAATTTGACAGATAGCACCCTTGTGCTTTTCTTAACGTGTGTGAGGCGGGCTGGGGAGGGTTAAGAACCAGAAAGTCAAATACTTACTCTCCATAACTAGCCCTACTCATTAGCCTTAACTGGGAATGCTGCAGAACTATGACACATCAACCTCCTCCACCCCAGCAATCATCACTATTGCGTCTGTATTTCTCCTGCATCATTGTCAGTGGAAGTGAAATGATATATACAATTTTTAATTTGTTCATCTGCAGATTGTAGTGTTTAGTGTGTCATGCACATAAACATTATCTGTAAGATGTGTCACAACAGTTGAGAATCACCGTGCCAGATAAGTAATGCCATACTGGGAAAAGACCAAAGGCCCATCAAGCCCAGCATCCTGTCCCTGACAGTGGCCAAGCCAGGTCAAGGGCATCTGGCAGCTTCCCAAATGTACAAACATTATATGCATGTTATTCCCGAAATTGTGGATTTTTCCCAAGTCCATTTATTAGCGGTCTATGGACTTGTCCTTTAGGAAACCGTCCAAACCCTTTTTAAACTCTGCCAAGCTAACCACCTTCACTACGTTCTTCGGCAACGAATTCCAGAGTTTAATTACACGTTGGGTGAAGAAACATTTTCTCCTATTTGTTTTAAATGTACTACACTGTAGTTTCATCGCATGCCCCCTAGTGCTAATATTTTTGGAAAGTGTGAACAGACACTTCACATCCACCTGTTCCACTCCACTCATTATTTTATATACCTCTATCATATCTCCCCTCAGCTGTCTCTTCTCCAAGCTGAAAAGCCCTAGCCTCCTTAGTCTTTCTTCATAGGGAAGTCGTCCCATCCCCGCTATCATTTTGTCGCCCTTCTCTGCACCTTTTCCAATTCTACTATATCTTTCTTGAGATGCGGCGACCAGAATTGGACACAATACTCAAGGTGCGGTCGCACCATGGAACGATACAACGACATTATAACATCCTCACACCTGTTTTCTATACCTTTCCTAATAATACCCAACATTCTATTTGCTTTCCTAGCCGCAGCAGCACACTGAGCAGAAGGTTTCAGTGTATTTTCAACGACGACACCCAGATCCCTTTCTTGGTCCGTAACTCCTAACGTGGAACCTTGCATGACGTAGCTATAATTTGGGTTCTTTTTTCCCACATGCATCACCTTGCACTTGCTCACATTAAACGTCATCTGCCATTTAGCCGCCCAGTCTCGTAAGGTCCTCTTGTAATTTTTCACAATCCTCTCGCGAATTAACGACTTTGAATAACTTTGTGTTATCAGCAAATTTAATTACCTCGCTAGTTACTCCCATCTCTAATTCATTTATAAATATATTAAAGAGCAGCGGTCCTAACACTGACCCCTGAGGAACCCCACTAACTACCCTTCTCCATTGTGAATACTGCCCATTTAACCCCACTCTCTGTTTCCTATCCTTCAACCAGTTTTTAATCCACAATAGGACATTACCTCCTATCCCATGACCCTCCAATTTCCTCTGTAGCATTTCATGAGGCACCTTGTCAAACGCCTTTTGAAAATCCAGATACACAATATCAACCAGCTCCTCTTTGTCCACATGTTTGTTTACTCCTTCAAAGAATTGAAGTAAATTGATCAGGCAAGATTTCCCCACACTAAAGCCGTGCTGACTTGGTCTCACTAATCCATGTCCTCAGATGTGTTCTGTAATTTTGTTTTTAATAATAGCCTCTACCATTTTCCCCAGCACTGACGTCAGACTCACCGGTCTATAATTTCCCGGATCTCCCCTGGAACCTTTTTTAAAAAATCGGCGTTACATTGGCCACCCTCCAATCTTCCAGTACCACACTCGATTTTAAGGATAAATTGCATATCACTAACAGTAGCTCCGCAAGTTCATTTTTCAGTTCTATCAGTACTCTAGGATGAATACCATCTGGTCCAGGTGATTTGCTACTCTTCAGTTTGCCAAACTGCCCCATTACGTCCTCCAGATTTACCGTGAATTCAGTAAGTTTCTCCGACTCGTCCGCTTGAAATACCATTTCCGACACCGGTATCCCACCCAAATCTTCCTTGGTGAAGACTGAAGCAAAGAATTCATTTAATCTCTCCGCTACGTCTTTGTCTTCCTTGATCGCCCCTTTTACCCCTCGGTCATCCAGCAGCCCAACTGATTCTTTTGCCGGTTTCCTATTTTTAATATACCGAAATTTTTTTTTACTATGCTTTTTTACCTCTACTGCTATCTTGTTTTTGTAATCCCTCTTGGCCTTCTTTATCTGCGCCTTGCATTTGCTTTGACACTCCTTATACTGCTTCTTGTTATTTTCAGACGGTTCCTTCTTCCATTTTCTGAAGGCGTTTCTTTTAGCCCTAATAGCTTCCTTCACTTCACTTTTTAACCACGCAGGCTGTCTTTTGGACTTCTGTCTTTCTTTTCTAATTCGCGGAATATGTTTGGCCTGGGCCTCCAGGATGGTATTTTTGAATAGCATCCACGCCTGTTGTACAGTTTTTACCTTCTCAGTTGCCCCTCTAAGTTTTTTCTTAACCGTTCTTCTCATTTTATCATAGTCTCCTTTTTTAAAGTTAAACGTTAACGTATTTGACTTCCTATGTATAGTTACTTCAAGGTTGATATCAAAACTGATCATATTATGATCACTGTTATCAAGCGGCCCCAGTACCATAACGTTCCCCACCAGATCATGCGCTCCACTAAGGACCAAGTCTAGAATTTTTTCCTTCTCTCATCGGCTCCTGCACCAGCTGCTCCATAAAGCTGTCCTTGATTTCATCAAGGAATTGTACATCTCTAGCGTGTCCCGATGTCACATTTGCCCAGTCTATATTTGGGTAATTGAAGTCACCCATTATTATCACATTGCCCATTTTGTTTGCGTCTCTGATTCCTTTTATCATTTCTGCATCCTCCTGCTCATCCTGGCGAGGTGGACGGTAGTACACTCCTATCACCGTCCTTTTCCCTTTTCTACATGGAATTTCAACCCACAATGATTCAATGGAAAACCCACAACGATTCAATGGAAAACTTTGAGAACTATACTAAGAGACTGAATTTAAGATTTATTAATTTTCCCAAGACCTTACTGATGACCCCTCTGTGTTGAAAAAGTACTATTTGGAAGTCCTGAAGACACCAAATGAATCAATTCATCCTATTACAAGGGCCTTCTATATTCCATCTGGGGGATGTAGAAGTGAAGGCAAACAAAGTCATAGAGTTATAGGACACAGTTTGGATAAAACTGACCTCCTAGAGGACTTTAATATGGAGGTTTGTGGTTGAGAAACTCTCCTTGTGGCTTTCCACTTGAACATGACAACATCTGGACACTTAAGATGGTTTTTAAAATATAGAAATGAAAGTTTCTTGGGGCCTTGTATTTTGGTATTTCCAGATATTTTCCAGCTTTCACAGGAAAGACAAATCTTTCCTGGCTTTGAGACAAGTAATTACGTGTGGAGCCTCTTCTGTGCTCCATTTTCCTTGCTTACATGTGATTATAATTATGCAAATGCTAAATATATTTTCCATGACCCTATACAACTGAAAATTTTCCTGGATATAAGTTTTATATTTGTTCTACTCCTGTGGTGGAGGGAGCAGGTGTGGGGTAATTTAGTAGGTTAATGCCGCTTGAGATTCTCAGTCCTTATCCTTATTTTGAGATTTCTTTAGTTTGTATTTGGAAGATCTTGCCTTATTTCCATAGAACTTCTCCTATTTTGAGGTTTTATATTAACACTAATTCCACTCTTTGTTTCTTTGAAATAATGCATTTCCTTAATAAAACTATTGGAAGACATTTGTACATTGCTTTAGTCAAAAGTGATTTTTTTTTTTTTTTTTTACATAAATAGAGAGACCTACATAAAAAGTTTATAAAATATATAATATATCCCAGCCCACAAACAACCAAAAAAAAAAAGTGACACACTTCTGGGGCCTCAAAGTAGGTATGTCCTGGTCTCATGGCATCAACCATCTAAGCAGTGCTGGAATTCTACTACAACGTATATCCGGGTCCCCAAACACTGTCCACTGAACTAATTTTCTGACCTGCCCTACTTTTTCCAGCCCATGACTGAATCTAGTTTGAGGAGGAAACAATCTTTTTTCCCCCCATACACAACGGCAGCAAGGCTGGAGAAGGGGAAAGGGGAAGGATACTAGATTCTCCCCCACAGAAAATAGTATTGCAGCATAGTGACAAATTCAGCAAACTCCTAGTTTATAACGCTTGCAAAACTCTGAGAAGTACCCTCTAACCCAATGGCCCTTACAATGATTTGAAATGTCTTATGAGGCCCCTCTCCTGAAAAGGTTCAGCACCCCCTGATGCACATCCTTGTGTGTCTTACTGAAATTCTAAAACAGGGTTTGTTCTACAAAAAGTTTCAGTGTTGGATCCCTGATTTCTCTTTATGCTCGAACGGCTGGGCTCAGAGCAGAACTTTCAAAGTGCACTCTATAGCAAAGGATTCTTGGTACTATTATACATCTTAAATCTCAGCACAAGGAGTTTAAATGACTTGCTTAGAGTTACAGGCCCAGATATTGAAAGCATAACCTACTGGTTAGATTGGGGGACTGAGAACAAGGAAACCAGGTTCAAATCTATTACTTCTGCTTCTTGTGACTGTAATCACGTTGCTTCATCCTCCACTGCCACAGGTAAAAACGTAGGACTAGAGGCATTACTACATGCTAATACACGATAATGTACTTTACTGCAAGTCCTATTTTATACAGTGGAACCAATGTACTAATGGTGCATGCTATCATGGTAACCCAGTCTAGACCTTGAACTCAGATTAAAGGTAATTTTACAAAAACCAACAAAACAAAACATGAATTATTGATAGGGAACTAGAATAGGAATCTCCTGGTTCCATAGCACTCTTCTGTAACCTCAACTGATAGCTCTAATAAGCAGCACCAGTATCTACACACATTAAAAACTAGTAAAAAAAGGCCCGTTTCTGCCTGTCATGAAACGGGCGCTAGCGGGCACGGGACTCCCTTCCCCTCCCCTTACGCTACTATCCCTGGTGATGTAGAGGTACCTGTTCGCTCGGAGCAGGAAAGAAAGAGCTCCCTCTTTCCTGGCCGTAGCGCTTCTGCTAGCTGCCCTGCTGCATCCTGTGCGAGTCTGGCTCTCAGCGTTTCAAAATGGCCGCCGAGAGTTGAAGTCTCACGAGGCTGCTTCAACTCTCAGTTGCCATTTTGAAACGCCGAGAGCCCGACTCACAGAGGATGCAGCAGGGCAGCTAGCAGCAGCGCTCCGGGCAGGAAAGCGGGGGCTCTTTCTTTCCTGCCCCAAGCGAAGAGGTACCTCTAGACCATCAGGGATAGTAGCGTAAGGGGAGGGGTGGTGACAGGGGGCAGGAAAGGTGATGGGGTGAAGAGGGGGTGACCGGGGGCAGGGTGGTAGCGTTAAAGGGGCGGGGCAACGGCGCAAAAGGGGCGGGGTGATGGGCACGTCCTCGGCGGCTGCGATTCGTTGGAAGGGGGGTTCATTTGCGTGGTTGTGTACATGTTCCGCCCTCGACGTCATCACGTGTGACGCGAGGGCGAGACATGGAGACATGGTGAGTGTTCTGGCTTCACCACCATGAACTTACGAACCGATGTCTGCGTGCCTGCAGTGACGTCAGTGTCCTCAGAATGTTGAGGGTGCGTTTTATTATAGTAGATGAATAGATAGGGATAGGCTGGAGTGTAAATTTTAAGGGGCTTCGACGTTAGCTTCAGAACATAGTACAAGAACAGTGCTGGACAGACTTCTACAGTCTGTGCCCTGAGAAAGGCAAGGACAAATCAAACTCAGGTATACATATAAAGTATCGCATACCATGTAAAATGAGTTTATCTTCTTGGGCAGACTGGATGGACCGTACAAGTCTTTATCTGCCATCATTTACTATGTTACTCTCTGGGGTTCTACATGGAATGTTGCTACTAATTGGGATTCCGGAATCTTGTAACTCTTCAGGATTCCAGAATCTTCAGGACTTTTAGTACAAGAACAGTGCTGGACAGACTTCTACGGTCTGTGCCCCGAGAAAGGCAAGGACAAATCAAACTCGGGTATACATATAAAGTATCACATACCATGTAAAATGAGTTTATCTTGTTGGGCAGACTGGATGGACCGTAGAGGTCTTTATCTGCCGTCATTTACTATGTAACATACCCCGATACTAAATATGGATAATCTAGACTACACAAGAGAACAGAACAATAAACTGAATGCCACAAATAAAAGGAAAATTATCAAAGTTTGTAACAGCTTACTTTGCTAGAATGACGGAAAACAAGTGCCATAGAATGTGCAAGGTTCAGCATGAAGGAAAGAGTGCCCTTTTTGTTTTGCCCTTGCCAGGGATTTTCTATGACTCCCAGCTCCACTTCTAAGTGCTTGGTCTGAAGTATTCTAAGCATGTTAAAAAGCCCCTTAACTTGGAGTGTCTGCGACCCGTCCCGAGTTATTTTTAACCTCAGGAGCCTGCATTTTCCACATTTCCAGTGGTACGATGGGACCGATAGCCTCACTTCTCCAGATCACTTTCTTTGATGCTTCTTTACCCTATTGGTGGCACACCCTGACTTCCAGACTTGCAATCTATCTCAGTGGCCCTGTAGCTGTAAATATGAATGTATCTGTACTACCATAACTTGAGATGAACATAAAAACTAAAAGGCTAAGTGACATGACAATAAAAATTTTTTTTGACTTAAAAGGTATTTCCATTTATGGCCTTCTTGTAGAAATATAAAATGCCCCTTTAGTTTTGGATACAGAGGATGCCACCTGAAACTCTGTATACAAACTTCCTTGCTAGGGGTGGCTCAATAAACTGCTAATTCTCTGGCACTGGGGATATTGGAGAATCAGCTTTCAGTCCATAGGGGACGAGAGACAGATGATCATCATCGTTGCTTAAGGGCAACACTCAGTGACTTGATTCAGGGCCCACAACTGCAGGGTGCCAGGAGGGAGTCCTGCTGCATGGCTTCTGGTCCAGGACCATCACTGTAATGGTCATATAGGTACAATGACTAGGAGTGAGGACATACATAGGGAAAAAATATCTCTAGGCGATTGTGAATGAACACTCATGGCACCAGGATCTCAGTACTAGCTCCAACTGTGCTGGAAGAAATAAGGGAAAGGATGAAAACTTACTGCAAGGATCAAAAAACATGAAGTCCACCCACACTAAGAGAAATGTATCAGTACACTCTCTTCTGAGTTCTCTTCCCCCGTATTCTCACCACACCTAAATCTCTACCCTCTTGTTATTGTTTTATCGCCCTATCAATTCCCCATTGTTACATTACATTGTTCTACTCCCCATACTGTATTTTGATATCGACTTTGTCTTCCCATAACTCTTCACTATGTAACCTATAATCGTAATGCAACAAATTGTACTTCCACCATTCACAATATATTGTAAGCCACACTGAGCCCGCAAAAAGGTGGGAAAATGTGGGATACAAATGCAATAAATAAATAAATAAATAAATAAAAACTACCGCCCCCCCCCCCCAACACACATAAATAAATAACATTTAAGAATTTAAAAAATCCTGACTATATTGGAAGAATGTTACATTTGACATCATCAAGCACTTTTTCTGAATTGATGCCATTCATCTGTTCTCACTCACAAGCCTGATCTGTCTAGAGTTTGAGGAAAATAACATAAATAGCCGATAGTAGCACAGGATTAATCAACGTAGTATAACAGAAATAAGTAGAAGTATACATATATATAAATTATTTAATATAAGAACTGTAGGATAACATACGTAGATTAGAGGTTAGGCTAGAAACAGCAGAACAGGTGGGGAAGTCTGCAGTTAAAGATTGCAGACCCAACCCCTCTGTTCCAAAATAAGATGAGAAAGTAAGGTCTTGCCAAACCCCGAGACTTACAGATGGCCCCGAGACCCTGCCTGGGTGGGGAGCACAGAAGTCAAAAGGGCAAGTCCTAACCAGCCTCTACGAAGATGTGCACTATTAAGAAAACAGACCAACTCATGCTATGCAAGCTAAAAGACCAAGATCAATCATGCGTGACAGTCAAGTGACCAGACATATTTTTAAAGTATTGTATTGTAACATTTATACCCCGCGCTTTCCCACTTAATAGCAGGTTCAATGCGGCTTAAGTATATAATGTATATAATACGGGGAGAAACTTATATTTATCAGAAGTAGGTTTGATCTGTCAGACTGCTTCTCATTTGTGGATCCACATCCTAATTAAAAAAATGAACTTAAGCTTCCCTCATTCTGGTATTTTATATAATAATTTCTCAATCTGCGTCCCTGGATGGCTGGCTGGGTTCGTAACCATATGCAAATGAGCAACGTGGCACCGACCTCTGGAGGGCACAAGCCACGCTTACTGCTGGCCCGCTGCCGGGAGAGGTTCTCACGATCCTCACCTGCCCGCCCTAGGCTTCCCACAACAGCCCTCCTGTACTTCCTGCCGCCTGTTAAAACTTTTATTTTACCTGAAGTTGCAGCGGCGGCAGTGAAAGCTGCAGACTCGGCTCGCCTCCAGCCTTCCCTTCCCTCTCAGTTTCCCGCCCTCCTTTGACATAATTTCCTCTTTTCTTGAGGGCAGGACACTGAGAGGGAAGGGAAGGCTGGAGGAGAGCCGAGCCTGCCGCTTTCACTGCCCCGTTGCAACTTCAGGTAAAATAAAAGTGTTATAGACAGGGTGGCAGGAAGGACAGGAGGGCTGTTGTGGGAGAAGAGGGCAGGCAGGTGAGGGCTGGGGTTGAACTGGAACTCGGGTGCTTAAAAGGGGGGCAGGTGGGGGCTGGGGCGAGTCACCGAATGGCGATTAGACAACAGCCTTGCTACGGCCTGTTTCATTTTTGGCAAAATGGGCTTTTTTGCTTGTCTTGAATATTGTTTGCATTACATTGAATTTGTTTATTGCTGTGACTAACAAATTACTGAATTTGATTTTTAATTCATCAAGTTTAATAAAGATGTAGAGGTGAAACAATATTTTCAGGTGTTAGAATCATTTAAAGAGTTTTATTCCTGCTAGTGATTTACTCATGCTATAGGTTTTCTGGTCATATGACGGGATAACTGCCAATTATCCTATATAATAATTCTCACCACCAACGTTCTAAAGTAGCTGCCTGTATCCGTGGCTCCTGGAGTTGCTGAGCTAGGCTCCGTAGCCAGGATGACGTCACTCACAGCTGATTCCCAGGCAGGGGGAGGAGTAGGGAAACACACGGAACAACTTGCTCCGTGTGTTTCCCTACTCCTCCCCCTGCCTGGGAATCAGCTGTGAGTGCGCCGCTCAAACACCCCCTCGGCGCATCACCCAAGCCCTCCCCAGCACATCAAACACCCCCCCCCCCGAAGCACATCAACATCCCCCCCAACGCAGCTGCCACTGGTAACACTGTCCGGCAGCTGCTGCTTCTCCTGTTGAGCAGCAGCGGCCGCTACAAAAAGAAAAAAAAGCCATAAATGTTTTTAAACATCAAGTGCGGCACCGCAGACAGCCACCAGGACAGATAACGGTTCCTTCAATAATGGCAAGTTTTCCAGGTTCTGAGGCAGAAAAGTATCCTCATACCATCACCACTACCAAAGAGTTCCACAGTCTACAGAACATTATCCCAAAAGAATTAGGGATCATCCAGGTGTGTTTGTGCAAATGTGAGAAAAGCACTAATGTTACTCACGGATAGCAGCATTTCCTCCTTGCTACTCCTCCCATGAATCTTATTTTTGCCCAGCCTCTTTCTTACTATAGTGTCATAAACACTGACCTCTGCTGAGGCTAGAGAGGCCTGCAGTTCTTTGAATGTTCTTCTGGGATGTTTTGTGACCTCTCGGATGAGTAGTCACTGTGCCTTTAGCATAATTTTGGGAAGATTCACCATTCACTGGAGGGTGTGGAAAACATGAAAAAAGATCTGAAGAAGCTAGAAGAATGGTCTAACGTTTGGCAATTAAAATTCAATGCGAAGAAATGCAAAGTGATGCACTTGGGGAGTAGAAATCCAAGGGAGACGTATGTGTTAGGCGGGGAGAGTCTGATAGGCACGGACGGGGAGAGGGATCTTGGGGTGATAGTATCTGAGGACCTGAAGGCGACGAAACAGTGCGACAAGGCGGTGGCAGTAGCTAGAAGATTGCTAGGCTGTATAGAGAGAGGAGTGACCAGCAGAAGAAAGAAGGTTTTAATGCCCCTGTATAAGACGTTGGTGAGGCCCCACCTGGAGTATTGTGTTCAGTTTTGGAGGCCGTATCCTGCGAAGGATGTTAAAAAAATGGAAGCGGTGCAAAGAAAAGCTACGAGGATGGTATGGGATTTACGTTCCAAGACGTATGAAGAGAGGCTTGCTGACCTGAACATGTACACCCTGGAGGAAAGGAGGAACAGGGGTGATATGATACAGACGTTCAAATATTTGAAAGGTATTAATCTGCAAACGAATCTTTTCCGGAGATGGGAAGGCGGTAGAACGAGAGGACATGAAATGAGATTGAAGGGGGGCAGACTCAGGAAAGATATCAGGAAGTATTTTTTCACGGAGAGGGTGGTGGACGCTTGGAATGCCCTCTCGCGGGAGGTGGTGGAGATGAAAAACGGTAACGGAGTTCAAACATGCGTGGGATATGCATAGAGGAATCCTGTGCAGAAGGAATGGATCCTCAGAAGCTTAGCTGAAATTGGGTGGCGGAGCAGTTGGGGGGAAGAGGGGGTGGTGGTTGGGAGGCGAGGTTAGGGGAGGGCAGACTTATACTGTCTGTACCAGAGCCGGTGATGGGAGGCGGGACTGGTGGTTGGGAGGCGGGAAATACTGCTGGGCAGACTTCTATGGTCTGTGCCCTGAAAAGGACAGGTACAAATTCAAGGTAAGGTATACACATATGAGTTTGTCTTGGGCAGACTGGATGGACCATGCAGGTCTTTTTCTGCCGTCATCTACTATGTTACTATTGTTTCAAGTCCTCTCCGTTTGTAGACAGTGACTCTCATTGTGGCTCAGAGGAATCCCAGAGCTTTAGAAATGGCTTTGTAATTTCTGGTTGGAAGTACATGGCGAGAGAACATGAGTGGGAGAAGCGCCTCGCTCTTTCTCCCAAGAGCTTTGGCCATTGAATTACTTCTATTCCTAGGGAGTCTAGAGTTTGCAGCTGAAGCACAAGGTGCCCAAGATGGTGAAGAAGACAGTCCCGAAAACAATCAAAAGACATATATGCGGTGAAAACTAGCCAGGTCATGCAGCCTTGTGACCCCAGGGGGGACAGAGCAGATACAGAGACCCATTATGTAGTTTGTATTGATGTAGTAGTGTTCATCTTCCACCTATGTATTTTGATTCAGATAGATGTTTATGTATGCCAAGCGTGGTGGTAGTTTTTCAAGTGTTCAATAAAAATTGAAAGTGCAAAAAAAAAAAAAAAAAAGGCTTTGTAACCCTTTCAGACTAATGTATCAGCAACTTTTTCTTCTCATCTCTTCTAGAATTTCCTTTGATTAAGGTATAGCATTCTTGTAGAAATTTTGTGATGACTACTTCACTTTCATGGTAAGTTGAAATAAAGTGAGGTTCCAATCAAGTCTCTGTTCAATCAGCTGAATCTAATCTAAGGGGGCAGTAACTTTTTCCACAGGGGTGATGTTGGTGTTGGATAGATTTGTTCCTTAAAATACTGTATAACAACTTGAGTGAACACTTTTTGTACGTGGACAGCTTGAGGAGTGAAGAGACTGGCAGATGTTATCATAGATGTTGGTGCCCGTAAGTCCTTCATTGATCTCTGAGAATATTCTCCTTCTGTGAAGGACTGATATAATTATCTGTGTCTCTGAAATTAGATTTGTTCTTTGGATCAAACAGCTGTGTCTGAGGATACATGGAATATGGTGCAGGAAACCTTACTGCTTCACAGAGCTACATGAACGAACATTTCCTTTTATCAAAAAGTAGTGCAGAGCTTAACAGCTCAGTGGGACACGAGCTTCTGGCTCAAAAGAGGATGAATGATTTTACTAATAAACCAGCTCTTACAAGTGATGAGGGCATGGACAGATGATTAGATATACTATGTAATCCGATGTACAGGTTGTTGAGAAGTTTAAGAAGAATACTTTGGAATTAAAGGTATTTGTTATACATCCTGTCACACAGAAAACATTCTGTTTAAACTTCTCAACAACCTGTACATTTATGTGGATGAAACCATCCGCTCCTTAAAAAAAGCGTATTTCTGAACATAAAAACTGCTTAAAACAACGGAGGAAGCCCTGATTGTATCCCACTGTTTAAATCTAGGACATGAATTTTCTTCACTATGGATTTGTGCGATTGATCACATTCCTATGAATTTTCCTGACAGATTGACACGATTATTACAACGAGAACAATTCTGGATTTTTACACTCAAAACAGAGGAACCTATGGGGCTAAATTTAAGATTTGATTGAAGTTTTCTTTGATAAAAAATAAAAAATAAACTTTTCAAGAGAAATCCTCCTGAAAAATTCTCTCTGAGGATCTGTTATGTTAAATAAACATAAAATAGAGACTAAATTACTGGTCATACAAGATCTTCCCTTTAGGACCTGTAGGGCTCTCTCTAGATGATCACAAATACATGACAGCTGACATGATTAACATCACAGGATATGACATCATACATCCTAGATAACACACTCATAAAGAGGAGATACCGCAGCCATTTTGTTAGGGACCAGCAAGCAGGAAGCACGCCTGTGTTTTGAACTTTTTTGGCAAGTATTCATATTTGAACTATGATTATTATGAGCTTTAAAGTTGAAGTTTATGGATCCTACTTATACACTTTTTTATTCATGTTTTCACGGTTTTCACTTTTTGAACCACATGAATTTTTGTCTTTGAAGGTTACTCACGCCTTGACACAGCGTTATTAGCGAAACCTTGGCCAAAGTCGGTGTGTTGGACCGATGACTCACACGTTGCTTTGTATCTGCACCTGAAAGCTAAGTTATGATTTTGACTTTCGCATGCCGTATGGATCCCTAGCTGATTCTGTAGAGTTCTAGCATCTTTTTCACATATATTTGGAATTAAAGGGTTTTTTTTGCCGATAATACTCCCAGCAAAAATGTCCCCAACCCTTGTTATTACTAAATGACTACTTGGGTTGGAGGTTGGGTTAGATTCAGAGGCTTTTTCCCTTAATTTTTTCCCCCTTAAAAGTCGATGCACTCTACAGAATTAATAGTCTATTGATAAAAATACTATTTCTTGCCATTATATGAAGAAGTTTTTCTTTGTTGGAACTTTATATGCAATACTCTCTTCTTCTTGAGTTAGGATATACTACAGAAAGCTCGACTTTTGGCTAAAAAACAAGCTACTTCCAAAGTATGGAAATTATTTGACACTGCCTAGTCCCCTGTGTGTGTGTTGCGGGAGGGGCTCACCTCACAAAGCACATGGGGGGATTCTATATATGGCGCCTAAAAAATTGGTGCTGAAATCAATGCTGACTAAGCATATTCTATAACTGGTGCCTAGATTTAGGCACGGATTATAGAATATGCTCAGTTGATATTTCAGCACTTAAATCTACGCGCATCTATTTACACCAACAAAAACATGGTGCAAATCTCGGTGCGTAGATTTAGGCGCACTAGGCCATATTCTATTAACTAAGCGTGTAAATTTCGGAACACCCACGAAACGCCCCTAACAATAACCCGTTTTGCCTGCACATGTAAAGCTTGGTGCACACCGTTACAGAATACGCTTAGCGACTTGTGTGCCTAAATTCTAATCGGTGCCAATTAGTGCTCATTACTGCTTCTTAACTGCTGTTATCAGCGCTCATTAGCTTGCTAAGATTGTTAAGTTATGCGCATTGTTATAGAATCTGCGCCAATTTTGGCGTGGATCTCTAGGCGTGCATTATATAGAATCCGGGGGACAGTGCCTTGTTAAACATTTGATAGGTTTGAATAAATTCTACTTGAGCACCCTGGGAATGTGGATTGGGTAGGAGTGAGGGGTAGTAAGGTATAGCCTGTGTTGTTAGATCAAGCTGGTGATTGCAGAGAAGGAATAACCCTGCAGTCTTTTTTGTGTAACTTTCAGAGTTTTTAGATTAATTTTGATAAAAGTACATCACTATATTAGACTGCTTTGTTACAGCCAAGTGTTACTTGTATGTTGCACATAATGATTTGACTTACATATGTGCTATGTAATTTTTTGTGATGTTAATAAAAAGAGCATTTTTACAAAAATCACAAAACATTCTCTTAAAAACTGCTAAGTGGTTACTCAGGTTCCCTTTGCCTAATAACATTTTGTTTAAAGTAAACTTCCTTCACAGACTGAAAAGGAACAGAAGGGCACACTTCCCTGTAATTTATCCAGTTGCAAACTATGCCAAAATATTTCACAGGACCCCAAAGTCATCCACAAAGGAAACATATTCAACATAAAGGGATCTTTCACTTGCTCATCTTCCAATGTGGTATATATCATTCAGTGTGAAAAATGTAATGAAGGATGCTATATTGGAGAAACAGGCCAGATGCTTAAGACAAGATTCAATTTACATAGACATCATATAAACAATGCTGGTGCCAGCAGGGTTCCCACGCCTGTTGGGCAACATTTTACAGGACCAGGACACTGCACCAGTGACTTCACAGTGAGAATCCTCAAAGGTAACTTTAAAACCATACAAGAACGTAAGACCTTTGAAGTCAGAATGATTGAATATTTTAACACCCAACAGAAAGGACTTAACAAGGATCTGGGGTTCCTAGCCCATTATAAACCATAAAGCTGTATGTCTCTGTTGATCACCCTCCCCTCACCTATCCACACCCACCCTGTTAGAATACCAATGATATGCTTTGATGTCCCCATGCATACTTCCTACCCACCCCCATCCTCCCACCCTGTCAGACTGTCATAGCAATGCTTGAATGTTTTCACTTATATACACTGTCAGCTAGCACATTTGCTTATTTCCGATCTGACGAAGAAGGGCAACCTTCGAAAGCTAATCAAGAAATGTATTAAGTTATGTCCAATAAAAAAGGTATCATCTTATTTTCTTTTCCATGTTTTATTTTGTTTGATTTCTATTGATAAGTTTAAAGATCAGAAACCATATATGCAATCGTAGTGGAAATCAGGAGGGGGTAAAAACTGTTTCACATCACTGTACATGACTTATAAAAGATCCTAAAAACTGCTGGAAAACAAGAATTTTTGAATCATGAAAAAGTATCAATGAAAAGAGGAGGTTCAAAGTAAGAAAAAAAACATGCAATGTAAGAGTAGTCACATGGAAGGTAAAATAACAATAACCCACTACTATTACTCACCCCTGGCTTGACTGCATCAATACTGGTTTTGAGCTTTACCTAAAAGGATATATCAGTAGGCCACTCACACCCATCTTATTATGTTTGTCTGCATTTCTTTCTATTTATTTCTAGTTATGTATAATTTCCATTACAATTATCAATTACTGTTTAGCTCTAAAGGCAACACCTTAGAAAGTTCTGAAACAAAAGGGCAGGTTTATCCAGGGTAGCAGCCCTTAGAACATTCACCAATCTACCTGCCACATAGTGAATAAATATATACCATTCCTGTAAAGGTTACATGAAACATGATATATTGCAACCCCCCTTTTTTATTTTCCAAAATTTCAGTTTTTCCAGAAACCAAAATGAAAGATTCCATCATTAAGGAAAATAGAACATTTTTCTTTTATGGTCATACAATAAGGGGATAATTTTACACAGCTTTTCCCATGTGTACAGCCTGTTTTACACGCAGAAAATAGCTTTTATAAAATTGAACCGCCATATATACACCTACTTATGTACAAACTGTGTACAATTGTTCCTGGAGGTGTGGCTTGGGTATAGCGGATACAGTCACAAAAGAGAGGGAATACAGTATACAAGAACAATCAAACAAACAAAGCAAACACTGGGCCTTCAGGATTGAGAAAAATGTAGTTCTTTATTTATAATGGAGACCCGACACGGTCCGTGTTTCGGCGTACAAACGCCTGCATCAGGGGTCAGTTTTTTAATGCAACTTTTTCACCAACAGCCAGCGCCAAGGAGGCCCCCTATGGAGCTGCGCGAAGCAGCCTCGGTAGGACTGCAGCTGTGTGTGTGGAGGCGCAGTGCGGACTTACCGCACCAGTAGTGGAGTGAGGTGCGGCACAGGCACAGGCTCCGTAGGGGGCCTCCTTGGCGCTGGCTGTTGGTGAAAAAGTTGCATTAAAAAACTGACCCTTGATGCAGGCGTTTTTACGCCGAAACACGGACCGTGTCGGGTCTCCATTATAAATAAAGAACTACATTTTTCTCAATCCTGAAGGCCCAGTGTTTGCTTTGTTTGTTTGTTTGGGTATAGCGGAGGCATATTTTATAAAATAGGCAGGTACACGCGTAGAGTACATTACACATTTACACAGTTTCAGAGCAGGTGTAAATGTGTGCATCAGCATTTATTTGTTACTAGAGCTGGTTTGGGAACGTATTTTAGAAAGGAACATAGATGCCTAACTTGTTTTTATAAAATACAAAATATTCCTTATAAGAATTTTACACAGGACCATCAAACACCAGGGGAGCATTTTATGGTTATCACTTCTTCGCTCAAAATCACCATGGCCAAATATATTAAAATACCTGATAGCAATTTTCAGTTCAAAACAGATAAGTGCATGTATAATATTCTCTCTCAATAGATGCCATGTCCAACTAGACCTCATCCTACACACACCCATGCTATAAGATCTATGACTATTTGAAGACTTCAACAGGAATAACATATCATTCGTCGATCCGTCACTTCTTTAACACGGCTACCAACATAACCACACACAGCTTGTAACCCACAATACTTTCTATCACAAACTGTATCTTCACAATTATATCGCTATGTAATTTCAAATTGTATCTTTATTTCTTTATCTGTAAGCCACACTGAAACTGTTGTATAACGTGAGATATAAATGACACAATAAATAAATAATCCACTCCAACATATGTTTTGATTAAATCTACCCTCAGGTATTTCGCCTCACAAAATAGACAAATTATCTGCTAGAATATCTTCATTTTCGGTGCTTTGAAATGCAACAGCAAAGTAGGTAGGCACTAATTCTAAAAGTTGTTAGTGCTGCAACATGGCTTCCAAATCAAGTATTGAATCAAATAGTGTGATGACTTGGGTTCAAGAATTTTCTTTTTGCCTGTACTTAGGGCTCTGTTTACTACGCTGCAGGCGTGCAAACTTTTTAGCTTTCACTAAAAATTAACGCACGCTAATGATAGAGACACCCATTATATTCCTATGGGTGTCTCTAGCGTTAGTGTGAGCTAAAACGTTTGCATGCCTACAGTGCGGCTTAGTAAACAGGACCCTATGTATTTATATGATAATTATATTTACTTTCTTTTTTTTCTCCTCTGCTGCTCCCTTGATGTGGATAATACCAGATTATGTGTTTCTTTCTTATATTTCTGTTTTTGATTTTCCTTGATGGCATTTTCTTTGTATTATTGTAATACAATTATATTTAAATGCAAATAAAAAAAAAGAGTGAAGACTAACTTAATCAATACTTCTTGGACTTAAAATAATATATTTCTATAATTCTTCTTTCATATTAAAAGTGTGCAAAATGTGTAGATCAGTGAAACGAACTCCTACTTTAATGCATTCTTAACTGTATTTTTTTAGACAGTAGAACGTGAAAAATAGGGAGGAGTGGCCTAGTGGTTAGGGTGGTGGACTTTGGTCCTGGTGAACTGAGGAACTGAGTTTGATTCCCACATCAGGCACAGGCAGCTCCTTGTGACTCTGTGCAAGTCACTTAACCCTCCATTGCCCCATGTAAGCCGCATTGAGCCTGCCATGAGTGGGAAAGCGCGGGGTACAAATGTAACAAAAATAAAATAGATACTAATGGAGAGTCTAGATGTAATGCTTCTACTCCACTAGCAACATTCCATGTAGAAGGCTGCGCAGGCTTCTGTTTCTGTGAGTCTGACGTCCTGCACGTACGCAGAAGCCTGCGCAGCTACATTGGTGATCTGCAAGGGCCGACTTCTACATGGAATTGTTGTTAGTGGAATAGCAATATTCATTGTAGAATCTCAAATAGTAGCAACAGTGGAGGAGTGGCCTAGTGGTTAGGGTGGTGGACTTTGGTCCTGGTGAACTGAGGAACTGAGTTCGATTCCCACTTCAGGCACAGGCAGCTCCTTGTGACTCTGGGCAAGTCACTTAACCCTCCATTGCCCCATGTAAGCTGCATTGAGCCTGCCATGAGTGGGAAAGCGCGGGGTACAAATGTAACAAAAAAAAAATGTACAGTGGCATGAAGACTTTTTAAAAAGCACTGTAGCTTGAGTCTTAGAGTTCACTTTTTCAGTAAAGTGATAAGTACAGAAAAGAAATATGTAAACTGCTTTGACTGTACCACAGAAAGGCAGCATATAAAAGTCCCCTTCCCAAACCCAACCCCCCTCCCGACTTTTTATGCAGTCAGAGAAGATCTGAACCACAAGCCTGAGAGAAAAGCAGAGAGGGAGCAATATTTAAGGGAGTCAGTTTTAAACTGATTTTTTTTAATGTCTCATGGTATTCTCATTTTTAATTAAGCAAATTAAGAAACTGAAATATAAACAAAAATAAATACTCACCATACCAACCCTGCTTCCATAGCTTATTTATGATCACCAAGTTTCCATTTTCAGGTAACCCAGAAATGACTGGCACTGTGCCACCTCAACTTCAGATGCACACCCATCATTAATACCACAATTAGATGGTTATGTATCAAAAATATCACAAACTCTTTCACTTGACTCATCCGGCTGAAAGGTACATAGTGTAGAACAGTGTTTCTCAACCTTTTTGAACTTGTGGACCAACAAATTGGCAGAGAAACTCGGGGAAGTGGAAACAAAAACCAGAAGATTTTGGGTTTCTTCTACTCCTTACCACTGTTCATCCTCTCCCTACTCGACACAGGGCCCTGTTTTACTAAGGTGCGCTAGTGTTTTTAGCACGCATAAACTCTAGAGACACCTATATATTCCTATGGGTGTCTCTAGCATTCAGTGTGTGCTAATTTTTAGCGCATGCAAAAAAACGCTAGTGCACCTATAGTGCAGTTTACTAAATAGGGCCCTTAACATCCCTATCTGTATACTCACCTGAGATGGTGGGGATCCCAAGCCCTGCCAGCTGAAGACCTCCCACCTCCCCCGATGGAGAAGAAAACACTGCTCTCCACCTTAGCAGTGTGCATCAGCTCCCTGAGCTGCCAACACCAGCACATGCTTAGGGTCAATGCAGATTACAGCAATATAACTAGGCTTGTCTCTCATGTACAGTTAAATATGAAGTATTAAAATCAAATTTTCTTCAACCGATAAGCTTAAAAATATATTATGGTTTTAAGAACACCTGAAATTAAACTGAACCACCAAGACGACAGACTGTGACATGTGCCCCCCCCCCCCCAGTATCATCATGTGAAATATAAAGATAGCAGGTGTAAAATTTCAAAAACTGACATAATCCAATCACATCACAAATGAACAAAAAAATAAAATTAAAAAAAATTAGGTGATATTGGACTACCAAAGAGAAGATACTGAACTGTAGCAGGCATTCTCCTAGGACAGCAAGCTTTATATTCTCACAAGTGGGTGTCGCCGACCCATGTTGTCCAGTCCGGGACTTATGAATAGCATAAGCAGAACTTTGTGGAGCAAGAGACATGCTCCACCACCCATGCGCGAGTGCGTTCCTGCCCACCGCAAGAATGCAGTCTCCTCAGTTTTATACTACAGCAAAAAAGTAAAAATAAGAAAGGAGACCACTGCAAGGGGAAGTGGGAGGAATTATGAGAATATGAAGCCTGCTGTTCTCAGAGAATACCTGCTACAGGTAAGAATCTTCGCTTCCTCCGAGGACAAGCAGGCTTACAGATTTCTCACAAGTGGGGTATCGCTAGCATCCAGGCTCAACAAAAACAACAAGCACTGGTCAATTGGGCCTCGCAATGGTGAGGACATAACACAGAATAACCTGGAACTATATAGAATCTGAATGAGAGTGCAGCCTGGAAAAGAATAAAGTGAAGGAAATGCAATTTGCCAGCCAATTAGAAATGGTGGGTTTCATGATGGCGACCCCCATCCTGTTGGGATCAAAAGAAACAAAAAGCTGGGCGGACTGTCTGTAGGGCCTGGTCTGCTCTATGTAGTAGGCCAATGCTCTCTTGCAATCCAAGATGTGCAAAGTGCTTTCGCCAGGATGGGCAAGAGGTCAGGGAAAGAATGTTCGCAAGACAATCGACTGGTTCAGATGGAACTCAAGACACCACTTTCGGCAGGAACATAGGATGCGTGCAGAGGACTACTCTGTTGTGATGAAACTTAGTATAAGATGCATTCACCTGACTCTATGAGCTAAAGTAACAGCCACCAAGAAAATGACCTTCCAGGTTAAGTACTTCAGATGGCAGGAATTCAGTGGCTCAAAAGGAGCTTTCATCAGCTGGGTGAGAATGACGTTGAGATCCCATGACACTGGTGGAGGTTTGACAGGGGGCTTTGACAAAGCAAATCTCTCATGAAGTGAACAACTAGAGTCTATCCACAGATGGACTTACCATTTACACATTGATGATAAGCACTAACTGCACTGAGGTGAACCCTTATGGAGTTGGTCTTGAGACCAGACTCTGATATGTGAAGAAGGTATTCAAGCAGGGTCTGTGTAGGGCAAGCAAGGGGATCTAGGGGCTTGCTCTCAAACCAGACGGCAAACCACCTCCATTTAAAAGAATAGCACCTCTTAGTGGAGTCCCTCCTGGAAGCCAGCTGGAAGCCAGCAAGACCCGGGAGACAACCTCTGAAGGACCCAAGAAAGTGAATTCTAGGCTCTCAACATTCAAGCTGTGAGAGCCAGAGACTAGAGGCAGGGATATACATACATAGTAACATAGTAGATGACGGCAGAAAAAGACCTGCACGGTCCATCCAGTCTGCCCAACAAGACAACTCATGTATGCTACTTTTTGTGTATACCCTACTTTGATTTGTACCTGTGCTCTTCAGGGCACAGACCATATAAGTCTGCCCAGCACTATCCCTGCCTCCCAACCACCAGCCCCACCTCCCACCACCGGTTCTGGCACAGACTGTATAAGTCTGCCCAGCACTATCCCCGCCTCCCACCACCGGCTCTGGCACAGACCGTATAAGTCTGCCCAGCACTATCCCTGCCTCCCAACCACCAGCCCTGTCTCCCAACCACCGGCTCTGGCACAGACTGTATAAGTCTGCCCCGCACTATCCCCAACCTCCCACTACCGGCTCTGCTATCCAATCTCATTATCTAGGAACTGACAAAGCTTTGTGCAGGATGTAGAAGAGATCCCTCATTCTGAGTGATGAGGGTCGGAAAACACTCATTTCCAGCACCGCGGCTTCTTTGGAGGATAGCTCCAGAAGTAGAGGGAACCATATCTGCAACGGCCAGTATGGCACGATCAGAATCATGGTTCTGCGGTCTTGCTTGAGTTTCAACAAAGTATTCCCCACTAGAGGTATGGGAGGATATACATAACAAAAGACCCGTTCCCCAACTGAGGACGAGGGTACCTAAAGCTAGTCTGTCGTGGGTCTGAAGCCTGGACCTTCTGGTTGATCCGAGTGGCAAAGAGATCTACCGAGGGGGTGCCTCACACTCGGAAGATCATGTGGGCTATGCCCATATTGAGAGATCACTCGTGTGGTTGCATTATCCTGTTCAGTATGTTGGCCAGGGTATTGTTTTTGCCTGCCAGATAAGTGGCTGGAAGGAACATGCCATGTTTACGAGCCCAATGCCACATCCAGACAGTCCTCCTGATACAGAGGGCATGATCTGCTGCCCCCCTGCTTGATGGTGTAATACATTGCAACCTGATTTGGATGAGCACTCCAGATCAACCGGAGCTCCAGGAGATTGAGCTGAATATTCGTTTCCTGGGCAGACCACACATCATAGGTGTGAAGCCCATCTACATGAGCCCCCCATCCCAGGAGAGATGTATCTGTCGTCAGCATCTTTTGTAGCTGAGGAATTTGGAATGGAAGTCCCAGAGTCAAATTAGATTGAATGATCCACCACTGAAGGGAGTGTACAAGCCATCTTCCAAGCTCTCTGTGGCTTGATACTACTGAGAAGCCAGGGTCCATTGAGCTGATCTCATGTGAAGAGGTGTCATGGGTGTAACACATACTGTGGAAGCCATGTGGCCCAACAATCTCAACATCTGCCGAGCTGTGACCTCCTGAAAGGCTAGAACCGAGGAAGTGAGTGCAACAAAAGTGTCCACTCTCAGCTCTGGAAGGAAGACTCAAACCTTCTGAGTACTGAGCAGGGCTCCTATGAGCACCAATTGTTGGACAGGGTGAAGATGGGACATAGGGTAATTTAAAATGAACCCTAGTAGCTCAAGCTCCTGAATTATCATTAGAATGGACTCGTGAGCACCATCTGAAGAAGTGCTCTTTAACACACAATCATCGAGATACAAGAACACATGGACTCCCAGCTAGACATTTGGTGAAGACCCTAATTTAAAATGAACCCTAGTAGCTCAAGCTCCTGAATTATCATTAGAATGGACTCGTGAGCACCATCTGAAGAAGTGCTCTTTAATACACAATCATCGAGATACGAGAACACATGGACTCCCAGCTAGACATTTGGTGAAGACCCTAGGAGCTAATGTGAGGCCAACAGGCAACATGCGGTACTGAAAATAATGTGTTTCCAACCGAAATCAAAGATACTTCCAGTGGGGTGGAAGTATTGGGATGCGCGTATATGAATTATTCAGAGAGCATAGGCAATCATTTTTCTGAATCATTGGGAGAAGGGTGCTTAGGGAAAGCATCCTGAACTTATCTCAGACTAGGAATTTGTTCAGGGCCCTTAGATCTAGGATGGGACGCATCCCCCCACCCCGTTTCCTTTTGCACAAGTAAGTACCTGGAAAAGAATCCCCACCCTTCCTCCCCTGGTGGAACTGGCTTGACTGCATGGGTCATCAGAAAGGCCAAGAGTTCCTCTGCAAGTACCTGCTTGTGCTAAGAGCTGTACAAATGAGCTCTTAGTGGGCAATCTGGAGGTTTTAGATACCCACTAAGTGTGTATCTGAGATGGACTATTTGAAGAATTTGTCAGAGGTTATAAGGGGCCATCTTTCGTGGAAAAACTTCAGTCTCCTCCCGACCAGTAAGTCGTCTGGGAGAGGCAATTTTACTGCAGTTATGCTCTGCTGGAGCCAGTCAAAAGTTCATCCCTTGCTTTGCCTGGGGAGCAGCAGGGGCCTTTGGCGCACGCTGTTGACGTGAACGAGTGTGCTGGGGTTGAGCCTGAGCAGGCTGACGAGCCAAGGGGTTATACCTACACCTCTGATAGTAATAGGTACTGCTCCTTGGCTTGCCTTTTGACCCGCTTTCTGCTGTTTGATCAACTGGTGAAATTACTCGGCTTCCTCCGGAGGGAGTGTCTCAGCCAGGTCCAATAACTTGCGCACCGAGTTACGCAAGTAGATGTTCTGAAGAACTGGTAGGTTTGAATTCGGGAGATGAGCATTGAAGATTGGAACATCTTTCTCCCAAAAGAATCCAGGGTTCTAGCTTCTCTACCTGGGGGTGCTGAGGCAAAGTCCCTGGAACTCCTGGCTCTTCTGAGGGTGGATTCCACCACCATGGAATTGTGAGGCTCCTGAGGCTGATCAAAACCAGGTGTACTGTGGACCTGGTACATGGTATCTATCCTCTTGGGTATGACTGGGACCAATAGAGGGGACTCCCAATTCCTAATGAGGATTTCCTGGAGTACCTCGTGGATAGGACAGTCATTGCCTCCCTAGGAGGAGATGTGTAGTCCAGGACCTCGAGCATCTTGGCCCTTTCCCCTTTTTAGGTGGAGGGGAGGGTTCAGAGGGAATTCCATAGGACTCATCAGAGGTGAGACCATTATATTCTTATGTTTACTGGTTGCATATATGAGGGTCTTAAGGGATAATGCACCTATTAAAATGAGTGTTTTGCAATCCTGAAACCCTTTAGATTTTTAGGGGTTCCAAGCAATCCTGGCACTGCCTTGGTTTGGAGCTTTATACATCCAGGAACCTAAAGGATAGCACCTTACAATGCAAAGACACACAGAGGGGAAGAAAAGGCTGTACCCCCCTCCCCCAAAGGAAGTATAAAAGGTGAGACATGGAAGCAGGATATGGAAATAGGATCAAAAGCACCTCAAATTTTTCTTCTATGGGTTTTATTCCTTCACTTCTTTTTGAACCTTTATTTTTTTTTTCCATGACTGATGGGATTGCATAGGCGAGCCGAAATGAAAGAGCTAAATCGTGGAAGGCTGCATTCCTTCCTCTAATCCTGTGAAGCTGTGTGCCAGCAGAGCTCTGGGAGTCTGAATCTTTCCAAACACAATGGTGGACATGACTGCAAGGAGCACATGCTCATACACAGTGGCACAACTGCACAACACTTTAACTCATGCTTGCTCTAATCCCTGAGTTCATGACACCTCATTCAGGGAAAAAAAAAAAAAAAACACAAAACAGAATGTCTCCAGTTCTCAGAATGAAGTGCCGAAACAAAGCCAAGACATCCCGTAAAGCCATCACATGCTATGCAGAGACCTGCTGGTAACAGATCCACAAGCTCTCTGGGAGAAAAATGTGTGTGTATTGGGGGGGGGGGGGCAGCAATGGGGACCCCATATGAGAATAAATCTCAAACCACTATTACAACTGAAAAATAGAGTTAAATATGGGTACATTCCTGTATGGCAGATGGATGGATATGCTGCCAATAAAATAAAGTTTGTTGAATACCTCTTGCTTTAAGAATGGTAGTTTTAAGGACAGAATCATTCAAGTATACTTTCTGGTTAAAGGTATTAATCCGCAAACGAATCTTTTCCGGAGATGGGAAGGCGGTAGAACGAGAGGACATGAAATGAGATTGAAGGGGGGGCAGACTCAGGAAAGATGTCAGGAAGTATTTCTTCACGGAGAGGGTGGTGAACGCTTGGAATGCCCTCCCGCGGGAGGTGGTGGAGATGAAAACGGTAACGGAATTCAAGCATGCGTGGGACAGGCATAAAGGAATCCTGTGCAGAAGGAATGGATCCACAGAAGCTTAGCTGAAATTGGGTGGCGGGGGGAAGAGGGGTTGGTGGTTGAGAGGCTAGGATGGGGGAGGGCAGACTTATACGAGGTCTGTGCCGGAGCCGGTGATGGGAGGCGGGACTGGTGGTTGGGAGGCGGGAAATACTGCTGCACAGACTTATACGGTCTGTGCCCTGAAAAAGACAGGTACAAATCAAGGTAAGGTATACACATATGAGTTTATCGTGGGCAGACTAGATGGACCGTGCAGGTCTTTTTCTGCCGTCATCTACTATGTTACTATGCTCCTGCTGCAACCTTAGTAAGCAATAAGAGAGACCAGTAAACTATGCTAGGTTTATGAACATAACTATCAATCCACTGTCCACAACAAATACATAACTGTCAGTTCAATATGTAATTCCTATACTTATCAATGGGATTCCCCCCCCCCCCCTCACAGATGGCATATCTTAGAAAACTGGTAAAAGGAGCTTTTTGCTTGGCTGAGAGAAAAAAAAAAAAAGAGGCTGCAGTAAGATGCTTGGCTCCAATCACTCTGCCAACTCAAATGTTAAACTCGTATCAGGGTCATGGCAAAGTTGGAACAGCTCTGCCACCTGTTCAGAAATGGAGGACTTTTTTTTTTTTTCCCCCTAGACCTTTGTTCCGAGAACAGACTGTTGTTTTTATAAGCAGTCACTCACTAGTCACAATGCTTCACACTTCTGCTAGTTTCATGGTATAAAAGCACCTTTAATGGTCACAGGTCTGGCAGAAAATGTAGGGGTTGTTTACTAAAGCTTAGCATAGGAATAAAATAAGCCCTGCTGCAGATAACTCAAGCTAAGCTTTAGTAAACAGTGGGGTTAATCTGGGAAATACTGGTATATACCGTATTTTTTGGACTATAAGACGCACCTTTTTCCTCCTCTACAACCTAGGTGCTCTGGTGCGTCTTGTCCGAATGTCTCCCATTTCCAGGGTCCGTCCGTCCATCTCCCTCCCTCCCGAGTTCCGGGATCCCCAGCCCGCCCTCCCTCCCTCCAAGATCGCCCGCCCTCTCTCCGAGATCCCCTTCCCTCCCGCCCGCCATCCCGAGTTCCAAGATCCCCTTCCCTCTCTCTGAGTTCTAAGTAATTTTACCTAGTCGGGGCAGCAGCAGCAGAAGCGAAAACCATGCAGCCTCGGCACGTCACTCTTCCCTGTTCTGTTTTTCTCAGCTCTGGTCCCGCCCTCAGTGGGCAGGACCAGAGCTGAGAAAAACAGAACAGGAAGAGTGACGTGCCGAGGCTGCATGGTTTTCACTTCTGCTGCTGGCTCAACTAGGTAAAATTACTTAGAACTCAGAGGGAGGGAGGGAAGGGGATCTCGGAGCTCGGGAGAGCGGGCGGGAGGGAAGGGGATCTTGGAGGGAGGGCGGGCGATCTCGGAACTCGGAGGGAGGGTGGGCTGGGGATCCCGGAAGTCGAATTTCTCTACGTTCGGACTATAAGACGCACCCCCCATTTTCCTCCCAAATTTGGGGGGAAAAAAGTGCGTCTTATAGTCCAAAAAATACGGTATATTTTAATACTGGTGTAAACTCAAAGACCTTGAGGTGCAATCACCTTTTACTGCACAATATAATTATCCATCATTGCACCAACCCCTTACCTCGTATCATTTATCAAAAAAAAATTTTTGGATCTTGATGTTTTTATTACTTTATACCAGCAATTTTAGATGGCAGTATTCAATGTCCAATATTCAAATTTGAATATTGGACATTGCGTTTTCCGGCATTGTGTGGAGACTTAACAGACGTCTATCCAAGTAAGCCAAAATATATGATAGCGATATCAAGATTGAATTAAGATACGTTTTTTTTTCATATACAACCAACTAGCAGTAGAAAACTGTGTATGAGTTTGTAATAATGAATATCAATGCAGATATTAATCAGGGTATTGTATTTAGAATGTTGTTGTCCTGAAGACACCATTGGAGGGTGAAACGAGGCACCGCATTTAGAAAGAGAAAAGCAAACAAGCAAGAGAACAGGAAGACGGTAGACTAATGATTGATTGGAATCACGGATCCACATGAGGATAAATCACAGTAGTTATTCGCCAACCTACACTACCACTCTAAGCCATGCGATTTTGTCAAGAATGTTAGTACGAGAACAATGAAGGATTAAGGAAATTTGAACATTTAAATACTGGACATTAAACATTGCCATCTAAAAATTGCTGGTATAAAGTTAGAAAAACATTATCAAGATCCAAAAAAATATTTGATAAATTATAGGAGGTAGGGGGGTTGGTGCAATGATGGATAATTATATTGTGCAGTAAAAGGTAGATTGCACTTCATGTGGTATGCACTTTGGTTACACTGAGCACCCCAAAAAAAATTTTTAATAAAAATATTTTTAAAGATTAGGGGAAGTATGAAGAGTAATTTACTGGTGATAAGTTAGAAAGTTAAAATTTAATGCCAAGAAGTGCAGACTGATGCACTTGGGGTGCAGAAATCCAAAAAAGAGATGCACCAGATAAGAAGGGAGAGATTGGTAAGCTCAGCTCAGGAGGGACCTTGGTGTGATGGCATCTGAGGATCTCAAGGTAAGGAAACAATGCGACAAGGAGGTGGCCGTGGCCAGAAGGATGCTAGGCTGCATACAGAGGGGTATAACCAGCAGAAGAAAGGAGGTGTTGATGCCCCTGCACAAGTCATTGGTGAGGACCCACTTGGAGTACTGTGTTCAGTTTTGGAGGCCGTATCTTGCTAAGGGTGAAAAAGGCTTGAAGAGGTTCAAAGAAAAGCAACAAAATTGTTTGGGGTTTGTGTAGCAAGTTGTACAAGGAGAGACTTGATGACCTGAACATGTATATCCTGGAGGAAAGGAGAGACAAGGGTGAGATGATACAGACATTCAAATATTTGAAAGTTATCTACAAACAAACCTTTTCCAGAGACAGGAAGGTGATAGAACTAGAGGACATGAATTGAGGTTGCAGGGGGGCCGACTCAGGAATGATGTCAGGAAGTACATTTTCACAGAGGGAGGTGGTAGATACCTGGAATACCCTCCTCCACAGGAGCTGGTGGAGATGAAAATGGTATTGGAATTCAAAAATGCGTGGGATAAACACAAAGGAATCCTATATAGAAGGCATGGAACCAAACAAGTTTAGCAGTGATTAGATGGCAACACCAGTAATTGGGAAGCAAAGCCAGTGCCAGGCAAACTTCTACGGTCTGTGCTCTGATCGTGGCTGGACAGATAGGCCAGAGCCAGGCAGACTTCTACGGTCTGTGCCTTGAAAATGGCAAGGACAATTCAAAATCAAGTATACATATGTAGTATCACATCATACCTTATGCTATGTTTATCTTGTTGGGCAGACTGGATGGACCGTGAAAGGTCTTTATCTGCTGTCATCTACTATGGGGCTCATTTTCAAAGCACTTAGACTTGAAAAGTTACATAGTAATCTATGGAACTTTGTAAATGTAAGTGCTTTGAAAATACGCCTCCATGTAACTCGCTTTCCATTAGGTGTTTCAGCTCTGCTTCTGGTCCCGCCCTCATTTCCTGTTTGCGGAAGGGTGGGACCAGAGGCAGAGCTGAAACAGAAGCGAAGGCAGTCTAAAGCGCCGTGCCTGCTCGACTTCACTGTTGCCGGCGGACCACGAGGGGAGGGGCAGCTGCACACGTCCTGCTTCCACTCGGACGGTACAGACAGAGGGAGGGAGTCGCAGACCAGTGGAACTCGGAGAGACAGCCGACACTTCCGAAGGGGAGGGGCAGCCGCACACATCCTGCTTCCACTCGGAGGACACAGAGAGAGGAGGGAGGCACCGGGGTGTGGAACTCGGACGACAGGGGGTGCGTGGAACTCGGAGGGCAGGGGAGGAGAGGGAGGGAGGGGGTTCTGGAACTCAACTGAGAGCGCCGGTCCTGGAATGCGGAGGACAGGGAGGGAGGGAGGTAGGGGCCATGGAACTCGGAGGGGAAGGGGCCTGGAACTCCTCGGAGTTCCAGCTCTCACTCCCTCGGTCTCTGTCTTTGGAGTTCCACACCCCCGCATGTCCGTCCCTCTCTCTCCTTGGACAGGGAGGGAGGCAGGAGGCCAAGCTGCAACTGTGAGGAAAACCTTGCTAGCGCCCATTTCATTTCTATCAGAAACGAGCATTTTTTACTAGTGTTTTTATAAAATCACAAGACAATGACCAAACTGATTCTCTAACCCCCCTGGTTACTGTATATTTGGGGCTGCTCTGCCCGCTGGAATGGAGGTTTTGTTTTTGTTTTAATTTATCCTGACGCTAAAAGTAGGGATGGAGATAACCTTATATAAGAAATCTCACTCCAGAATTCTAGAGCAGGGTTGTCCAACCTCAGTTCTCGAGGAGTGCAATCCAGTCGTGTTTTCAGGATTTTACCCAATGAATATGCATGAGATCTATTTGCATGCACTGTCTCTATTGATGCAAATAGTCTTATACATACTCATTGGAGAAATCCTGAAAACCCAACCTGGCGAGGGCTGAGATTGGAAACCCCTGGTCTAGAGAGAGGGGCACATGTCAGATCTGTTCCTCATTCCCCATGCTAATTGCCCTAGCTGGCTAGCGTTAGGCAAAATGGGAGAAAAGTAGTTAACTGGCTATTATGGGTTAAGTGGGCAATAGCAGAAAAAATTCTATTATATGTAGATGAACCTTGGTGGTGATGAGGAACCCTAATGAGCTTCTTCCACATTTACTGCATAAACTAGAGGAGTACTCTAAAGATGTTGAGTGTTGGGAAAACTGAGACATTAGGAGTGGGGTCATTCATCGACCTCCCACCCAGAAATGCCAAAAGATCCGCCCACACCTATCTCAATCTACACTTCCCCAGCTGCAAAGGATAAAAATACAAACTAACACATGCGTCCAAGCTTCTCCTACATGAGCACGCAGTTGTGGAATGCACTACCAAACCGCTTGAAGACAACGAAATAACTAACTTTCGCAAATCGTTGAAAACCTCTCTCTTCACCAAAGCCTACCACGAGAACCCATAATTAACTACAACACATCACCACTCCTCCCTTATTATGACTGTCTTCTTTTGATAATTGCTTGATTAGATCGACTTGTTATTCTTACTATCCTTAATATCTCTGTAACACCAATTGTATTTTTCGTACCCTGAAATGGTGACGCCATAACAGGTCTTTGTAAGCCACATTGAGCCTGCAAATAGGTGGGAAAATGTGGGGATACAAGTGCAATAAATAAATAAATAATAGAGGAGTACTCTAAAGATGATGAGTGTTGGGAAAACTGAGACATTAGGAGTGGGGTCATTCTAGGATGACATGAAAGGGGAGGGAGGAGGATTTTCTTTTTCAGTGGGCACTTTGGGATAAATATTTCAACTGACTCAAACGAGCTTTATGAACTCAATAACCCTCCCATGGTCCAATTTGACTCAGCTGGATGGGCCATTTAGTGGCTTATAAAATTATATTTTTTACGCAATTACCATTATTCATCCCAGCAAAATGGTTGCAGTGAGGGTAGAAGGCGATACGGAAATTGTTTTTGTCTTTTTTTTAGGGGAGGGGGATGGCAGAGTGAGAATCAGCCACAGGGGGTTATCATGGAAAAAAAAAAAAAGAAGAGGTGGGTTAAACTACCCCATTTTGAGGGATTATTATAAAGCAGCGGTAGTGAAAGCTCTAAAGCAGGGGTTCTCAACATAGTCCTCAAGACACACCTAGCCAGACTTTCAGGATATCCACAATGAATATGCATGAGGTAAATTTGCATGCACTACCTCCATTGTATGTAAATGTACCTCATACATATTAATTGTGGGTATCCTGAAAACCTGGATAGGTATGTCCCAAGGACTGGGTTGAGAACCCCTACGCTAAAATATTATAGACCAAAAGTGGTACAACTGGGTGGGCATGAAAAAAAAAAAGTAACGCTTCCTTCATATTCAGTTTTTGAAGAAGGGAACCCAAGGCTAGCAAACAGCAGAAGGTACAGCATCTTAATGAACACCTGCTCCTGGGTCCACTCAAAAATGTGGAAAGAAATGAGGGCAAGATAGGGATTAACTTAGTCTGGATAGGGGTGCCTATGGGCGTATACACGGTTAGCGCACACTAATTTTTTTTGCATATGCTAAAAACGCTAGTGCACCTTAGTAAACAGGACCCTTTATGTTCTTCTCTTGCCCTCTTGTATTGGTTGTATTTGCCTATTTGCTCTTACTTGTATTGCAAATGGTTCTATCACCAAGGTAAATATAGCAAGCAATGTTTGGACAAGATCTTGGAAGAAAGTCCATAAACCAATATTAAGCTGGCATTGAGGAAAATTCGCTGCTTATTCCTGTGATAGCACCATGAAATCTATTTTACTCTTTGGTATCATGTCAGGTACCTGTGACCTAGATTGTCCACTGCTAGAAAACAGGGTACTGGGCCTGACAGTCTGTCCCAGTGTTGCAATGCTTATGTACATGTCTAATTATGATGCTGGGAACCAGTGTCTTGTTTTGTCAGTGAAGACCAAGGAGGTTGGATAAAACAGGAGACGGTGAGCCTATCTAGTCCATTGTACGAGCTGAAGCCAGTAGGTGGAGCTTGCCGGCAGTAGGCGGAGTTGCCGCAGTTTTAGTATCCCAAAACAATAGCAGACGCTATTGAAAACAATAGCAAAAGATTATTAGAAATAAGGGACTGCCTATGTGTGGTCCAGATGTAACAAGTCTAAAGTAGAGAGCTGCACGGAAGAGGGATAGCGGGATATCCGTGGGGATGGATACAGTTCCTGCAGGATCCCCGAGGAAGTGCCTTCCCTCCTACGCGCCAGCGGGATGCAATGAGCAACTCTTAAAGAAACTTCAGACCGCCCAAAACACAGCAGCCAGACTTATATTTGGAAAAACGCGATTCGAAAGCGCCAAACCCCTCTGAGAAAAACTACACTGGCTTCCAATAAAAGAACGTATAGCTTTCAAAATCTGCACCCTAGTCCACAAAATTATCTATGGCGAAGCCCCGGGTTACATGGCTGACCTCATAAACCTCCCAACCAGAAATGCAGCCAGATCAACACGAACATACTTAAACCTCCACTACCCAAGCTGTAAAGGACACAAATATAAATAAATCTAAGCATCCAGCTTCTCCTACATAAGTACTCAATTGTGGAAAGATTACCAAAAGCTGTGAAAACAACGTACGACCATCTCAGCTTCCGGAAATCACTAAAGACCCACCTGTTTGAAAAGGTATACCCTACCGACCCAACTTAACCACCTAAATCCTGCAACACAACGTAACCTAAGCTCGTAATGAACACTTTATATCTCTTCTTCTCTACTATTCCCAATGTCTCTGTAATTATGAACCTAATTAGACTATAACACCACTTTGTATTTGTTTCTCTACCGATGTTGGTGTACGCCTTCACGGTCCCATGTAAGCCACACTAAGCCTGCAAATAGGTGGGAAAATGTGGGATACAAACGTAACAAACAATAATAATAATACCTCAAGATACCCTGGTGGTCTAGTGGCTTCTTTGGGGCAGGAAAGATCCCTACTCTTGCCCGCTACCACTGATCCTCTCGCTGTCCCCGCTTTTTTAAAACGGCTGCCGAGACTTCCAGCGGTGGCCTCGTGAGACTTCAGCAAAAATCTTGTGAGGCCACCACTTGAAATCTTGGCGGACATTTAAAAAAAAAAAAAAAAAAAAGCGGAGACAGTGAAAGGATCAGCGGCAGCAGACAGGAAAGAATATGGATATTTCCTGCCCTGAAGAAGCCACTAGACCACCAGGGTGCCTTGACTTACGTACCAGGATGGCTCTCAGGGCCGGAGGGGAGGTGGATGGATGGAGTCAGGATGATGTCAAAAAGTTGAAGCCAATTAGGTTAGTCTGCCAACAACAAAGAACAACATGGATGCAGCAGCTCAGAGGTTTGCTTGCTTTGTTTTGAGTGTACACAGAACAGATGAGACAGAGAGATGAGAGGCTGCTCTGATTTTTCCGCTTGACTTCATTTCAAGTATTGCTTAACGCCATCATATAACAGAGAGACACACATATTTCCTCCATAATTTGGATAATATAGGAAACTAGTAAAAAAGCCCCGTTTCTGATGCAAATGAAACGGGGACTAGCAATGTTTTCTTCTGTGTGCATGTGGGAGTGTGTGTGTCCCTGCCCTCTGGCCTCTTTCCCCTCCCCCCTCTGAGTCCTTCACTGTTACAGAGCCAGCGATTTGATTTCGTGCTCTGCTGTTTTCCTTCACTGACTGTGTTACAGAGAGGGCGGGGCAGACACTCATAGGGAAACCGGATATCTCGCCCCCTTCACACTTCCGGCTGGAGGCTTCATAGAACGTTGGTGTTGCTTTTTATATAGAGAGATCAGCATACAGTGAGAAGACTCCTGACGCAGGCCTGTACGGCCGAAACACAGCTGTGTCGAGTCCCTTTCTCCCTGCTATCTATTGATAAATAAAGCCTACTTTTTAACTTCAATAACCAAAGTGTCGCCGTTCTTTTATTTTATTTTTCATTTTTTATTATTTTTTATTTTTTCAGTCATCTTCGCTGTTTTGTCCAGTGGGGAAGGGGAAACACAGACTAACCTAAGTGGCTTCAACATTTTGATTTCACTTCCGTCTCCTGTTTTATCTAACCTCCTTGGTGTGCAGGCTAAAAAACTAATTCTAGAACAATGATATTTAAAAGAAGGAAATTAAATCAGATTGTTTCAACTATTCTTTACAGCACCGAGTCAGTTGGTAGCTGTTAAATGAGGGAAGAAAACAGAAAAATGGCAACTTTCTATCACAGAAGAACTGAACCTCTTTGTTGGACACACTGATTTACTGTAGGGCCCATAGCTGAAAAATACTTTCAGTATATGCCATGCTGGGCACTCTGGGGAACAAAGGGACAAGACAGTTCAGAGGTATCTCTCCATACTAAAAACAGTGGATAAAGTAATGAGAAAAATTAAACAGTTCTTGTTTTAACCATGTCCCTTAATCCCTTTTATAGCATTTCAAAACAAACATTACAAACTGTGATGGGAGAGGAGATTTAGAGCATGCTGTAATCCAGCAACCATGTAAAGAATGAATGGAAAGAATGATTCATAGCATCTACCTTTACAGCTTTGTGTAATATTAAACCTAAACAGGTTTGCAGAAAGTATGAGTGTTATTTCAAAGACTCCAAAAATTTTGTGTGAATTATTTATAATCAATATGTAGAACAGTATGCATTTATTTGTAATGCTGACTGGCTGGCCTTGGCTCTGTCTAGCACTGGTTGTCTTTTAGAGAAGGCTTCCACCCTGTTCAGTTCAGCTGTGGAATTCATTATGAAAGGAAGACCAGGGAAGGTAAAAAAAAAAACAAAAAAAACAAGGAAGTCTTTTGTTTGGTGATGTCAACTGGAAAGTATGAAGAGAATATATTTGTAAGTGCTGGGAGAGGAAAGCTCATTCAAATTTAATTCCAGTAAACTCTGACCTTGGGGGAAGGAGGTGGATGTAGGATGGTATTCAGATTTTCCATGCCTAGCTGACTTTGCCCTGACACAGCATGCTGTTAGTTTGCCAAAAACCAAGGCCTTCCTAGTTCAGTTCCAACTTCCACTGTTGAAACAGTGATGTGATTAAAAAACTCTCTTCATTTTTGATTTAAACATATATCCTATTATCAGTGGCGTTCCTAGGGGGGGCTGACACCCGGGGCGGATCGCCGATGCGCCCTGCCCCCCGGGTGCAGCGCCCCCCGGAACAGCGCGACGCCCCCCCACTGGCGAACCCTCCCCCCCCCGATCCCCCAGCGAAAGAACCCCCCCCCCCCCGGGTGCACGCCTGCCGGCTCTTCGTTTTCATGCTCCCTTTGCCCCGGAACAGGAAGTAACCTGTTCCGGGGCAAAGGGAGCATGAAAACGAAGAGCCGACAGGTGCGCGGCACCCCCCCCCCCCCCAGCGGCGTGCACCCGGGGCGGACTGCCCCCACCCTTGGTACGCCACTGCCTATTATAGCAAACTGTTTTATTCCTAGTGCCCAGGCACTTGATCAATCATTATATTAAAATCCAAACAATCAGATTAGAATGAGATGAACTGGATAGTTATTTATTTATTTAGATTTTGCTCGCAGCTTTTTCAGTAGTAGCTCAAGGTGAGTTACATTCAGGTACTCTGTTAGCTAAGGGGTCCTTTTACTAAAGGCATGCTAAAAGGTGGCCCGTGCTACCTTTAGCTCGTGGGTTTCCCATGCGCTGCGGCCACCTTTAACGCACCAGTAAAAAGGCCCATATTTGTGGGGATATTTTTTGTAATGGCCACGTGCTAATTTCCCCACTGGCGCATGGCCATTACTGCGGGAGCCCTTACTGCCACCTATTTAGGAGGTGGAACGGGCTCCTGCGCTACTTGGGTAGTGCGCAGTAATGTGCCTGCGCTACCCAATTAGCGCAGGCATACCTACTCTCTGCCCATGGACATGCCTTCTGCACTAAAAAATATTTTCCAACGTGGATTAGCACATGCTATGCGGAACACTACTGTGGGATGCCTCATCATGTCCTGCGTTAGGCCTACCACACGCCTTAGTAAAAGGGCCCCCAAAGGATTGCAATTTTAATGATATTCAATATAGAAATGATTGCATTTGCTACATCCGTGCATTATGAACTATGCTATATTATCTAATATACATACAGGAGACGCACACATCTGTGGCTTAGGAAAAATGCTGTACTTATGAAATGTGAAGGACCAGAAAAAAACAGAAATGTTTGGGAAAAAAAAAAAAAGATTCTTCTGTTCCTACCCCTCCCCATCCTGGTTCAGAAGTGGAAAAACTGGTGGTGGGGGGGAGGTGGATTCTTCTCATACATTTTCCTCTTGGAATGATGCATGAAATGCTTTTCAAGACATGTTAGGTGATAATAAGTTTTGTAGTGTAGGACAAATGTTTAACTGAAAATTCAGATTTGCTGTTAGTACTGTGATTTTGTTAGGATGACTTTTTTTTTTCTGTTTTAGAGTACTACTACTACTACTACTACTATTTAGCATTTTTATAGCGCTACAAGGCGTACGCAGCGCTGCACAAACATAGAAGAAAGACAGTCCCTGCTCAAAGAGCTTACAATCTAATAGACAAGAAATAAAGTAAGCAAATCAAATCAATTATTGTGTACAGGAAGAAGGAGAGGAGGGTAGGTGGAGGCGAGTGGTTACAAGTGGTTACGAGTCAAAAGCAATGTTAAAGAGGTGGGCTTTCAGTCTAGATTTAAAGGTGGCCAAGGATGGGGCAAGACGTAGGGGCTCAGGAAGTTTATTCCAGGCGTAGGGTGCAGCGAGACAGAAGGCGCGAAGTCTGGAGTTGGCAGTAGTGGAGAAGGGAACAGATAAGAAGGATTTATCCATGGAACGGGGTGTAGGGAAGGACGAGTGTGGAGAGATACTGGGGAGCAGCAGAGTGAGTACATTTATAGGTTAGTAGAAGAGAACTAAGGGCCCCTTTTACTAAGCAGCATTAAGCCCACTGCGGGCTTACCGCTTGTGAAACAGCAGCCCAGCGGTACATCCCACCCATAGCGCACCGTCATATCCGGCAGTAATCGGTTACCACCAGGTCAGCGTGGAAGCCCATACCGAAATGGCTCTCCCCCGAAACGGCCACACGACAAGTGATTTACTTGCCACTCGGCCATTTCCTGCAGGAAAGAAAGACGTCCCCTTTTACCCGCTGTGGTAAAAGGGGGCCTCAGCGCGTGAGAAAAAAAAACACACAACACCAGGACAGGCCCCTTTTTGCTGCAGCTTGGGCCCTAAAAGCGATTAGAAGATAACGTGTTACTAAAACAGAGAGCTGAGAAAATAACACTACTTACATTTTTCCAAACTACATAATTCTAATTACAGAAAGCATTTTAATTAAGATAAGAAATGTTATTTGCTACAATGTCGATAGTTCTTATTTTCAGCTAACAAACTCTCAGACCTATTCAGATATTTAAAAGTTGCAGCAACCTGCAGGTCATTCTCGGTACACACTCCTGAACCAGGACAACGTCTTAAAAATTTCTTTAGACGTTTTAAGACGTTGTCCTGGTTCAGGAGTGTGTGTGTGTAAATATATATATATATGTGTAAATATATATATATACACACATATATATACATACACACTAGTAAAAAAGCCCCGTTTCTGATGCAAATGAAACGTGGGCTAGCAAGGTTTTCTTCTGTGTGCATGTGGGAGTGTGTGTGTCCCTGCCCTCTGCCCTCTCTCCCTTCCCCTGTGCTGTCTGTCCTCTCTGTCCCCTCCCCCCTCGGAGTGGAGTCCTTCAATGTTAAGTTTCCTGCTGTGCTGTGTTTATGTTACAGAGATAGTGAGGGCTTCTGCCCTCTCTCCCCTCCCCCCTCTGAGTCCTTCACTGTTACAGAGAGAGCGATTTGATTTCGTGCTTTGCTGTGTTTTCCTTCACTGTTTGTTACAGAGAGAGCGAGGGCGGGGCAGACACTCATGGGGAAACCGGATATCTCTCCCCCTTCACACTTCCGGCTGGAGGCTTCATTTAGAACATTGGTGGTGCTTTTTATATATAGATATATACATACACACACAATCAGAAATGCTATTTTTCACTCTAAGACCACAAGTTTTCTATGTAAATGAAGCGGGATTTTTGGTCGTATTTCAGTAAGCTTATGAAACTAAAACATATATATATATATAAATATAAATATATATAGACTTGCTGGTGCATTATCATGGATTGAGGGAGCTACAGCATTTTTCTTTGACAGAGACGTTCAATATTTTTTAATAGGCAGAGATGCTATGCATAATCATTTATTGTTTACACCGGGGTACAAATGGTGTTTCTATATTTTTTAAATAATATTTAAATTCACCTTCCGTGCTTCAAATTAGGTAATAAATCTGGAATGCTTGAATATCTTCATCTGTCTAGATTTTGACAGATTTTCTGGTAAGTCCCTCCCTTCCGTTCTTATATATATATAAAGATTTGTTTACATGTAATATTTTCGAACATAATATTTCATGATATTTACCACACTGTGATCTGCATAAAGAAATTTAGTACAATATATTATTATATTCTTATATGGCAGCTATTAATATGTCTATAATTTTATATATTATTTTATGGCAGCCGTCTGCTAGTTTGATTACACTATGATCCCTTTGGGTTGATGAGTACTGTGGTCCTCATTCACTCTATGTTTTAATTTTCAATTTCCAAATATATATTTTATAATTTTTATTTTTAATAATTATTTTGTTTGAAATTGTGTGCATTTTGATTGTGATTTTTATTGCTCATGTATTTTGTTGTTATAATCTGTCTAAATGGTTGATGTTTATTATACTATTTTATGGATGTGGATTTTTTGAAATATATGTGTAGTGTTTATTTATGATTATATTACTGTTTTTATATCAGAACCCTGAGGCAGGCATTAGTACACCGAAACACGGCCCGTGTCGGGTCATTTTCACATTAAAGGACGACATTTATCTCTATCCTGAAGGCCCAGTGTTGCTTCTTTCGTTTCTGCTGTATGCTTGTATGCTGTTTTACCCTCTCTTTTATGACTGCCCATTCTCTACTACTACATGTTTGTAATGCACTTAGAGGTTTGGTATACTTATTAATATAAAACTAAAGCATTTAAGTTCATAAGGATAAACCTTTTAAGCTGAGCTGTACATAGCTAATTTGGGGGTCCTTTTAATAAGCTACCATTAGAAATAGGCCTTAGCATGCCCTTACACAGATCTTTTCACTAAGCTGCAGTAAATACAGACTTTAGTGTGCCCTTTTGCAGGTCTTTCCCACATGCTAAGGCCATTTTTACCATGTTCGTAAAAACCAGATTTTTTTTATTTTTTGCATTAATGGCCATGTACTAATGTTACAACAACAACAACAACAAAAACACAGCACAAAGGGCTAAGAGTGGGACAGATGTGCTTTATTCAAGGGCCTGACATGGGCAGTGTTTTGGCGTCAACTACGCCCGCGTCAGGGGTCAAGCTCAAGACAGCACATAAACAGTGCACTAAGGCAGACCAGTGCTAACCACATGTTTTTTTTTAGCAGACTGCCTTGAGCAACTTGTTAAGGGTTAGAAGGGCGCTTAAGTGGCTACTCTGAAAATACCCACATAACTTACACAGCATGTATCTGCAAATGGGGAACACATAAGAGCAGAGCGTGGGTGGAACATGGGCAAGGCTTCCACTCGTGGCAAGGGATGTGGAGTAGGAGCTGGAGTCAGTAAAAATGTACCGACTCCAGCTTCAAAACAGCAAAGTTACTCAACTGTACCAGATGTTCTCCAATGACAGTAAGCCAAGTATTCTCACAGCTGGGTGGCATCATCTGACTGAGGCCAGTGAACACAATGACTAGAGAGATTATAGAACTCTCTAGCAGCATCCCACCGTGAATGCGCTGATGCCTTCCTGCCCAACACGTGAGCTCGGGTCCCTCAGTCATTGCAAAAAGGTAAAGAATGGAACTCCAAGGGGAGGTGAGAGGATATGTGAGAATACTTGGCCTGCTGTCCTCAGAAAACATCTGTTACAGTTGAGCAACTTTGCTTTCTCCGAGGAGAAGAAGGTCTTCATATTCTCAGATGTGGGAATCCCTAACTAACAGGCTCACTGAAAACAAAAATAGCACAGCAGGGTCTTGAAACACTGGGGCCTGTAATTCAATCAACCTGAAACCGCAGACATACTAGATGTGGAGGTGCAGCCTGGAACAGAACAAAACTAGGCCTAGGGGGATGGAGTTGGATTTTAGATACCAAACAAGTCCTTCAGGGCTGACTGCCCGAACTGGCTGTTGTGTCGGGTATCCTGCTCAAGGCAGTAACGAGACGTGAATATGTGTGTACAGATGATCATGTCGTAGACTTTGTAAATCTCTACTGAGGGTGAACTCAAGTGAGCTACTGAAATTATAAGCCTTGACACGACCCTCTAGAGTCAGCCTAGCCAGATGCAATCTGCTAGCCAATTAGAAAGTGTGCATTTGCCGATGGCTAACCCCATCCGGTTTGGGTCAAAAGAAACAAAAAGCTAGGTGGACTATTGGCTTCAGTCCGCTCCAGACAGAATGCTAAGGGCTCGCTTGCAATCTAGGGTATGTCCAGGATGGTCATGTGGTTTTGGAAGAATGTTGGCAGAACGATTGACTGGTTAAGGTGGAACTCAGACACCAGCTTAGGAAGGAACCTAGGGTGCCCGCAGAGAGCTACTCTATTGTGGTGAAACTTAGTGTAAGGTGGACCAGCTACTAGGGCCTGAAGCTGACTCTGCAAGCAGAAGTGACTGCCACCAAAAACACAAATTTACAGGTCAAATACTTCAGATGACAGGAGTCAACCAACTCAAAAGGAGCTTTTATCATCTGGGTGAGAACAACATTGAGATCCTATGGAGGCTTTGTCAACAGTAAACCTCTCATGAAGCATACAACTAGAGGCTCTACAGAGGTGGGCTTACCTCTCACACGCTGATAAGCACAAACAACACTTAGATGAACCCTTACAGAGTTGTTTTTTTTTAAACCAGACTCAGAGGTGCAGGAGGTATTCTAGCCGTTTTTTTTTTGTATGGCAAATCAAGAGATCTAAGGTCTTGCTCTCACATCGGACATCGAACAACCTCCTGAGTAACACCTCTTAGTGCAGTCTTCTGGAAGACAGTTAGATGCAAGAGACACCCTCTGACAAATCTAAGGATTTGAATTCTATGCTCTCAACATCCAAGCAGTGAGGGCCAGGGACTGGAGGTTGGGATGCAGAAGGGATCCCTTGTTGTGTGATGAGGGTCGGAAAATAATCGAAGTGTCCCAATAAACTTTGTTTGGAGCTCTTACTTCTGTGTTTGGGCTGGTCACTTGGACTTGGCTTTCTTCCACCCTGTGTTTGTTTTGGTTGCAAAATATTCCCATCACCACGGATACACGAGAGGACCTATGAATTACATAGGAAGAATGAACTGAGACCAAATTAGGGAACCGGGAGGGGGGGGGGGGGGGGCGGCTATCAGAAAATGGAACTGTATGATTCTGCCATGAAGTCAACTTCTTATTCAGTCATAAGTCAAAAAGGGTTTTACTGACTATGTGACAATCAGAAGGAAAGAAAAAGCAAGCTTGTGGGGAGCGGTGCCCCTTGGCGTTGGTAACCCTGAATTGTAGGACTTGCATAGCCCCGATATGATTGAAGGATCTTGTGTCTGCAGAAACTTAAAATCCATCAGAGCAGCATAAGTGTATTTATATTCCACAGAAGTTATGAAATGCAAGCAGCAGTGTGTGTGGGGGGGGGGGGGGGGGGTCACTCAAAATTGGCTGCCAAATCATTAGAGCCTTGTGGAGGAAGTGCAGATGGCCACAGTGAACCCAAAAATGGGAACCTAAGTTGTGGGGCCACTGAGAACTAAAGCTACAACAGGCAGAGCAAGGTAACATATGACAAGGAGAACTGAACAGCTGTTTCTACAGAGGTGATGGATTGATATCTGGATCCACTGCAAACATGAATTATGGGGCTGTTATGAGAAGTGGTGTTATAGTAAAACAGGTCTATGTATAAAACAATAACCAAGTCTGTGGGTAGCCTGGCCTCCCTGCCAGCAGTTCTCTGCATTTGGATGGGTTCAGCCAGCTGCTTCTTTGCCGGCAAGGCCAGAGAAACTTCACTGCCACTTTTCGTTGTGGTGGTGGTTTAGAGACAGGGAACTTCTTCTGGAGGACCAATCTGGCCATAGGAAGGAAAAGATTGCAAAAAGCCAGAAAATTTGATCCTTGGGCTGTACTCTAGGGTCCATGGACAGACACAGAAAGAACCCACCTTGAGCTCTGCATTCAGTTTTCGCTGTGCTGTATCAGCATGCATAAAATGTGATTTTCACCCACAAACTGATCAGATCTCCATTGGAGTCACAGAGCTAAATAAGCTAACTTTACATAAAATATCAGGAAAACAGAAAGCACTTAACACCTAAAGGGAATTCAACCTTTGAATTAAGTTTGCTAAGAAAACATAAATTGGCCCAACCCATATTCATTCGGGGGGTATACTATGCAAAGGTTTTATGTAATTGCTGGTTTTATTTTCCAAGTAGCAAACCAGTGGTCATTAAGGTGTTGCATAATGCCTAGGATCCCTATTCATTACTCTGTTTACCAAATTATCTAACTGGTGCTGAGCACTCATACTTAGGTAAACGGAAATCAAAAATTTTCTGAAACAGGTTCAAAATAGGATAAACTGTTTTAATGATGAGCAAGGATGAAGCTGACCTTGTAAGCTCAAGTGGTAAATGCTGTGCACTGTCATGCAGAAAGGTCACTGGTTCAATTCCGAGACAGGTCTTCTGGTTACTGGTGGGCTGATGCTCAGAACTCAGCACTATCTGGAACAGCAGCCGACCAATACCGCAAGAGCAGTGCTGAAAAATAGCTCCCCAGTGTCCAACTGTAAAGATGCAAATGATATGCGTGCTGTTTGACTGAAAGCAAGGGAGAGTAACATATCTGGTACATGTGCACAAGAGTTTTGTGACAGCACAGCTCTTGTACACATGTGCCAGGCAAACCTGGAAGTGGAGCACACGTAACCATTCTTCTTTAAATATAAACTTCTCAAAAAATATTTTTCACCTGAAAAGTTTGAGTGCAGAAAACAGGCACCAATGTGTGCTTTCACTTTCTGGTTTGTTCTGACTCATGTATATTTGTCTCTCACTACCAACACTTAGAGGCTTGCACAGACTTCCTTCTACTTTCAAATTAAATAAAACCTGCCTGGCTCTTAAAGAAAAAAATCATGCGAAATCATCTCTTCAAACACCCCAATGTGTGCTCCGAGCTGGCGTTAGGTTTTCAGATGTGAGGGCAGCCTTGTTTTGTATGCTGTTCTCTGAGCACTGGAAGGGAATATGAAATGAACTGTAATATCTGTTCAACTACAATTGCATAATACTTACGCTAATCTTTGACATGCATACTGTCTCCTGCACTAGAGCCCTCTCAGCATTCTGTGCTAACGCCGGCACTAGCATTGGCGTTAGGTTTTGAGCATTGGCTCATGGGTTGGCTGGGAATGTAGAGGAAGAGGGCTTCACAACCATAGAGAGAAGATGAGGGAGTCATGATCCTTGCTCAAGGGTGATAACCTGGTAGCTAGATTAAAAGCAAATGATCCCAGGGGTTCTGGAAGGAGCCTTGGTGCAGGGCTCCAATTTCAGGAGCTTCACTACAATAACCACACTAGATAGTTTCAAATGGGTGGGGAGGAGGTACAAAATAGGTGAAAATATCTGGAGCAAGATCCAAGCTCTGGTTCAGAATGCTCTAGAAGTACAAAGGAGCAGGAGGAAACTGTCAGGTCAAAAATAAACAGAAAAGGATATATTACTACTACAGATTACTGAAATGTGCAAATTCCCATAAATAAACCTACAGGAAACTGCACTGCTTTTCACCACTATGCACCAACTCCAGTTTTCCTACAGCTATCAATCACCTGCCTATTATCAATCACATATTTAAATTAAGTCTCTACGCATCGTATGAAAGTTAAAATTAAAGTACAATATGAAAATACAAACACTGAAGCATCATCTATAATCAATAAGCATAACCACTATATGAAATGAAAACATTACATATACTTAAGTATATTAATTAAATCAAATTACATCAAGAAACAACACAAAAAAATAAAAATGTTATAGCAGACTAGCTCCACTAGCATGAAGTAAAACAATACCAGGGCAATTCTATGAAGTACATGCTAACAGTTGCACACTGTATTATGTGTGGGTTTTTAAAAAATTCTTTGTGTGTAGCATCCTTCCTTCAGAATTCCATGGCATTAGAGTTACTTATAGAGCCGTCATTTGCAAAATTAGAGAAGTACTCAAAACCTTCCTTTTTAACTTTCAACATTTTTATTGATGACAAGTCAAATTACATACATTCCATTATCAAATGATACATAATGCAACTGTGAAACTATCCACTAGTCCGTTAAATTGTAACATTGCGTCATCCACTCCCCCCCCCCCCCCCCCCCGTACTATCCCCGAAGCACCCTTCTAGCATTAAAGTAAGACCTATACCCTTTAGTGGATTAACTAACTTTTAACTAAACAGCTCTTGGTTACACATATGCCATAGCTACATAAAAAAAACTTCCTTTTAAAAAAAAAAAAAAGCCCACAACTGTTGAGGGTGGGGGCATCGTGAGGGGTGCAGTCAGACTTTGTGTTGAAATCTATGTTCTAACCTCTTGCCTCTCTAATTTAATTGGTGTTCCTTTTATTTCATGAATTATGTGAAATATGCTATGGCATATGCGGAAAAGAAAACGGAAACCAAACATTCGTGGGATAAACATAAAGGAATCCTGTTCAGAAGGAATGGACCCTCAGGAGCTTAGCCGAGATTGGGTGGCAGAGCCGGTGGTGGGAGGTGGGGTTGGTGGTTGGGAGGCGGGGATAGTGCTGGGCAGACTTATACGGTCTGTGCCCTGAAGAGGACAGGTACAAATCAAGGTAAGGTATACACAAAAAGTAGCACATATGAGTTTATCTTGTTGGGCAGAATGGATGGACCGTGCAGGTCTTTTTCTGCCGTCATCTACTATGTTACTGTGACCCACCTTGCTATATACCAGGAAAGGCAGTATATAAAGTAAAATGAACCATAAATCATGTGCATTATATCACTAGAATAAATGCATTGCAAATGTATGCACATAGTCATGTATTTTACAAGTAGGTGTACACATGGGCAAAGTATGGGCAGGACTCACGTTTGCACATGTAACTTAATTACAAGCCCATCTCCGGAACTTAGGCACACATAACAAAGCCAGCTCTATGCCTGCAATAAGTACTTGTGTCTAAATTATAGGTACATATTTTTGCTGTTACACTAGTATTCTATAGAGGAAAGTAGGTGGATACATTCCTTTATAGAACAGGCTCCTGCCAAGCACCCAGTTATAGAATTGCTCCCTATAGCCGCAATGCTCAAAACTCTGGCACTGTTCCGAATAGTGCTGTAAAAATACTGCCGGAACAGCACAGAACAACAACGCCCTAATGCTAAAAACGCTAATGAGATGCAAATACAGGCGTGCTCACAGCGTTGAGCATTAGGGAGTTTGGCAGGAGGGTGCTTTGGCGTGAGAGGACTGTGCTCGGCACATTTGCAGAAGAATTCCGTGGTAAGCTCGGCTCATGTGCAGATGCACTTGGTAAAAACCCAAATATGAAGTACACTTGGCATCTGTTTTCTACGGCCTAAATATAAGCATGTTAAGTATTTTTTTTTAGCATGGATGCTATAAATTTAGATGCAGGAAACAGACGCCATATATGTGCTTTCGCTTGGGACTGCTGTTTCTCATGACCAGAGCTTAACGGCTTGCATGGACTTTCTTCTGCTTCCAAAAGCAATCAAAACTGGCAAATTTTGCAGAAAGAATCGTTAGAGAAATTGGAAGACTGGGCATCTAAACGGCAGATGAAATTTAATGTGGACAAATGCAAGGCGATACACATTGGAAAGAATAATCTGAATCATAGTTACCTTAGTGGTCAGCCCTTAAGAAAAAGATCTAGGTGTCGTCTTAGATAATACGCTGAAATCTTCTGCTCAGTGTGTGGCAGCGGCCAAAAAAGCAAACAGGATGCTAGGAATTATTAAGAAAGGAATGGTGAATAAGACCGAAAATACTATAATGTCTTTGTATCGCTCCATGGTGTGACTTCACCTTGAGTACTGCGTTCAGTTCTGGTTGCCTTACCTCAAAAAAGATAGAGTTGAATTAGAAAAGGTTCAAAGAAGAACGATCAAAATGATAAAGGGGATAAAACAACTCTCATATGAGGAAAGGCTAAAGAGGTTTGGGCTCTTCAGCTTGGAAAAGAGACAGATGAGGTCTACAAAATCCTGAGTGGTGTAGAAACAGTAGAAGTAAATCCATTTTTTACTTGTTCCAAAAGTACAAAGACTAGGGGACACTCGAGGAAGTTACATGGAAATATTTTAAAACAGGAGGAAATATTTTTTCACGCAACGAAATGTTAAGCTCTGGAACTCTTTTGCCTTAGGATGTGGTTAGCATACCTCGGTTTAAAAAAAGTTTTGGACAAATTCCTGGAGGAAAAGTCCATAGTCTGCTATTGAGACAGACACGGGGAAGCAACTGCTTGCTCCGGGATTGGTAGCATGGAATGTTGCTGCTAATTGGGTTTCCGTCAGGTACTTGTGACCTGGCTTGGCCACTGTTTGGAAAACAGGATACTGGGGAGAGGAAATAGGGTTAAAGGTACTTGTTCCCACCAGTAGTACCCAAGAACCCTGGTCAGCCAGCCAGCCGCACAGAGGCTTGGGGCTACAGAAGGCACGGGACCCTCCAGGTTCCACCAGGGAAAGTTCCAAGGGCCATCCTTGGGAGCCAATACTAGCCAAGGTACTCAACTGAAGGGCTGCAGGGCAATTCAGCTGCATAAAGCACCATCTCTTGGAAGCAGCGAAATAACCGGAGAGTTTCAGGGCTGCACTAGTTTACTAGTGGTGACATTTTGGAAAGCTCGGTGTTTTCTGCCTTCATCTGCTGGTTGGTGAACATAACTCACTTGTCTGGACTGGTCTAGCAGGATGATAAAGAATGATTTTTTTTTAAAACATGCATCACATCTAGAGAGATGTATCAGCCCTAATGGTCTGCACTACAGCAATAAAATACTTTTAAAAAATCTGTATTCTTCAGTCCCACTCTCCAAAAGTTCCAGTGTTTATGGCCCTTTTGGCAATTGCAGTTGTTGCACTTAAACATATCCCATCCCTCTTTCCTACAATGTCATCATGACTCAGGGATTTCAGCTAGAACAAGGTTCAATTAGGTGCGGCTGCACTGCTAGTCTAAGCAACTATGTAGAAGGTAGAACAAAAGTACCGTATTTTTCAGACTATAAGACGCACCGGACCATACGACGCACCTAGGTTTTAGAGGAGGGAAATAGGAAAAAACATTTTTTTTCCTTTTTCCCTCCTCTAAAACCTAGGTGCTCCGGTGCGCCTTGTCCGAAACCCTCCCTCCGAGTTCGGGATCGCCCTCCCCCCGGCCCTGTCACCACTTCTCCCTACTCACGTCACGCGATCTTCCCTGGTGGTCTAGTGACGTCGGGGCAGGAAAGAGCCCCTCTTTCCTGCCCACCGCGCTGCTCTCCGTCCTCCTGTATGCTGCCTGACGGTCTCGGCGAGATTCAAAATGGCCGCCGAGAATTGACGTCTCGGCGGCCATTTTGAATCTCGCCGAGACCGACGTCACTAGACCACCAGGGAAGTGGTGACAGGGCCATCCCGAACTCGGAGGGAGGGAGGGCGATCGATCCCGAACTCGGAGGGAGGGAGGGACAGAGGGAAATCTCTACCTTCGGACTATAAGACGCACCCCCCATTTTCCTCCCAAATTTTGGGGGAAAAAAGTGCGTCATAGTCCGAAAAATACGGTAATCGATTTTTTTTAAATAGAGCTATCACCTACAACTGACATTAGAAACTGAGGATAGTGTTTCCCCTCCCTCACACCCCAGAACCCCCCCCCCCCCCCCTGAATAGTAGACAGTACTGTAAAATGATTGAATGTTTGAAATAGTATTTCCACTGCTCATCATGGATCGCATGGATGAAACCTTGCTAGAAACAAGCTCTGCCCAGTGTGGTCTTTCACATGCATTCATGACAAGAACACTCGCCCTATATCTCTGGTTGGGGAATTTGGATAAAGCTCTGTTTTATGTGGTATTTTATGCTATTCTTAATTGTTTTATTGTAATCCGCTGTGGACAATGGAATGAGCGGAATATAAATTTTAAAAAATAAATATTAAAATAGTTTCTAATGAAATTCTTCAGAGGCTAAGCCTTCACAAGACAGTATATATCCATGTAGCATGAAATAACATCAAGATCCAAATATTTCTAGATGCTGAGCTGCTTAATACTCTAATACTAGGCGACATAAACCTTCACCTAGAAGACCCCAATTCAGCCAAGGCACGGGAATGCAAAGATTTCCTACTGTCTTGGGATCTCATATGGCCTCACATGCAAGCTACCCACACCAAGGGCCACACACTGGACCTTCTATCACACAAACTGTCCACTGATCAAAACCTATCAATAATAGATATCAAATGGTCAGAAGCACCTTGGACCGACCATTACAAACTGAACCTATCTCTAAATTGGCGAAAGAAGGGCTCAAATCGTACACCAGACCAAACAACTTATACTACGAGAGGGCAAATAGATCCACAAATATTCTGACAACTGATATACGACAACGAATGGACAACACGAACTGACTCCATACATTACCTCAACCACTGGGAGGCCAGGTGCAGAAGCATACTAAACGAAATAGCACCCTTAAAGACAAGAATATCAAAAAGACAAAACTCGGTACCATGGTTCAATGATGAATTAAAAAAAAAAAAACTCAAAACACAATCCAGAAAACTTGAACGAGTATGGAAAAAAAACAAAAAATGAAAATACACTCAATGCATGGAAACAAATACACAGAAAACACAAATATGCAATTAGACAAACCAAAAGATCCTACTACAAGACCAAACTTGGACCGAATAACAAGGATCTTAAGAAACTATTTCAACTCGTAAATAAGTTAGTAGACACCACCCCGGTCACTTCATCCAACACAGACATCCCATCCGCAGACAAACTGGCTACCTACTTCAAGGACAAAATAACAAAACTACGTAGCACTCTTCCTCATCACAACACTAACATCGAAAACTTCTTCGACGACCTAGACATAACCCCGGGTGGGCACCCAACTGACCACATCTGGTCCACATTACTACTACTACTTAACATTTCTAGAGCGCTACTAGGGTGGTTACATTCAATCTACTCACCATTGAATCAGTTACACAAGCGACTCATAGATTCACCAACACCCACTGAAAACTGGACACGTCCCAGTCATCTACTTAAATCCGCTCCAAGCCGATTCACAGAAGACTTCAGACTTCACCTAAACTTCACATTACAACAAGGTCTCTTCCCCGAGGAATATGGTAACATACTACTTACCCCAATACCACAAGACACTAAGAAAAAGACAAACGACCTCACCAATTACCGCCCAGTGGCGTCCATCCCTCTAGTAGTAAAATTGCTGGACAGTTTGGTGACCAAACAGCTTACGGAATACCTGGATAAGCATTCTATACTACACGACTCACAATCAGGATTCCGTTCCCACCATAGTACTGAAACAGTCCTAGTCACTCTCCTGGCCAAATTCAAACAGGAAATAGCCATAGGTAAAAGCATACTTCTCCTTCAATTCGACATGTCGAGTGCATTCGACATGGTAAACCATAATATACTACTAAGACTCCTCGGCCACTTCAGGACTGTGGGAAACGTACACAACTGGATCAAGGGCTTTCTAACCACCAGAACATACCAAGTAAAATCAAATTCAAACATATCACCGCCATGGAAAGCAGCCTGTGGAGTACCCCAAGGATCACCATTATCGCCAATACTCTTCAACATGATGATGATCCCACTGGCAAATTCCTTATCCAAACGAGGCCTCAACCCATTCATCTATGCAGATGATGTTACAATCTACATTCCCTTCAGACATGACTTGACTCAATGAAATAAATGATGGCCTGAACATCATGGACTCCTGGGCAAACTCATTCCAACTGAAACTGAACACTGAAAAAACACACTGCCTTATCCTCTCATCTCAACATAACTACAAACCCGCAACCTTAAACACCCCAGGACACACACTCCCTATTTCAGACAGCCTAAAAATACTCGGGAGTAACCATCGACCGCAACCTCACTCTCGAGAGCCAAATAAAAACTGTAATAAAGAAAATGTTCTACTCAACGTGGAAACTCAAATGAATAAAACCTTTCTTCCCGATGGATACCTTTCGTAAACTAATACAATCAATGGTCCTAAGTCATGCAGACTACTGCAACGGAATCTATGCGGGATGCAAAGAAAAACTCACAAAAACTCCAGACCGCCTAAAACACAGCAGCCAGACTGATATATGGTAAAACACAATTAGAAAAGTGCTAAACCCCTTCGAGAAAAGCTGCACTGGCTCCCAATCAAAGAATGGATCATCTTCAAAATCTGCACTTTAGTCCATAAAATCATTTACAGCATAGTCCCAGGATACATGACAGACCTCATTGATCTACCAACTAGAAAAAGACTCAGATCAGCACAATCATACCTAAACCTACATTACCCAAACTGTAAAGGGCTAAAATACAAAACAACTCATGCATCTAACATCTCCTACTTAAGTGCACAACTATGGAATGGACTCCCATATGCAGTGAAAACAATACAAGACCACCTAAACTTCAGGAAATCATTAAAAACCCACCTCTTCAAAAAAGCTTATCCCGCCGATCCAACATAAATCCCCACACCAAGCAACACAACACAACCAAAGACCGTACTGGACAACTCACTATCCCTTTCCCCCCGAACCCATGTCGCCTGATTCACTTCTACCTCATGCAACCACTACAGAATCTTGTATTTATTATCGACCGTACTGGCAAACGCCTTTACAATACCTTGTAAGCCACATTGAGCCTGCAAATAGGTGGGAAAATGTGGGGTATAAATGTAACAAATAAATAAATAAAATTAATATTGCTTGTGATTTCTTAAAAGCCAAGGTCTTCCACATGTTAGCATGAAAAAGCGCTCAGTCTTTCTAAGGTAGAATATTTCTAGAGTCCTGCTGAATTTATTTCATCATCTAACTGGAATATACGTTACTAATTACTGCATAGAGGTGCTTTAACCTCCCCCCCTCTTTTCACATAGCTGACTCGGGTTGACTAAGCTGAAATCCTTTTTTTTTTTTTAGAAGACTTTTGGCATTAAGGTACTTACCTAGCAAACCAAACATTATACAAACTACTCCAAATTGCGCCCATGAAAAGGAAAGTCAGAAAGGTCATGTACCATTCCTGGAATTCCATTTATAGGTAAGACTTCTTTCTTTCAACTGGAAACTTCTCTCTCACAAATTTCCTGAGCAGAACAATTTATTTATTTTATTTTTGTTACATTTGTACCCCGCGCTTTCCCACTCATGGCAGGCTCAATGCGGCTTACATGGGGCAATGGAGGGTTAAGTGACTTGCCCAGAGTCACAAGGAGCTGCCTGTGCCTGAAGTGGGAATCGAACTCAGTTCCTCAGGACCAAAGTCCACCACACTAACCACTAGGCCACTCCTCCACTCAATCCTGGTGGCAATATATTAGCCGTCCTCTTGAAACTTTCCTAACTTCTGCTTATGTTTAAGAAGAACTAAATCATAATTTGTTTCACTCTGTTGCTGTTTATATTCCTCATTTGATTATGTGAACAAAGCACCGAATAATTAAGAAAAAGGCTTGATCAATGACAAGAATCATTTAAAAAAAAAAATCACAAAACACCCAGAAATCTGTAATTCAAAGTATTTCATACTTTTACACCTGTATGAAGATAACTTTCAGAACTGTAGGTTTCCTACACTGAAACAAATTATGATGGAAGTAACGTAACGTACTCCTAGGCAGTGCTACACAGTTAATAAAGAGCTGGCATTACCATGAATGCACAGTGCATAAAACAAATTTTGTTCATTAGGGCTTTATTCAATTGAACAAAGACAATACAAAGCAACAATATCCAATGGAAAGAACCCTTTGCTGCAATTAATGCCCTGTCTGAACGAGACAATTCCTGTTACAAGAAGTTGCTTTAGAGTCTTTTGGGGTTTTATCATATTTTTAAAACAACAAAAAACAGTTAGTACAGATGGAAAGTCCTGTGTGATGTCATCTGAGTGCCAAGAAACAGAAAGGAAGAGAAAACAAAGTTGCTTATTTGTAATGCGAGTTGTCTGTAGACAAGATACAGACACACAAGTGGATGATGTCATCTCAGTGCCTTAGCGAGGGCTAAGTGCACCCGGGGCGGGTCGCCACTGCGCACCCCCCCCCCGGGTGCAGCACGGCATGACCCCCCCTCTGTGGCGCAACCCCCCCCCCCCGGACCGCATTCATACCTGCGGGAGGGCCGATCCGCCCCGAGTGCACGTCACTCGGAGCTGCGTCGGCCCCGCTGGTTCCCTGCTCTCTCTGCCCCAGAACAGGAAGTAACCTGTTCCGGGGCAGAGGGAGCAGGGAACCAGCGGGGCCGGCACCCCCCGAGCGCGGGCACCCGGGGCGGACCGCCCCTCCCTTCCTACGCCACTGTGTCATCTGATAATGCTGACCAAGTGGGTTGAAGAAAACAGGAGTCGAAGTGAACCTATCTAGTCCATTATATGAGCTGAAGCCAGTAGGTGGAGCTTGCTGCGGGTTTAGTACACCCAAAACAATAGCAAACGCTATTGAAAACAATAGCAAAAGATTATTAGACATAAGGGAATGCCTACGAACGGTCCACCTGTAAAAAGTCAAAAGCTGTTTCAGTTGGATAGGCATAAGTTAAAAGGTGGACAAGATTTTTTTTTAATCATTTGACAGCTTTTTAATTTATTTGAAAGCTTCCCATATCTAAATATAAATATCATGAAATAAAAATTAAATATCACTAAAACAGCTTCAGAAATTAATTGTAGCAGGTAGCAAACTCTGTATTTTGTGCTCATTTTTTCTACACTGTTCTATACAATACAGATGGCCAAATTTCAGTGAGGATATCCTGTTTCCTGATGGGCTCCATCTTATCTGTTGTTGTAATCTGCCTTGGGAAGCCTGGTGTGATAAAGATGATGGAATACACTGAAATTAAATGGAAGTAAAATTAAACTCTCCTTTCATTGGGGCACATGGAATCACAACTTCATCTGTTTTGTAGAATTACCTTTTAGACAAACAAATGGATTATTCTGTTTTGAACACGTTTCAAGAGCTAGTGGTTTTATAAGACAAAATAAAAATAACTATGTTGTTTAATGCAGATCTCTTATTTTATCATAACTAGATGGGCTATAAGCCCCTAATGCAGTCCACTGGTTTTCTTATATTTTGTTCTTGTGATGACTTATACTGTGCCAAAATTGAAAATTCTTATCTTTATCTGGTCGACAACTATCCACCCTAAAAGGTTGTTTTGTGGCTGTGCATGAGGAATTGTGATATTGAACAAATAAGTGTATGTTTGTGTCCCTAGTCATGCATCCAAAGTTTATATAATCCTTTGAAGAAATCCAGTTAATCATTTAACTTATTAGTGGAACAGAGGCATGGTATGGTGACTTCCATGAAGCTATATGTCTTACTTCTGATCTGCACCTATAGATGTTATACTGTGCAAGAACAAAAGGTTCATGAAGGTCATGTTTGCAGTGGGTCACATATATGATCATCATCCATATAGTGTATCCCAACTGAAAATAAAAGGTGAGGTGCACTGTGCGAGAGCCTCAGCAGCATTTAGTGTACCTGAATGTAACTCACTCAGCTCCTATAATGTCACCAGACCTCTGCACTCTCTTTTATTTTTAAAAATTTATGAATATTAAAAAATATATATTTACAACCTTTATATTCCGTATGATCTAAGTATTCTCAGCAGATAACAAAATAAAACATACATAATTAAAAATATAGGAGCCCTTTTACGAAGCCGCGAAAGTGTCTACGCGTGCCAAAATGGAGTTACCGCCTGGCTACTGTGTGGCTCTTGTGGTAATTTCATTTTTGGCGCACGTCCGAAAAATAATTTTTATTTTCGGACACGCATATTGGGAGCGCACCAAGTGGTATTTGATGAGCATAGGTCATTACTGCCCGGTTACCGTGTGAGACTTTACCACTAGGTCAATGGCTGGTGGTAAGGTCTACTACTACTACTACTATTTAGCATTTTTATAGCGCTACAAGGCGTACGCAGCGCTGCACAAACATAGAAGAAAGACAGTCCCTGCTCAAAGTCAAACCCAAAATGGACGTGCAGCAATTTTCATTTTTCCGCATGTCCATTTTCGGAAAAAATTTTAAAAAGCCATTTTTTACAGGTGCGCTGAAAATGATTCTGCGTACTCCCAAAACACACATCTACAGTACCGCAGGCCATTTTTCAGTGTGCCTTTGTAAAAGAGTACCATAGAGACAGACTTAGATCCTGATGGGACCAAGTTATATTTAAAACGTTGGTCACGTCATGGTTTAATTTATATTCACGACCTGGTTATGGATGCAAGATCTATGAAGTCCATTGAACAGCTTCAGGAGGAAAGGGGTGGGGTCTGCAATCTGGTGACTGGATCGCTTACAATCAGATGTGCTACTATGTACGTGCACTGGATGCTTCTACCTTGAATGAAGATGCTGTAGACTTACTTTCTGAAACTTTGCTCTTAGCCATAACTTCTAAAGCAAGTTTATCTCTTTATCAGATCAGCTTATGCAGTCTGGCTCCTGCCTTTGATTATGATGCTTTGGAACAGGACTTTATTGATGGAAGAATGAGTTACGAGTGATCAGCTGCAGTTGATCATGAAACACGAAGTGTCTTACATGTTCATCAGCTTTTCAAGAACAACAATATAAGTTTTTGCTCTGTTTGTACATTTCCCTTCATCAGGCCTTTTTGGCTCGAATCGCAGCAACGGCAGAGTGCCCGCGTTGTATTTGAGCCAGCCATATTAGTGCATATGTTCTGGACCTGCCCCTTAATAAGACCTTTCTGGATGCGGGTGCAGACCCACCTTTCAGCAATATTGGGTAGACGCCTGCCTTTCTGCGCAAGCATTCAATTGGTCTCAAACTTTGTTTCCTTGGTTCTGAGATCGGGGCTTAATCTTCTGCAGCATAAGGCATGTTTTAGCCAGAAAGACTATCTTGCTGTGTTGGTGACAGGCTGCAACCCCATAGGTTACTGCTAGGAGGAATGTACTTTTCAATTTAATGAAGATGGAGAGACTGGATGTTAGTCGGCGATCTCCTAAAGCCTGAAAGTCTTTTCAACAAATTTGGTCCCCAGTGTGGGATCGTTTGCCACACCATGCTCGTAGCTATCTGTTGAATCTATAACTTGAAATATTGACTTTGGGGAAGGGAGGAGGATGCTAAGGTTCTGTTTTGTTACTATTTGCGGATTAGTCTGCCATGAAGAAACAACACGTGCAATCTGATCTCTTGCAGCGAATGTATGAGGGGTGGGAAGAGGGTGGTGGTGGTGGGGGGGGGGGGGATGAAACTTGAAAAATTACCATGCTGTATTGCTATATCTCCTTTTACAGATATTATTATTCTTGCCATTGTGTGGTTCTAATAAAGACAATTAAAAAAATATAGAGAGAAACAGCTTCTTAGAAAATACAACAAATAAAAATACAAGATTTGTTTCTTCCTCATTATATTGTGTCTTTTGTATATTTTGCAACTATTTGTCCTGGATTGGATTTGAATTCTTGTTTATACTTTGTGGAGGTTGTTTGTTTCTTGTTTTTGAATAATAAACATATTGGGGGGAAAAAACAATACAAGATATAATATACATAAACTCCAACTACGCAATTCAGATCTCATCTAAATACTCATCTGTCCACATTCAGCTCTTATTTCTTATACATTCCCATAAACTTGTTTAAATATCAATGTCTTCAGCTCTCTCAACTGCCCCATATTCTGCAATAATCTTAATTCCAAGGGAAGAACATTCCACAATTTTGGACAAGCAACAACAAAAAAAAAAAATGAGGAACGATAGTCATCCAATGTAACTGAAAAGACAGTATCTCCACTAGAACCATCTTAAATGTACAAATACACTTCTATGGGCCGCTGGACCTCTTTCCTTCCCATCTTTAAAAATGTTCCCCATGGCCACCACCTTCTGTATGTAACAAAAGAGAGGGAACAAAGTACAAACTAAAGTCCAAACAAAAAAAACAGCACCACGGGCCTTTAAAAATGGAACACAGTTCTTTAATGAATGAGCCTTGACAAAAAGACCCGACACGGGCCGTGTTTCGGTGACTAGCACCTGCGTCAGGGGTCACAGTGATGACGTGGAAAACTTGGGGAATAACTCGAATATATTCCTCTACAATATATTATTCCTTACCCCACGTCTCATGTAGTAAAAGCTACAAAGCACCAAGGCACTTTCACTTTCTGTATTGATACAAGGCTCATTCATTAAAGAACTGTGTTCCATTTTTAAAGGCCCGTGGTGCTGTTTTTTTTTGTTTGCACCACCTTCTGTATATCATATACCATGGCATTTGATATACTACCTTTCTGTGGTACAACATCTTGCTTACACTGTGTTTTTCTTAAATATGAACAGGTTGTGGTGGAGAGGACACAAAGAAGCGGTGACTGCAGTAATCACTGGTCTAAATTGGATGCATTTGTAGACGCGTGTTTTGGACTCTGCACCTCTGATGCCAATGTTTGTTTGTGGTGGTGTTTGTAGACTGAAGAAAGACATCAATAAGGAAATTGGAACAAAAACAAAACAAAACAAAAATCACAACTATTGTGAAAAAACACTGTTGGGTAATTCAAAGATTACTTTTCTCCTCCTTGGAGAAATTCCTCCCTGCAACACCCATGAGGCGATCTGTTATAAAATAATCCTCACAACTGATTGATGGGAAAGTTGATACCATTTAGGAGGAAGAGATTTTGGGCATATTTGAAGGAATTGCCCTACTGCAGATATGGAGAGAAGGCGAATAGTGCTTCTCCTTTGACTTAGATTGCTGCCACTAAGAAAAAAAACTTTCCAGATTAGGTATTTTTCCTGACACCATAAGTTCAAAGGGTAGCTTCATGAACTGGGCTAGAGAATTTTTTTTTTTTAATTAGAACTTGCAAACTGCTTTGACCTGTGCACTAGATAAGGTGGTATATCAATTTAAAAAATAGAAATTGGAAAAGGAACTCCAATTCTGAAATAGGACAGACTGACTGTTTTCTCTGTGAGTGAAATCACAATAGAGAAATTACAGCAAAAAAACCAAACAGTGCCTGAGTCACCAACTAGCTGGTTTTCAGCAAACCTGGCCAGTTTTTAAATGGCAACTCTCTTCCTTTCCTCCCTTATTCCTTCCCTCCAACCCAGACTCCAGCAGCATCTCTCCCTCCTCTTCTATCCTGTGGTCCTCCAAAAGCAGTGAGTCACCAGCATCCAGGCAGACACTCTACTTCCTGCTGCCAAAGCTCCTCTCTGCTACTGTCCCGCCTCCTTTGATGCAACTTCCCATAGGTGGGGCAGCAGTAAGTAGTGTGTCTTTCTGGATACTGGTGACTCTCTGATTTGGAGGTAAGCAGGAGAGGGAGGAGTACAAGACATGAGGGGGGAGAGAGAGATGGTAGATATTGGAGGGGGGTAGTAAGAGAGTAAGGGGTGGAGATACTGACCAGGGTGGGAAGGGAGAAGAAAGGCAGAGAGGTGCTGGACTCCAGTGGGGAGGGGGGGTGGTAAGAGAGAGAGAGAGAGAGAGAGAGAAACAGATCCAGGGAATCAGGGAAGAGAGAAGGTGAGATGCTGGCCCCAGGATGGGGGGTGTGGGAGAAAGGGAAGAGGAGATAAACTGGACAAGGGAAGGGACAAGGATGAAGAAAAAAGATCTTAGGCATGGAGGGAGCATAGGGATAGGGATACACAGGTACAATGCTGGACACAGAGGGAGGGATAGGGACACAGAGGGACGATGAAGACAGTGAAAGAGGGGAAATACTGGACAGGACGAATTAGAGACAGAGGGAAGATGGATGGTAGACACGGAGAGATGAAATGTGAAATGGACAGGGGACCCCAACAAGAGAAAAGCAACAAAGACACTGGGAAAAATAAAATGCTCAGATAACAGAGGTAACCCTCCCACCCCAAATATTTATTCTGAATGTATTAATTGGAATATGTCAATATTGGCAAATGTACTTGTCTGATATATTACATTTCAGTTTTTGTTTCTCTAGTATTACTGTACATGCAGCACCTAACATTTTGAGATTTATAGTTGTCTTTTTATCTTCATATCTTTATTACCGATATGTGGTCCCTTGTTTCATATTTGTTGACAGTCTGTCTATGTGTTTTGTACATGTGACCAAGGTGTGGTAGTCTGCTAGTGTTTATTTTCTGTGTAGGGATCCAGAAACATAGAAACATGATAGCAGATATCAGCTACTCAGCCCATCCCCAGTAAATCACTCTTTCCTCCTTTCCCTAAGAGATCCCACGTGCCTGTCCCGTGCATTCTTAAATTCAGACACGGTCCTCATCTCCACCACCGGGAGGCGATTCCACTCATTCACCACCCTTTCTGTGAAAAAATATTTCCTCAAATTAATCCTGAGCCTAGAACCTCTTCACTTCATACTGTGTTCTCTCATTCCAGAGTTTTACCACATTGGAAAGAGGCTCACCTCCTGTACATTAATGCCACCAAGATATTTAAATGTCTCTATCATATCCCCTCTCCCCCGCCTTTCTTCCAAAGTATACATATTGAGAGCATTAAGTCTGTCCCCATATGCTTTACGACAGAGACCACTGACCATTTTTGCAGCTGCCCTCTGGACCGACTCCATCCTGTTTATCTTTTCATAAGTTCAGTCTACACACTGTATTCTAAATGGGGCCTCACCAGAGACTTATACAAGGCCACTATCACCTTTTTGCCTGCTGGCCATCCCTCTCCCTATGCACCCAAGCATCCTTCTGGCTTTGACTATTGCCTTTTCTACCTGTTTGGCCACCTTGAGATCATCCAACTCAATCACCCCCAATCACCCCTCAAGTCCTGCTCTTCTTTCGTACACAGAAGTACTTCACCCCCTATACTATACTGTTCTCTTGGATTCTTGCAACCTAAGTGTAGGACCCTGCAGTTTTTAGCATTAAAGTTGCCAATTTCTGGACCATTCTTCAAGCATCACCATATCCTTCCACATGCTATCCACACCTTCCAGGGGTGTCCACTCTATTACAGAGTTTGGTTATCATCTGCAAAGAGACAAACCTTACCAGACAGGCCATCTGTAATATCACTCACAAAGATGTTAAAAAGAGCTGGTCTGAGGACTGATCCCTGCGGTACTCTACTGATAACATCCCTTTCCTTGGAGCAAGCTCAATTTACCACTACCCTTTGTCTCCTTCCACTTAACCAGTTTTTAACCCAATTAGTCACTCAAGGGCACCCAGTTTATTTATCAGACGCCTGTGCGGAACCGTGTTAAAGGCTTTGCTAAAATCCAAGTACACCACATCTAGCGCCCCTCCCATATCCAACATTTTGGTCACCCAGTCAAAGAAATCAATCATATTTGCCTGGCAAGACCTGCCTCTAGTAAAACCATGCTGCCTCAGTTCCTGCAGTCCATTTGATTCTAGAAACCTCACAATCCTCTGCTTTAGAAGCATTTCCATTAGTTTACTCACCACCGACGACTAACAGGTCTGTAATTCCCAACCTCCTCCTTACTTCCGGCTCTTGTGCAGAGGGACCACATCTGCTCTTCTCCAGTTCTCCAGGACCACTCCAGACTCTAAGGAAGCATTGAAGAGGTCAGACAATGGAGACGCCAAAATCTCCCCGAGTTCTTTGAGCACCCTCGGATGTATTCCATTAGGCCCCATCACTTTGTCTATTTCTAATTCAGCTAGCTCCTCATAAACACAGTTTTCTGAGAATCAGTCCTGGTCTACCGGACAACCATTTCCATTAGCAATTGTTTTCTGCAGCCCTGCCCCCGGCCTTTCATCCGTGAACACAGAACAGAAATAACTGTTAAGCAGATCAGCTTTATTTTTATCAGCTTCTATATATTCCTCCCCTTAATCCTTGAGCCTCACTATGCCATACTGACACTTCCTCCTATCGCTTACATATCAAAAGAAAGTCTTGTCCCCTAGGTTTACTCTACCGGCTATCTTTTCTTCCATTACCATCTTTGCTTTCTTGACAGCTTTTCCAGCTTCTCTGAGCTTTTTCTCAATATTTTTGCCCGTCTTCCTCTTCCTGTGTTGTCTTGTAACCTATGAAGGCTAACTCTTTTTCTCTGTAGCAGTATGACTTGTTCTGTATTTTCAGTAGGAAGTATATTGGTATTCTAGGGTGCTGGGGTTATTGTTATTTGAGTCCTGGATATTCTCTCTTTCAAGTCTCTGCTGCCCACAATGAGCAAGCTGTGAAATGCTTGATGGCAGATCCTGAATGGGATGAGATTGCCAGTGCCGTCCCCTGGCCATTCCAAGGCAATGGAGGCTTGCCTAAGGCCAGAAGGGGCTAGGGTGGGATTAGGAACTTCAGCCCTCTGATTCTCAGTCTGTTGCTTTAGGCTACTCCTCTGTCCTACCCTGTACATCAGTGCTGCTTTATTATAACAGCTTATCTACAATATTTAAGCCCAGAATGTGTTTGTATTTTTGCAGAATTTGGCAGCTGGAGTTTTGTTTCTATTATTTAAAGTTTGTGAAATAATCATAGAACGTATGTACATATGGCAGTTTTTTTCTTTTGAGATGGCAACCCTAGTGTGGAAAGTTGGTTGTAGAGGGGCAAGAGAAGGGTACAACAAAAGGCATGGCAAGGGACTTGGGGCATGGCATGATGGTGGGACAAGGGAGAGGCAGGGGCAGACATGAAGTGGGGCAGGTGTTGGGTTTTTCGTTGGCAACCCTACATAGGAGGAGCCTAAACACACAGCTAACCCACCCAACATAGCCTTCAAAAACCAACTGAAAAAAAGTGTCTTAAGAACAGACTTGAATTTCCTAAAGGATAAAATCAGCTCACCAAGAAAGAGGGAGGTCATTCCAAAGAGATAATAGGCACTATGTCTAGTAGATTTCAGACAAATGCGAGAGCAAGCTGGAAGGACCAGATGGTGTTCACTGAATGATTCAAGAAACCAAACTAGAATACTGGGTATGATTACCACTGCCAGATAGTGTGGATTCCTTTGATAGGCAGTGTGAGGGCCAGAATCATAAATTCTGATGTAGAAATAAATTAGAAGACAATTCAGATTGAAGAAGGGGGGGAGGTCACATGATCAAATCTAGAGACTCAACAGATTTGGTGAGCAATAGTATTCTGGACTGGTTAAGTCTTTTAAAATTATATTGATAAACACTTGTGTAAACTACATTATAACAAATCGAACTGTATCAGAAGGAAATGGAGCAAAGGATGCAGAGCAAGATCATCAAAACAACCACAAAACTGCCACAGAACAAAGAAACCTGCCTTAACCACATTAGAAACTTGAGTAAATGTAAGCTCCATCCTTAATCTTAAGTATTTAAAAGAATCAACGGTCCAGGCTAGGCAATCAAGCAAAGGCACTACCGATTATCCAGCAGGCAGTTGTGTTTTTAGGATTAAGGATAAAACGACAATTACAAAGCCAACTAATTACTGAAGATTGGCAGTAAGTACATAAGTATTGCCAAACTGGGACAGACCAAAGGTCCATCAAGCCCAGCATCCTGTTTCCAACAGTGGCCAATCCAGGTCACAAACACCTGGCAAGATCCCAAAAAAGTACAAAACATTTTATACTGCTTATCCCAGAAATAATGGATTTTCCCCAAGTCCAATTTAATAACGGTCTATGGACTTTTCCTTTAGGAAGCCGTCAAAACCTTTTTTAAACTTTGCTAAGCTAACCACCTTTACCACATTCTCTGGCAATGAAGTCCAGAGTTTAATTACATGCCGAGTGAAGAAAATTTTTCTCCGATTAGTTTAAAATGTACTACTTTGTAGCTTCATCGCATGCCCCCTAGTCCTAGCATTTTTGGAAAGCGTATACAGACGCTTCACGTCTACCCATTCCACTACACTCATTATTTTACAGACCTCTATCATATCTCCCTCTCAGACGTCTTTTCTCCAAGCTGAAGAGCCCCAGCCGCTTTAGCCTTTCCTCATAGGGAAGTCGTCCCATCCCCTTTAACATTTTCATCGCCCTTCTCTGCACCTTTTCTAATTCCACTATATCTTTTTTGAGATGCGGCAACCAGAATTGAACACAATAGTCGAGGAGCGGTCGCACCATGGAGCGAAACAATGGCACTATAACGTCTTCATTTTTGTTTTCCATGCCTTTCCTAATAATACCTAACATTCGCCTAACATTCGATTTGCTTTCTTAGCCGCCGCAGCACACTGAGCAGAAGGTTTCAACGAATCATCAATGTACGACGACACCTAGATCCCTTTCTTGGTTGGCGACTCCTAACGTGGAACTTGCATGACGTAGCTATAATTTGGGTTCCTCTTTCCCACATGCATCACTTTGCACTTGCTCACACTAAACGTCATTTGCCATTTAGATGCCTAGTCTCCCAGCCTCGTAAGGTCCTCTTGTAATTTTTTACAATCCTCCCGTGATTTAACGACTTTGAATAACTTTGTGTCATCAGCAAATTTAATTACCTCACTAGTTACCCCCATCTCTAGGCCATTTATAAATATGTTAAAGAGCAGCAGTCCCAGCACAGACCCCTGGGGAACCCCACTAACTACCCTTCTCCATTGAGAATACTGACCATTTAACCCTACTCTCGGTTTTCTATCTTTTAACCAGTTTTTAATCCAGAACAGGACACTACCTCCTATCCCATGACTCTCCAATTTTGTCTGGAGTCTTTCATAAGGTACTTTGTCAAATGCCTTCTGAAAATCCAGATACACAATATCAACCGGCTCACCTTTATCCACATGTTTGCTCACCCCTTCAAAGAAATGTAATAGATTGGTGAGGCAAGATTTCTCTTCACTAAATCCATGTTGGCTTTGTCTCATTAATCCATGCTTTTGAATATGCTCTGTAATTTTGTTCTTTATAATAGTCTCTACCATTTTGCCCAGCGCCGACGTAAGACTCACCGGTCTATAATTTCCTGGATTTCCTCTGGAACCTTTTTTAAAAATTGGTGTTACATTGGCCACCCTCCAATCTTCTGGTACCACGCTCGATTTTAAGGATAAATTACATATTACTAACAATAGTTCTGCAACTTCATTTTTCAGTTATATCAGTACTCTGGGATGAATACCATCCGGTCCAGGAGATTTGCTACTCTTCAGTTTGTCAAATTGCCCCATTACATCTTCTATGTCTATAGAGAGTTCATTCAGTTTCTCAGACTCGTCAGCTTTGAATACCATTTCTGGTATCGGTATCTCTACCAAATCCTCCTCAGTGAAGACTGAAGCAAAGAATTAATTTAGTCTCTCCGCTATGGCTTTGTCTTCCCTGATTGCCCCTTTTACCCCTCGGTCATCTAGCGGTCCAACTGATTCCTTTGCCGGCTTCCTGCTTTTAATATACCTAAGAAAAGTTTTACTATGTGTTTTTGGCTCCAATGCAATCTTTTTTTCAAAGTCCCTCTTTGCCTTCCTTATTTGCACTTTGCATTTGACTTGACATTCCTTATGCTGTTTCTTATTATTTTCAGTCGGTTCCTTCTAGAGAGTTGCACGGGGACAGAAATCTTACCCATCCCCACCCGTCCCTACTGGAATCTTACCCGTCCCCATCCATCCCCAATGGAATCTTACCCATCCCCACAAGAATTTAACTGTTCCCCATCCATCTCCGCAAGAATTTAATGGTATATAAAAGAAAATTCCAGTCAGCTGTCTCAGTCTCTCTCTGGATTTGAGCCACAGCACTGCAGGCAAGGAAGGAATGGAAGATGGAACTTGGAACACTCTGGTGTGCACATGTAAGATTTGTCTCTGATTCACTGGCACTGTGTGCTGAGAAGTCATGACATGCATGCACCAGTAGTCAGTTGACATCTGATGCTCGAGCCTCTCAGAGCTGACGTCTGCACATCAGGCCGGGAGCAAAGAGGATTAATAGTAACATAGTAAGTGACGGCAAATAAAGACCTGAACGGTCCATCCAGTCTGCCCAATAGTTACACTCATTATCTTATTCTCCAACTATGGAAGCTATCATTGATGAAAAGATTAACTACTGTCTGGATTCCCCATTGTTGAAAGATATCTTGTATTATAACCTTGTCCCAACCACTCATAAGGTTCCAAAGGTGTCTGAAATCAAATTCTGTTTTCCTCAAGAGATATAGTGCTGGAAGAAGCATCTGCTGAGAGACAGAGAACTGGTCTATCTTTAGCACTTCTGTCTGATCAATATTATTTTTTTTTTTTTTACCACAAACTAGGTAATGTTATGGGAGCACTTTCTTTGTTCCAGAATGTTGATCCAATTATACATATAAAACATTTCTGATTGGTTCTGGGTTTTTTTTTTCTTTTTCACCTCTTTGTGGATGTAAAAAGACTGATCATAAGTTCCCCAACCTTATTTGATGCTACAGTTGTTACTATTATTTGGTGGTAAGACTGATGGAATGAAAGCCCTCAAATTGTCTGCTACTGGAGGAAGCAAAGAGCCCAGTCTGTTATTCTGACTTGGCAAGACAATAGCTGGTCCCACTGAAGCTTTAATGCTCACTTAAGTTGACTCGTACAAAGCCATATATGCATATGTACATATGTTGTCATGGGAACCATGCCTGCCATATGGTCAACCAATACTATGAGGAAAAACATGTGAACTCTATCAAAATGTCATCTCTGAGCCTTTTCCGGCTATAGCCATAGGGAAAATGGTGCAGTGTAGATGACTTTGGATAGTTTATGGAGTCCAATGATTCTAAGTGCTTGGCTTCTGCTGGGAAAGTTTTAACTAACCAGTCATCTAGGTAAGAAAGATCAAAGATTATCTTATTCACAAGCAAGCAGCCACCACAGCTAGGCATTTGAGAGGGTGAATTATATGAGTATATTCACCCTTGTAGTACACTAAGAGATGTATTTTCAAATCCCTTAGACTTACAAAGTTCCATAGGTTCTGCACTTCGTCTGCGCTTACAGGGTTTTATAACAGTTCCCCATTATGGATTGCCTTGCCGAGAGCTGATCAAGCCACTCTGATCCATCTCAGCATCTGGGTTTTCCACAGTCCATTTTAGACTCTCTTCCCTTTCCCTTTTACCTTTTACCTCTTACCCTGTTCCTTCTACCCTATCTAATGTAAATGTAATATCCGTATATTGTAAGCCATTTTGAGTCTGCTTTATGTGGAAAAAAAGTGGGGTATAAATGTTAAGTAAGTAAAGTAAGTAAGTAAGAAAGGAAGGATGGTGTTCACTGAGTTTATCTTGAAATTCGCTTGACATAGAAACTTATTCAAATTTAGTAGATGTATAAAGTTGGTCTTAAAGATCCCAGCATCTTTGACATTAGGAAGTAACTGCGTAGAAGTCGTTATTGGTTTTGCACTCCAGCACTTGTTCCACAGTTCTGTCTCAGAAGAGATGCTATTTCCTGATGAAAGACGATGCTGCGTTACTGATTCAGGGACGATACAGAAATGGGCTGGTTTGATGGGATCTGAGCAAAATGAAGCAATCTCTTTGGTGTATTATCTTCAATACCAATTTGTCCTTTGTTATGGAAGATAAGTTGCTGAACATCACTAACCTCCTTCCTATCAGAAAAGATGGTTACATAGTTCCCATTAGGGGTGTGATCTCTTTTTGTACACACAGAATTGCCTTTGGCTGTACAGCTGACTGATCTTTAGGCGGGCTCTCTCTTCACTCTGGCAAGACTTAATAAACTGTTGTCTTATGTATTGCCAGTATCCTTTTCTTTCAGGAAGATTACTTCCTTGCTGACGAGGATGACTTTGATGCAAGAGAGATTCTCTTTCATTCATGACATCTGTAAGCCTGTCACGTATGCCCTTGCAAAGATCCAAAACCCTAAGCCATGCGACTCTCCTCACTCTACTGCAAACAAAAGAGCTGAAGTGTCAAATGTATGCTGATCCAATGAAACTTTTCCTGCATTCCTCAGGATCTGATAGTTGATCCAAGAATGCCTCATGGAATGGATGGTGCATCTACTGCAAAATGTGATCTGGTGGGCCACAAATCTGGAACTGAGCATTGCTCTCAGAATCATTTTTCCTACTAGATCTGGGGTCCTCAGATCTTTGCCCAGTCAAGTTCCAGATTGTGTTCTCAAGTGTTTTGCCTTCTTCAGGGCTGGTTCCACTACTGACGAGTAATGTGGCACCTGAACCACAATGAATCCAGGGCTTGCTTGAACCCTACCTTTTTAAATCTACTTTTCTTGCCATCAAGGCTCAATATAATGTCTTGCAACACTCTTATTTGAAGGTCCTACAGAAATGCCTGTGTACTAGAACTGGCACTATATCTCTAGGCACAATTAAGTAGGCCAAACATATCTACTCTAGGTGCCTTATTTTCCTGGAGGGAAAGGGGACCTCTGCAGGAGAGAAACAGGATGGAGGATCCTTTCTGGTCCTGTACTTCCTGTCACATTGAAGGCAGCTCGAGACCCTGTCGCATAGAAGGCAGCTTGAGACCTGATCCAGTACTTGGTAGTGGCAGTATTTTTTGCGGGTGTCAGACCGATATCTATCACTTGCAGGAGCACCCCTCCCTTCCCCCAGCATGACCCAGATGTTTGCAAGATCAAACTGAACCCTGGAAAAAAAATTATTTTCTTAAGAGGGATGAGAGGGAACTCAGGTGAACACTGAGAAAAGATAAGGCTGGAAAGATAAAAAAGATTTCTCCTTAGTGGTGCAAGGTAGATAAGAGACCACATTTGAGCAATAGCACAGACAAAAAGACTGAGGGAACTTATGAACTAGAAGCTATATGGGAAGCGAGGAAGCCTGTGCTGGCACTGTCGGACAATGTCACCAACTTCCATGGCTGATTAATTCTGTATGTTGATGGAGGAAAGGAATATTTTTCCAATGAAAATCTGCTGATGAAAGCTGGATTGGGGGTGGGGAGAACAAGAGGACAAGTATACTGGATCCACAATGAGACCCTACAGAGCTGCCAGACACCTCAGTTCCAGAAAGGAGACCAGCCAATCCTGGTTTTAAGTTTACAGTACAGCATCTGTACTCTTTGATTCTACCTCTTGAAATCAGTACTGCAAATATCATAATGCACCAGGACAGAGCTGTATACATGTATAAATCCAGGATGGGCTTAAATCTCCCTCCTGAAACTGGGCAACCTCACAGCTCTGAAGCTGAATAGGAAGGGGGGGCGGGGAGAAGGAAACATCTGATTTTTACTTAATGAAACATGATGAATGGCTAGAATCAGAATCTGATAAGCAAGGCTTTTTCCCACAAGGAAACAAGATTATGTGCCTGCTAAAACTGGTACTGCTGAAGGTAGACAGACCATACAGCAAGCCTAGAACAAACATAATAAAAGGTGTGCCTTTCCACTGCTCTCTCATTTACCAAAAACAAAAGTTCAGCAAGTCAACTGGAGTATATAGGGAAATGTATTTCCCAGATGCATAATTACTAATCCTCGAATGTTGAAACCATGGGTGAGTTTAAGTTTTCAGCATGTGTGTAATTATTTTGCCTTACATGTAGCTGGCTTCTGTAGACTTGACAAAACTTTACTGTACGAACTGCTCATCCCAGTGTCACTGTTTTGCAGAATACAGCATTTAAACTGCAGCTGCTTTCTGTATGAACACTGAAGTCTTGCACATGGCATACTTAAAAATCAGCAGTATTTGTTTCAACCATATTTTCTCTAGAGATCAAGCCAGGTCTGAAAACAGGAGTCCAGTGTACTACAGGCTTCACTTACCATCTTTATAGGAAAGCCTGTAATCTGTCTATATTTGGAGCCTTGAATTTCAAAGATATTTTTCTTACAAAATCATGCCCAAGCTGTAATTCTGTTCAACAAATCAGAAATCAAGTATCTTTAAAAGAAAACAGTACCCTCTGTATGCTGCACAGTATTTAGAAGTACATACCACAAGTAGTAATATTTATTTTATTTGTAGCATTTGTATCCCACATTTTCCCACCTATTTGCAGGCTCAATGTGGCTTACATTTGCCGTACTGGCGGTTGCCATTTCCGGGTAACAGAATTACAAATGGTATTGCATTAAGGAGCATACATACATGGTAACATACATGGTGCATACATACATGGCAACATATATGGAACATAGTGTATATGGAACAGATTGTGGTATATATATATGCCATGTGAATACATACATGGTAAAGAATACATTATGGTAGTGCAAGAAGGTTCCTGAGTAATAAATTAGATTGTGACAAACATTAGGTCATCGACTGTAAAGAAGTCCTATTCGGCATAAGGTTTAAAGTGGTAGTGCTTGATCATTAATAGCAAAGAGGTTAAGCAGTCATTTGATAAAAGTTCAGATTTGTATAGATCGTGTATAATGTTAATATTTAGTATTTAAGATGGATGTTTATGGTAGGCCTTCTTGAAAAGATCTGTTTTCAGCAGTCTTCGGAAGATGGTTAGGTCTTGCGTTGTTTTTATGGCCTTCAGTAATGCTCAATATTACAAATTTTAATTTTGCAGAAAATGAGTATTACTAATTTACATGCATCAAATGGCTCCACTGTAACTCCTTACATGCTACTGGGAGTAACAATATTTAAAAAAACAGGTGGTCAAGCTATAATATACTTGTACAGGAAATATAAAGACTTCAAGCAATGAAAAGCCAAAATTATACTAAAGAATCAAATAGTTGCACTGTCTTTATACAAGCCCTCAGTAATGTTGGGAGAGGAAAGAAGCAAATAAAACTACACTTGTAAAAACTAAAACAAGATAAAAGATAAGCTAACAGCCTACAATTCTGCATTAACAGTGATTAGAATACTACACGTAAACATATTTTTAACCTACCCCCTAGATTTAGTCCTAAAAACCCACATCCAGGATTATATTGGAAGATTCCCTAAAAGAAATAACTCTTTAAAAAAGTGCTTATTAAGCCAGGTCAAAGTTTTTTTTAAATGCATGACTTTATTGAATTAGTTTGTGTCAAAAGACTGGTTGGAAAGCTTTTTAATAAACTAAAAACAAAACAAAAAAATGTCCCCTTGGTTTTCATCAAGCATTTCCAGGAAAGCTCAAGGAAAATTTCTGCCTCAAGTGTCCAAAATCTCCTCTTGCAAGGAAAGTCTTTTATGTAACCTTGTAAACATTTAGGAGTGCCCTCACACTATGACCAAGGGTCATTTTTAACATGTCCAAAAGCTCTATGAACAGCAAAGTTCCTACCTGTAGCAGGAATTCACCGAGAGCAGGCCAAGTATGGGCGACATCATCCTCCTACAAGCCTGGTGCGGACGCTGACTAGTGATAGAACTTTCTAGCAGTGTCCCATTGCGCAAGCGCTGGTATCTTCCGCTCAACTTGCGAGCACAGTTCCTTCAATCATTTTATAAAGCTAAAGAATACAACTCAAAGGAGAAGTGGGAGGGAATGTGAGAATACTTGGCCTGCTGACCTTGAATAACACTTGCTAGTGAGTAACTTTGCTTTTTCTGAGGACAAGCAGGTCGTTGCATTCTCACAGAAGGGAATCCCTAGATACTAGGCTCACCGAAAAGAGCAATGCTAGGATGACAGACACTCAAAATGTCAAAGACTGAAATTCAATCAACTTGAAGTTATTGATATACTAGGTGTGGCCTGGGACAGAACAAATCTGAGCCTAGGGGGGTGGAGCTGGATTCTAGACACCAAACAAGTTCTTCAAGACTGCATGCCCGAACCAGCAGCAATGAGATGTGAATGTGTGTACAAATGACCACATCTCAGCTTTACAAATCTCCTCTATGGAGGCTGGGCTCAAGTGGGCTACTGATGTAGCCATGGCTCTCACATTATGAGCCTTGACATGATCTTCCAGAGTTAGCCCAGCCTAGGCATGTAAAGGAGATGTAATCTGCTAGCCAACTGGAAATTGCACATTTGCTGATGGCTACCCCCTTCCTGTTTGGGTCAAAAGAAACAAAAAGCCTGGTGATTGTCTATGGACTTTAGAATGCTCCAGATAGAAGGCTAAGGATCGCTTGCAGTCTCAGGTATGAAGTACACTTTGGCCAGGATGGACATGTGGTTTGGGGAAAAATGTTGGCAGGATAATTCACTGATTAAGATGGAACGCAAACACTACCTTAGGACAGAACTTAGGGTGCATGCAAAGAACTACCCTATTGTGGTGAAAGTATAAGGTGGATCAGCTACTAGGGCCTGAAGTTCACTGACTCTGCAAGCTGAAGTGACCATCACCAAAAACACAACTTTCCAGGTCAAATACTTTAGATGACAGGAATCAAGTGTCTCATCAAAAGGAGCTTTCATCAGCTGGGCAAGGACAACTTTGAGATCCTATAACACAGTTGGAGAATTGACAGAGGGCTTTGTCAGTAACAAACCTCTCATGACGCGAATAACTAGAGGCTCTACAGAGATGGGCTTACCTCCCACATGGTGATAAATACCGACTGCACTTAGATGAACCCTTAGAGTTGGTTTTCAAACCAGACTCAGAGGTGCAGGAGGTATTCAAGCAGTTGTTGTGTAGGGCAGCTGAGGAGGATCTAAGGCCTTGCCCTCATACAAGATGGCAAACCTCCTCCACTTAAATGAATAACACAAGGAGTGGCCAAGATGGCAGCTAGAAGCTGAGGTCTGTTGCTCCTTGGCTTCTCCTTGGAGTACTTGCTTTTGTTTTTCCACTGTTTGATCATGCCTCATACTAAAAGAAAAGGAGATGATGAAAGCTTTACTGTGGCCAGCTGGAACATTGTCCCCAATTCAGCAGAAACTTGAGCACTATGTAGCTAGACCACAGCCTGAAAGTCGGAGTGGGAGCCCTGCTTTGAGGTCAAATGAGGGAGTGTCGGACTTTTTAGAGCAAGACATCATTGTGTCCCCTGACAACTAACATACCTCTGTATCCAGCTGTAACACAGTAAAGGGCAGCGGATATCTAGTCAGTAAATATATTGGAATCTGGAGCCCATGGCGGCGGGACTGCTCTGCAATGGAGGCAGCCGAAATTGATACCACTGGGGAAACCAATGTTTTGGAAGCCCCAATAGTAGTTACACTGGAGACACTTTGGACGGCTATCAAGCATATGGATGAAACGATTAAAACATCTGTAGCAGAAAAAAAAACGTGACTAGAGTTGAGATTATCTCTGAATCCTGGTAAGGTTCGACAGGAAGGAGCTGAGCAAATTTCATAGAAACAAAGTGAAATAGAAACTCTTAAAGAAACAGTCAGGCATATTTTCAAAAGAGAAGGGCGCCCATCTTCCGACACAAATCGAGAGATGGGCGTCCTTCTCTCAGGATCGCCCAAATTGGCATATCTAAAGCCGATTTTGGGCACCCTCAACTGCTTTCCGTCACAGGGATGACCAAAGTTCACAGGGGCATGTCGGCAGCATAGTGAAGGCGGGACTGGGGCGTGCTTAAGAGATTGGCGTCCTCGGCCGATAATGGAAAAAAGAAGGGCATCCCTGATGAGCACTTGGCCGACTTTACTTGGTCCATTTTTTTCTTGTGACCAAGCCTCAAAAAGTTGCCCAAACTGACCAGATGACCACCGGAGTGAATTAGGGATGACCTCCCCTTACTCCCCCAGTGGTCACCAACCCTCCCTCCCACCCTAAAAAAATAAAAAACAACAAAATGTTTTTTTTTGCCTCTATGCCAGCCTCAAATGTCATACCCAGCTCCATGACAGCAATATGCAGGTCCCTGGAGCAGGTTTAGTGGGTGCAGTGCACTTCAGGCAGGCGGACCAAGGCCTATCCCCCCCCCACCTGTTACACTTGTGGTGATAAACGTGAGCCCTTCAAAATCCACCAGAAACCCACTGTACCCACATGTAGGTGTCCCCCTTCACCCGTTAGGGCTATGGTAGTGGTGTACAGTTATGGGGAGTGGGTTTTTTTAGGGGGGATTTGGGGGGGGCTCAGCACACAAGGTAAGGGAGCTATGCACCTGGGAGCTATTTCTGAAGTCCACTGCAGTGCTCCCTAGGGTGCCTGGCTGGTGTCCTGGCATGTGCTGGCTCCTCCCACGACCAAATGGCTTGGATTTGGTCGTTTCTGAGATGGGCGTCCTCGGTTTCCATTATTGCCGAAAACTGGGGACGACCATCTCTAAGACCGACCTAAATGTTGAGATTTGGGCGTCCCCAACTGTATTATCGAAACGAAAGATGGACGCACATCTTGTTTCAATAATACGGGTTTCCCCGCCCCTTCACGGAGCTGTCTTGCGAGGACGGCTCCAGGAAAACTTGGGCGCCCCGTTCGATTATGCCCCTCAGTGTCAACCACTGTAAAATATCTGGAAATATATGCACAGTAAGCTTGAGCAGCTAAAAAATGTATATCGGAGATCAAATTTAAGAGTGTTAAATTTTCCTAAGGTTATAGGAGTGACCCCTCTAGGTTCATTAAAAAAGTTTATCGAATATTTAAAAAAAATTCTCTCTTGAAGCCATTTCCCCTTTAGTTTACTTTTTGCCTTCGGTGCAAAGAAATTGTACAGGAGTATTTTCTAATCCTCAAATATCAGAAGTACAAATTCAGTCTTCTTCTAAAATGGATGAATTGAAAGATCTTTCAGCGATTCTGGAAAGTTATCGGAGGATATGCATACATAAGTCCCTTCCCCCAATATAGGAGAAAAGCATCCAACGCTAGTCTGCCATGTGATCTGAGATGAAACAGAACTGGAGGACTTTTGTTATTGAGATGAGTGGCAAAAAGATCAACAGAGGGGATTCTCTGTCCTTGGAAGATCTTGCGGGCTATGCTCATGTTGAGAAATCACTCGTAAGGCTACAAAACCCTGCTCAGACAGTCCACCAGGCTGTTGTCTTTCCTGGTAGGTATGTGGCTTGGAAGACAATTCTGTGAAGAAGGGCCCACTTCCACATCCCCCACTTCTTCCTAACGCAAAGGGGAAGATCCTGTACATCGTGCTTGCTCACATAGAACATTGCAGCCTGGCTGTCAGTTTTTATAAGAATAAATTTTGTTCTGTAGCCAATCTCTGAAAGCCTTCAGAGCGTTCCAATTGGCCCTCAGCTCAAGGAGGCTAATATGAAGATTTGATTCCTGAGCAGACCAAGTTCCTTGGGTGTGAAGCCCATCTACATGAGCTCCCCCATCCCAGCCTGGATGCATCTGTTAATACCTTCTGAGGTGGAAGAATTTGGAATGGTAGTCCCACAGTTCGATTCCTGAGCAGACCAAGTTCCTTGGGTGTGAAGCCCATCTACATGAGCTCCCCCATCCCAGCCTGGATGCATCTGTTAATACCTTCTGAGGTGGAAGAATTTGGAATGGTAGTCCCACAGTTCGATTCCTGAGCAGACCAAGTTCCTTGGGTGTGAAGCCCATCTACATGAGCTCCCCCATCCCAGCCTGGATGCATCTGTTAATACCTTCTGAGGTGGAAGAATTTGGAATGGTAGTCCCACAGTCAAGTTCGATCAAATTGTCCACCAGAGAATGGCATGAGCTAACTCTAGTGGAATCTGGATTGCATCCACTAGATTTCCAGACATCTGAGACCACTGGGAAGCTAGGGTCCATTGGTCCGCTCTCAAATGGACCCATGCCATGGGAGTGACATGCACTGTTGAGGCCATGTAGCTCATCAATCTCAACGTCTGTTGAGATGCGAGTCTAGTGCTGTCATGGTATCTGCTCTCACTTCTGGGAAAAAAAGCCTGAGCCTGCAATGTATCGAGCAGGGCTCCTCTATGTATTCCAATCGCTAGACAGGAAGAAGGTGGGCCTTGAGGTAGTTATGACAATCCTAGGAGCTCCAACACCTGAACAGTTAGGTGAATTGACTCTGATGCTCGTTCCTGCAACATACTCCTGACCAGCCAACCGTCCAGATAGGGAAACATATACTCCAGACCTGTGTAAATATGCCACTACTACCGCTAGACACTTGGTGAATACCCTGGGAACTGACAAAAGGCCAAACAGCAGGACATGGTACTGGTAATGTGTTTCCCTATGTGAAATCTAAGACCTCCTGAGACTGGGAAGTATTGAAATGTGAGAATAGGCATCCTTCGAGTTCAGAGAGCATAGCCAATCTTTTTCCTGAATCATGGGGAGAAGGGTGCCCAGGGAAAACATCCAGAAGTTTTCTTTGATCAGGAATTTGTTCAGAGCTCTTAGATCTAGGATGGGACGAAATTCCCCCAACCCCGTCTTCAGTCCTTGCCCCATTATTTTGTGCCAAAAGTTCATAAGCAATTGAAACATCCTCCAGCACGTCCTATTGTTTCCACAAAAAATTCCATTCTTGAACCCCCTTTCCCAGTTTGTGGATGTTTTCTTTAAACCTTTAACTATGAAGATTCCAGCATTTTTGAGGGGTTCCACTCACTTTTTACAGTTGTTGCAACAGATGGACATTGATACTGAAATGGTGTGGTTGGGATCCTTGGACATCACTTCATTATATACAAGAATCCCCAACAGGGAGCTTTGAATGCCATTGGGGAAGCTTTATCCCAGAGGCCATCCGATGCTCAAATTTCTACTGAGTTTTTATTGCAGCTTTCAGAGTTGGTAATAAAAAAAACACCACTTTTGGTATGATGGTGTACTTTACCAAAAGATACAGGGGGTGGCCATGGGGGTGACATTAGCCCCTTCAGTGGCCACCCTATATGTGGCTCAATTTGAGTGTAAGCTATTATATACCTCTCATAAGTTCCAAAAGGTTTTATTCTGGAAACGGTTTTTGGATGATGTGTTTTTTCTCTGGGATGGCTCTGAAGAACAAGAATCTTTTGGAAAATGGATTAATACATTGGATGGTGACTACTGAACCGATGATGATGTGAGTACATACGTCTCTGCTTTAAAGTGTGTGGACACAGTACAGCCGAGGTTCATGGTCTAACACACAGAATTCTATTTTTTTAGCTGGATTTGAATGATATCCAAAAAAGTGTCATTGGATACCTCAAAGTTAGTAGGCTTAAATTTATAAGCATAAATGAGCTCCTAAATTAAAATGAATTTAAGATGAAAACTTAGCATCTAAATTAAGCTATAAATAGGACACAAATTTCATAGCTCAGCTTTTTTTTTTTTTTTTAATAATTTCAGGTTCTAAAATCCTGTGCAAAAGTTTTAAAACTCCCATACTTTATTTCTAATTTTATTTTTTTTTTAACAGACATTCACCATTATCAGGCCAAGCTCCTTCCTGCTCCACATCAGACATCTACTAGCTTTCTTCAACCTCAGGTTCAACCACTTAGTTCACTCACTCTCACCCACTCAGGTTTATCCCTCTACATGCTTGACCTACATCAGCTCTTCCACCCTGACTTCATCTTAAACCCCTCCCCCCCCCCCCCCGACTTTACTCCTCCAACTCTGGAAATCATACATATGGAGGACTGACATTTTCTCCCCCCTCCCCTTGGCTCTATTCTCCAAACTTACTCTGTCAACCCATCTGAAAGCTTGATCTTCCACCTAGCTTTCCTCTTTTTTGTACCCCTCCCCCCCAATCACCCTGCCTCCAGTTTTCTCTCACCCAAACTTAAACCCTCCTCCCTCCAGTATTATCTTCCTACGCCGAGACCCCAGCTTTCTCCCCCCCAACAAGATCTGTTTCTCCTCCTAGCCCCCTCTCCCCATTGACACCTATACCAGCTTGCTCTCTCTCTCTTCTCCCTTGATATCAGCACCATTTTCCATCCTCTCCTAATCTACTAGCAAGAAGAAATTGTCACGTGGCCCTCTCTCTACCTGCTGTAGTTTGCTCCTCTGAAGGCTTCCATGGGGCACCATATTTATTTATTTATTTACAGCACTTATATCCCACAATTTCCCACCCAAGGGTAGGCCCAATGTGGCTTACAACAATCTACAAAAGAGAGGGAACAAAGTACAAACTAAAGTCCAAACAAAAAAACAGTACCACGGGCCTTTAAAAATGGAACACAGTTCTTTAATGAATGAGCCTTGACAAAAAGACCCGACACGGGCCGTGTTTCGGTGACTAGCACCTGCGTCAGGGGTCACAGTGATGACGTGGAAAACTTGGGGAATAACTCGAATATATTCCTCTACAATATATTATTCCTTACCCCACGTCTCATGTAGTAAAAGCTACAAAGCACCAAGGCACTTTCACTTTCTGTCGGGTCTTTTTGTCAAGGCTCATTCATTAAAGAACTGTGTTCCATTTTTAAAGGCCCGTGGTGCTGTTTTTTTGTTACAACAATCTACATAATCATACAGCAGGCAAGGTCAAAACAGTTAATGTTCTAGAAGTATAATGGGAAGGACAGAAGCGAGATGAAGAAAAAGAGAAGAAGCAGAGGTGGTAATATGACAGCAGGGAAGACAGTTCAGAAGTTAGAGGTGCCAGACGGTAGTGGTGTGTACGCTTTGCCTATGGTTTCATATGGTTCGGACTTCAGAAAGAAAAAAAAAAGCAGCAAGCAGCTTGGTGAATTTCACTGTCTGGTCAATGCCACAACCTCTCATCTTCCAGCTCACACTACTGCTTCCTCCTTGTTTCGACTGTATGGGCACTGTTGCTCAATCTCCTGCCCTTCTGTGGTTGACATCACAAGGACAAACGTGCTTAGACAAGTTGTTTCAGCTGCTGCTGGCATGAGGAGACACGCTGAGGTGAGGAGAAAGAAGGTAAAAGAAAAGCAAAACAAAAATATGAACAGGAAAGACAGAAAAAGAGCAAGACAATAAAATTTTCCCCAGTCCCTAAAAGGTTTTGAATAGTTCCTCAGTGCCACTAAAGCCAGAAAAGTGAGATAAGCTGCTCTTTTCAGCAATTTCTGTATGACTGCATTAACATACCATGAGGAGACTGGGCAATGTAGATTTTAGTTGTTAAAATCCAACAGTGCTATCATTATAAAAAAAAAAGTTATCAGGACCAAACTGTAGTTGCAGGATGACCTTTGAACCAGAAATTATAAGATCACAATGGAACAGTTACCACTATGGTACTAGCCACCCTTGGTTTTTTTTTTAACATGTTTGTATTTTTTTCTGTAGTTCAATATTCATTAGTAGTATTTTACTTTATTTAGTGACAATGTTTTCCTTTCAATTCCAAAAAATTTAAACAGTGCTACTGAATAATTTGATAACAAGAATGTAGCTTTTAGTTTTCTAGGGAAAATGTGGCAATCTAGCAAACAGGCCATGAGTTTTGAATTCCAGCAAGATGGCAATTCCTTTCCCACGTTTACAGTTAGCTTCTTTGCAATCTGTCTGACCAATGTCAAAAATAAAATTCTCCACACCCCTTAATCATGCCCATAAATAACATACAGAAACACTGGTTAAATGCTTACTGAGAATCCACCATCAAACAGACTCCTGTTCAAAATATTTTCCTTTGTCAACCTGGTACTTGTATTTCAACTACTCTGGTGGAAAATTCATTCTAAAGAGGTCACACAAGTGTAATCCTGCCAAAATTAATACCAATTGTGGTTCTAAGAAAATTACTAGTTGAAACAATATAATTACACTAGAAAGATGGGAAGGTAAATAGCGGAAAAAATGCAACCTTTACTTAGCTGTGGATCACGTGATTTACCATATACAATGCCACACCTGCCTTTGTCAAACCTAAAGCACAGTCTTGGGTCTTTAAAACAAAGTTTTTTTGTTTTTTTTTAGTCTGTCAAGATATCACCATCTTCCATTTGTGGTTGTGTTTTTCCTTTTGAGCTGGAAGTTTAACAGTATTTTTGGATATGTTTCTTTGATTTGTAGTTACTATAATGGGTGGCACTTTGAATGCTGTCTATTTTCTTGTGATATTCACCCCATGTTTTCTGTAAGTTAATTTGGTTTCTTGTATATTTGAAGAAAAAATAAAGTAAAAAAAAAAAACCCACCACACATCTGAAGTAGGGACCTAGGTGGCTTCATAAGTAATATTACTGTATCAACTCCAGCTTCTCAAAACCTTCTTAGAGGCATGACTCCTTTCTAAGGGGGCACTTTCCCACTGTCTGCTGAGCTGGCTGTCTCGTCCTCTTGCACCAGTAAGTGAAATGCTTTAGCACCCTAAATATTGCCAGTGTCAACCTGCTGTTCCTTCCAGGCAGGGGCACAGAATAAAACTAGGAAGGGCTCAAAGCAGAACTTCAGGGTGCTACCTACCAAAGCAGGACCATCAAGGACTTTCTTTTCCCAATGATTTAATTAGTCTCAGAGTGCAGCAATAATTTTATGCATTGGAAGCCTAACCTGACCTTAAAGGCACCCTGGGAAACTTCACTTGTGCAGAGGAGCAGAGAGCCAATTCTGAAGGCTGTTTCTACCACTGCTCCCCTAGCTGGGAGGGATGGGGAGGAGAGAGGAGCTCTAAAATACATGTCAGGTTACATGCTGAAATATTAACTCAGTAGGATCATGAGCTTCTCTATTTCTTTATCAGAAATTAAGAAGGAGATTAAGGGCCCGGCCTGCTTCATGCATGTATTTTCGGTAAAAAGCAACAATAAAACAACTGCTGATTCTACCAATACAGGACTAAAGCACAACTCATGGGCCACATCTCAGTCTTTGGAACCCTTCCAGCTTTGCTTTTGGCACACTGACCTGCTATGACTTACCTGCAGAGCATCACCTCCCTTTTTTCCCCCCAGACTTAGTGGAAGCAAGTGAAGGCATGGCAGATTGCACTCGCCTAGCTGGTTCCTTGCTTGTCTGCCTGCTCCCAGGCCAGGCCAAGCCAAAGGCACTGGCTGACACATTGAACTACCATGACTTTTACACTGCATCGTGTCACCTCCCTTTTCCCATACAGACCGAAAACAAGTGTGTGTGTGTGTGTAGGGTGGGGGGGGGGGGGGGGGGGGAGAGAAAGACTATGATCACTTCAAACCTTTTTTTTTTTTTTTTTTTACATTTGTATCCCGCGCTTTCCCACTCCCTTCCAAACAAGTCCAAATCTGACAGAACCATAACAGAGTGGGAAAAAATTTGGAAAGAGGCCATGCTGTCAATAACTCCTGCTGTTGGACCCACCAAGGACAAAAAGTCACTGGGCAAAAAAAAGTCACCAGGTACAACCTGGTACTAGACTCACTAGTGTAATAACAGTTTTCAGCTAAGTCTGTTCCCAAGAGGTGAAGGCAATCTGCCCCCCAAAAATATTGCCTGCAGCACCATCCAGACTCAGTCTATGCTCCACTGGGACTCTGGGCCTTCAGCCTTTCCAGGACTGAACTACTACAGTTACAGTACATATGTCTACACCACATGCTTTAGTTACAGCGCCAGCCACCTACACAGGGAGTGAAGTCATCTCTGAACTATTTTTCTCTGGCTCCACCTGCTCTACAGGACAGGTGAATGACCCTAACGAAAGCTGAATGTACTGAAATCCCTAAAAATACAGACATTTACGATGATACAGAACAAAAGCTATTCCTAGGGGAATTCTGCACAGCTGAGCAGCACAGAGTTTGCAAAGAATTCCCTTATGGACAGAACTTTGCATATTTCTTGCAGAGTTCAGCTGTGCGGATATGAGCAGATGAAATACTGGCACATGCGGGCCACGAGGTTGGGGGAACCAGGAAGATGACAACAGCTGGACAGAAAACATGCAGGTAGTCGCAGTCAAGCCACAGGAACTGGTGGAACCATGTAGATAATAAACATAGTTATGCACCCTGGAGTAGAGTCAAAGGGCAAAGGCCATAAATCGTGAGGCCCAGGAACTTATGATCTGATATGATATCCTTATGGGCAAACAGGCCCGGGAAAGGAGGAAGCATAACCAACCATGAGAATGTGGTCTAGCAGGTGAGTGAAACCAGATAGTTTTGAAAAAAGACCAGATGATTCCGAGTAAGATAACTTGCTGAAGCCTTGTAAATCATTGTTAAATACAAGTGTATAAAAATAGCTGTTTCAGTTCAGTATGTTGGAGTGATAGATACAGAAAGCATATGTATGCAGTAGTTCTATCCTCCCATGAGAAAATATTAATTGTATCAATACTTGGTAAGTAAATAAATTACTTTTCTCATAAGCGGCAGCCTCGGTCTTTTATCTCTACAAATTGTGGGTAACTGGTATATGAAGATTTGGAGAGGTGGTAAAAAGACCTAAAATATTTTACAACCAGGAAAATAGGGAAGCCACAGCAATGTCTGTCTATACAACCAGAAGGAAGAGAGATTGCAATGAGGGTAGAAAACTTTGGGCATGGGAGAGAGTAAGTAGAGGGAGCTGGTGGGAGGCAGAAATTGAAAGAGTTCATGAGGAGAAAGAATAAATGGGATTAGGAGGAAGGAGAGCAGGCAATGAACAGGTTAAGAGGATGGGTAGGACAAAGAGCAAATAACAAGCAGTGGAGGAATAGCCAAAACTCTTCATTGCCTTAGGTAAAAATATTTAAGATTCAGAGCCTACTAGGGACAGGGAAAAAGCAAAGTTACTCACCTGTAGCAGATATTCTCCAAGGACAGCAGGCCAAGTATTCACACAAGTGGGTGATGTCATCCAATGGAGCCCGGTGCGGATGCTGACTAGCAAGATCCAGAAGCTTCTAATAGTGTGGCACCGTGCATGCACTGGTGCCTCAGTCATTGTAAAAAAGCTAACGAATTTTATTTTATTTTTTATTACATTTGTACCCCGCGCTTTCCCACTCATGGCAGGCTCAATGCGGCAGGCAATGGAGGGTTAAGTGACTTGCCCAGAGTCACAAGGAGCTGCCTGTGCCGGGAATCGAACTCAGTTCCTCAGGGCCAAAGTCCACCACCCTAACCACTAGGCCACTCCTCCAAGGAGAGGTGGGAGGGAATGTGAGAATACTCGATCTGAAGCCCTTGGAGAACACCTGCTACAGGTGAGTAACTTGGCTTTCTCCAAGGACAAACAGGCCCTAGCTACCAGGCTCACCGAAAACAACAATGCTAGGACAAAAGGGACTCAAAACATCGAGGCCTGTTATTCAATCAACCTGAAACAATTTGCTTACTAGTTGTGCATACTGGAACAAAACAAAACTGGACCTAGGAGGGTGGAGCTGGATTCTAGACACCAAATAAATTCTGCATGACTGCTTGACCAAACCAGCTGTCTCGTTGGGTAGCCTGCTCAAGGCATTAATTGATGTGAATGTGTGGACAGATGACCACATCGCAGCTTTGCAAGTCTCCTGTATGGAGGCTGACCTCAAGTGGGCTACTGACTTAGCCATGGTTCTGACATTATGGAACTTGACATGTCCCGCTAGAATCAGTCCAGCCTGGGCATAAGTAAAAAATATGCAATCTCCTAGCTGATTGGAAATTGTGTGTTTGCCAATGGTTACCCCCATCCTGTTTTGGTCAAAAGAAACAAAATGCTGGGTGGACTGTCTATGGGCTTTAGTCCGCTCCAGACAGAAGGCTAAGGTTCACTTGCAAGATATGCAGTACAGTCTTGCCAGGATAGGCATGTGGTTTTGTGGAAAACGTTGACAGAATGATTGAATGGTTAAGATGGAATTTCGACACTACCTTAGGAAGGAACTTACGGTGTGTACAGAGAACTACTTCACTGTGGAGAAACTTAGTGTAAGGTGTGCCACAGCAGCCTGAAGTTCACTGCAAGCTGAAATGACCACCACCAGAAACAAATTTCCACATCAAATGACAGAAAACAAATGGCTCAAAAGAAGAAATCATCAGCTGAGTAAGTACAACATTGAGATCCCATGACATAGTTGGACATCTGATGGGAGTTTTATCAATAAAAAATCTCGCATGAAGCGAACAACTAGAGCCTGTACAGAGATGGGCTTACCACCCACACAGTGATAAGCACTAACTGATGAACACTTAGGCTGCAGGTGCCTAGCGCTTAAACCAGCTGCCTTCCAGGTGCTGTGGAGGACTTGTAGCTCATCTGCATATCCTCACAGCTTTCTCCATGATTACTCCCAGGTCCACCCCGATCCATTCAGGGCCTTCGCTCCAGGTGCCTAGTGCTTCCACCAGCAGACTTACAGATGCTGTGGAGGACTTGCAGCCCCATCTGCATATCCTCACAGCCTTCTCCAGGGTGACTCCCAGGTCCACCCTGATCCACCCAGGGCCTTCGCTCCAGGTGTCGCAAACAAAAACATTTTCTCTATACATTTTGTATTTTCTCTCTGCAATTTCTTATGGCTCCAGTACAGTTTCTATTCTTGTTACTGTCCCTTCCCAATCTCTTTCTCATCTGAAACTACTGTATACCGCAGGAACACATTGCCCACCTTCTGCTTTCAATATCTCACCATCCCTTTTGTCTTCACCCTTCTTCTCAGCTCTCAACCTTCAACATTTCCTTCCTTTCATTCAACCATCTCCATTCTGAGGATATCTCACCTTTGTCGCTGTCGTCATGCCTCTCCTCTGTACTCTCTTGCTCCATCTCCTGCTCTCCGCTGGGGATATCAATCCCAATCCTGGTCCTCCACATCAGCTTTCATCCTATTCATGCAGGTCACACCACGATGTCTCCAATCTAATTTCTGTTCCTCTCCTCTTCTTCGCTGCCTTTCTCATGTGCTCTGTGGAATGCCTGCAACCAACTTTTCTACACCCACAACCTCTTTATCTCCATCTGCTTGCCCTGAGATTTGGCTTTACCCTGAAGACTTTCCTTCAGCTGCGGCCCTGTGTCATGGAGGTTACCTTTTCTCCCATACTCCTTGCCCGGTTGGCCGGGGAGGTGGTGTCGGGCTACTACTCTCACCCTCTTATAGATTTCAACCTCTTCTTCCACCTTGGTCTCACTGCTTTTCTTTCTTCAAAGTCCACTCCATCTGTCTATTCACTCCTCTACCTCTCTGAGTAGCAGTCATTTATCAACCCCCCTGATAAGTCCCTTTCTTCCTTTCTGACCAACTTTGACTCCTGGCTTTCCTTCTTTCTTGAACCTTCATCTCCTTCACTCATTCTTGGGGAATCTAACATTCATGCTAATGATCCCTCTGACTTTTATGGTTCTCAGTTTCTCGTTTTAACATCCTCTTTCAATCTTCAACTGTGCTCCACTACCCCTACTCACCAGAAAGGACACTATTTTGATCTTATCTTCTTCACCAACTACTCACTCTCTAGTTTCTGTGCCTCAGCTCTTCCCCTCTCTGACCATCATCTGATAACTTTCACACTTAACACCTCCCCCCCCACCAGTCCTGTCCAATCTCCACCAATACATTTAGGAATCTTCAGGCTAGTGTCCTGGCCTCTCTACCTGGGGGTGCTGAGGCATGAAGCCCGGAACTCCTAGCCCATTTGATAGTGGATACAACCACCAGAGAATGGTGTGGAATTTGAGCCCTCTCGAATCTGGGAGCTCTTTGGATATGGTACTGCGTATCCATCTTCGTAGGTGCAACCTACACTGAGAGGGGAGATTCCCAATTCTTCATCAGCACATCCTTAAGGATAGGGTGTAGTGGTACAGTGACCCCTTCCTTAGGAGACTCAGTCCAGGACAGTCAACATCTCTGCCCTGGGCTCTTCCTCTGTTTCCAACTTACAATGGGATGGCAGAAGCCATCTCCTTGATAAAACCCAGTGAGAGACCCTCAGGTGGAGATTTTAGTCTCTCTTGAGATGACAACGGACTAGAAAGTATCCTATAAGACTTCTCTGAATCCCATGAATGGACCCATTCAGACTTCACCAACTCAGGTTGTACAGAATGAGTCTGTGCCTGCCTTGACTCGGTGGACCTATGTCGACGCCACAGAGAGCGTTGAGTTACAGCCCTACTCTGACTTCAGGGGAAGCTCCCCCCCCCCCCCCCAAACATTGAGAGCGGTACTGTATGCCTCAAGGTCGACACCTGTCGAGATGCCGGCATGGAGATCTCTGAACTGGCATGGAAGGAGCCTCAGGAAGAATTTGGGCTGGATTCGTAGTTGGCCCAAATGCTCTTGATGTCTGAGCGATTTGCATCTGCAGCATCTGTGCCAGCTCCTCCCTGAAAAAGTCCAAGTAGTAGGGGTGGATCAAGAAATCTCCACAGCCAGATGTCAGTAGTAAACCAACTTTATTCAGCACCACATGTGTACTTATCCGATAAGGGGCTGTGTTTCAATGAACAACCTTCTGATACGAGGGACACACACTCACAGATGAAAATCACAAAGTATGGGTGCAGAACAGTACAACTTGTAAAGATAAACTGCACAGAAAAAGCTGTGGTCCAATTCCAAAAGTCAGTAACCATCAAGTCTTCAGCAGACGGTTGTTCCATTGAAACATGGCCCCATGTCGAGTCAAGTTCAAGTGTGGTGCTGAATAAGGAGAAATTACGACTTACCTGATAATTTTCTTTCCATTAGTTCTTCACACTATTCCAGGACGAGTGGGTAGTTATGTCCATCGACCAGCAGGTGGAGATAGAAAATACAGAACTGAGCACCACTACATAGCTCCCTGCTAGCAGCTCAGCTCCTCAGTATCAGTCCTCAAGCAATGAAGAAAGAACGCCCAATCAGGAGCATGGTCAGCCACCAACACATCCAGCCCCAATAATCATTTGATGACAAGGACCCTGGAAAACAGGATACAAAAGTGCATAGAGCCACCAATGAGGGCATCGAACCAAGGGAGGGCTCCTGGAATAGTGTGAAGAACTAATGGAAAGAAAATTATCAGGTAAGTCCTAATTTCTCCTTCCATTATGTTCATTCCCACTATTCCAGGACGAGTGGGATATTCAAAAGCTATCCCTACGAGGGTGGGAAGCCGAACCTGCCACACGCAGAACTGACGCCCCAAATGCAGCCGCTGCCTGTGCGGCCCCTGATATACCATCATGCTTACTGAAGGCAAGCAGAGAAGCCCACACCTCTGCCCTACAAATCCATCAGAGAAGACAATAAAGCTTCTGCCCAAGACGTAGACACACGCCCAGGACAGTGTGTCTTCAAACCCGAGGAGAATAGCCTCCCAGAATACAGGCCGAGTCCACAGCCACCATCACCCACCGGGCAAAGGAAGCCTTGGATGCCATGAGACCCAACTGCTGTTAACCAAACTACACAAAAAGGTCTATACGAAAGGCAGAAGACATCGTGAACCTCAAAAAAACACAAGAGACCCTGCAAAAGTCCAGAAGCCTGCAAGAGGCATATAGCCAACTAAATAAAAAGAAACCAACAAGCACTCAGGCAAGAAAGACAGTATTTCCCGAAACGAGACCCCCGCCTCCAAAACAAAAACGGAGAAAGGGTGCTACTAAGGGGCCTGAAGTTGAAAGAAGCAACGGGTCAATGGAAGCGCCCCAATATCACCGAGTTCTACGAGAGAACTATCAGGATCACCTAGCGACGGGGCACAAACGAAGAATGCTGCAGCACCCAGCATAAAATCCCATTCGGAAAAGGCACGCAAAGGGCAGCGTAAGCGACCCACACCTCACTGAAAACGAAACACAACCTGAAGAGCCATTAACAAAGAAGTCTGCCAATGACCCTGAAAGCAAGCCAGGGCTGCCACTAGAACCCACAAGGAACCCAGCGCTAGCCCTTGAAACTCCCTCCTGCACAAATGCCAGGAAATGGCCCAGGGAGGGAGCCAGTACTGGCAGGCGCCGACGAAGAAGAGTGCTTCCTAACCTGCAGCAGGGAAGCCATAAATGAATCCAACAATCCTTCTTTCTCAGCCAAGCCCTCTCAAGGGCCAGGCCGTAAGATCAAAGAGAGATGAATCCTCCATGACCACCAGGCCCTGACAAAAGAACCTCGAATCTGATGGAATTGTGTAACTCCCCAACTAGGAGCTTCACGAGATCTGCATAGCACTGGATCAGAGACCAGGCTGGAGAACAGGAGAACTGTATCCCGAAGGTCTGCCACTCTCCCCCACTCCCGGCCTAACTTCGGCATGGGGGAAAACGTATGGGAGTCCCTCGCTCAGACCCAAATGCAGCAGGGCGTTCAGACCCAGAGAGAGTCTTCTTCTCTACAACGGCTGAAGAACCGAGGAACCGTGACATAGGAATAGGCCAAGAGAACTAAGCCCATCGACACATCATCAGCTGTAACGGGCTTGACCGACAGCTCTCACTCGTTGGAAGTCCGAGCATGCCTGCTAAGAAAGTCAGTCCCCATGTGAGGGACCCCTCAAAAGAGCCGAAAGGCACAACCAGCGTCTCTCTCTGCCCCGGCCAATAAACAGCTGGACTCCAGAGCCAGCATACTGCTAGAAGACCCCCCTAGCTAGTAGAAGAGGCCAGTGCCATAGCAATGTCTGAAAGACCCAAACCAAAGCACTCCCAACAGTGGGGCAAAAGCCTCCAGAGCTTAGCATACCACTCACAGCTCCAGAGGATAGAGGGCCAATGCTCTCTACTGGAGACCAAGAGCCTTGTGCCAGAGGACCCCAGCAAAAGGTCCCCCCCAGCCTAAGAAACTGTCATCCATAGACCCCACTTCCCAAGGCAGGAGTGGAGAGGGCCTCCCTAGGGTCAACGACTGAGGAAGCCACAAACACCTCAGCTCTGTCTGACCGCTAGGGGCAAAGAAGACGGAAGCTGTAACCCTCTGAAGCCGGAGACCAGTGGCTGAACAGGGCCCTATGAATTGGCCGCATCAGAGAGTAAAGTACCACTTCCAGGGCCGCTGTCACAGAATCCCAGGCCGGAAGCTGGGAACAAAGCAGGAGTAAAGAATCCAGAGTGCCAACCTAAAGCACCATACCTCTGCGAGAAACACTCAAGGTCACAGGGAATCAAAAAGAACACCTAGATGTTCCAAGTTGGTGCGCTGGCGCCAGCCGCCTCCACTGAAATTGAACACCCAAACCAGAAAAGAAAAATACAGGAGGTGAACCATTGAAAAGGGGCCTCCACACAGGATTGGCAAGAGGAGGCCCAGATTAGCCAGCTGTCCAAGTGCAGGAGGAAACGAAACCTCCATCTCCGCAGAAAGACCACTACGCGCACGACCTAGGAAAAGGTCCCTGAGCCCAAGAGGAGATCAAATGGCTGGAACCGGAAAAGAACTGCAGAAGCAGCCCGCAGAGGGGAAGGTAATTACGCCTCCCTGGTCTCGAGCAGAGAGAACTGTCTCTCTGAACGGACGGGAGCACAGACCTCAGGGTCACCATCCGGACATGGTGGACCTCTTGAGATCCAGATTGAGTAGTACTGCTCCCGTCTTCCTGAGAACCCCAAACTAGGAGAACCAAACAAGACCGCACTCGGCGGGAGGGACGGGAACAATGGCTCGAAGGGCCAGCAGCACATCAACTGAGCTTCCGCTCTGAGTTGCCAGAGCCCCCCCCCCCCCCCCCCGACAAAGAGACTGTACAAAGAGAGGAGCTCCCGGAGGGGAAAACTCCAACTGGAAGCCATCACCCAGAATAACCATCACCAGAGCTGAGGAAAAGGTAGACCACACATCCTGAAAAGCCGGAGCGGCCTCCTGTAGGCCTGGATGGACCAGTCGGCCTGGCTATATCGGGATTGCCAGGAGACAGCAGCCACTCACTGAGTGCCATGCTGGCTCTGTGTCCCCCGGAAGGAAGATTGCCGGGCCCAAAACCAAGCCCTCTGGACAAAGGTCTGACGACCAGACCTACACATGGAGCGGTCATGAAACAGGGCACCTGCAGAGCCCGAAGGGCGAGCCAAGGAACAAGGAACGTCTTCTGGAAGACGCTGGGGCCCGTTCACCCAGCTCCTAAACCAGATTGCTGAGGTCATTCCCAAGAGAAATGTGCCTCAAAAGGGTAACCTGACTACGCAGGCCTTGGAAGTGACAACCGCCACCCACACCTGCAGCCAGAACTGACGCTTCATGACTGAAACACTAAGAATGACCTACACAGTGGCCATCAGACAGGCTAAGCCCGCCTCCATCCAGGCAGCCCGGGGACTGACCCGGGAAAAGGGACTGCTGATGCCACTGCAAACAGGTCCGTGCCACCAATGGGCTAAAATAAAAGCCTGCAGCAGACTCCTTAAGGTGTGCTACAAAGCCTGTTTCGGCTTCCTATCTAGCAGATCCCTCAAGGCAAGGTCGCCAACCACCGGGAGGGTAGTATTCTAGGTGACTGCAGACAGCAAGTCCAACTTAGGTAAGGGAATGTCTCCTCCATCTGGCACCAGAGAAAAAAGGCAGGCTACGGTCCTCCCAACCTGCAGGCCTGTGTCAGACACACTCCACACTGCGGCAAGCAGGACCCGAATGTCCAGTGGAATGGGAGAACACCCTGGACGGGCCCCTGAGGCCCTTCCTAAGGCTAGCTGCCTGACTACCTTCTGGAAACTCGCCAAGGGAGCGCTGCAAGTGCCTCTGAAATCAGGGGCCGTCTCCTAGCAGCCCAACTGCAGCGAAATCTGAGACTAAGTCTCCAAGAGGCAGTAGCCGCCGATTCCCTGGGCACAGGGAGATCGCCATGTCCTCTCTCTCTCTCTCCCCCCAGAGCTGCCAGGCCTGCTGGAGAAGAAGCTCCTCGCACCAGCCCAAGGCCTAGAGGAGCAGACAAGGGCTGGCCCTGACCCAGGCCCCCCCCCCCACCGAAGGGAACCCTGCCTACACAGCTGCCTGCGCGGGGGCTTCACTGCTGCCAAAAAAAAACCAAAATGCCCGCCATTCCCGCTTCCTTCTGAGGCAAAGTGCCGAGGCCCTGCACCGGGGACCAGAGCCGAAAGAAACGCGCTGCTGTGACCAAGTGCACCCTGTATGTACGAGCCCCGAAACAGCTCCTCCACTCGGGAACCGGACTGCACACCGTGCAGCAGCCTGAGGAGGAACACCGCCTAGTGCAAGACAGGCAGCAGGTCGTTTTTAAAAAAACAGATCACAGCACAAACAAGCAAAAAAAAAAAAGTGTCTTTTTTTTTCTTTTAAATACATTCAGGTATATTAGGCAGTTTTCTGTCTTTGGAGGAATCACAGTCTGATTGTATCTGCCAAAGACCTCCAGGAGCAGTAGTGAGATTTGAACCAGGCTCCCCTGGTTCTCACTCCACTGATCTAAACATTAAACTGCTCCTCCACTTCCTTTATTTATTTTTTTTTGTAGCACCGACACGCAGTGCTCCCATCGACGTCCCGAGGACTGAAACACAGCAGAAAGAACCACCAACCTGGGTCCATGCTACCTGGGCACACAGTCACCCCCCACCCCCCACCCCGTCACAGCATGGCAAGGCAGCAGCACCGGACTGCCAGACTCACTAGGTTGCCTGCGACTCCTCATCTTCTGAGTAGGCTGATAGCTGAGCAGGCTCTCACACAGAGGAAAAGCAGGGAAAAGGCGCAGAACACCCCAGGGGGAAGGCATGACAGGGACCCAGCACCACCAGATATATCTGCTCAACTGCTCTCTCTGCTCAACTGGGAACCAGCAGACCAACTGGACCAGGAGCAAGGCCTCAGAACCAGAGACAGAGGAAGTCTGTCCATTCATCTGCTGGAGATAGAAGATACTGAGGAGCTGAGCTGCTAGCAGGGAGCTATGTAGTGGTGCTCAGTTCTGTATTTTCTATCTCCACCTGTTGGTCGATGGACATAACTACCCACTCGTCCTGGAATAGTGGGAATGAACGTAACGGAAAGTTGGTTTACTATAGACATCTGGCTGTGGAGATTTCTTGGCCCACCCCTACTTCTTGAACTTTTCCTTGGATTGCATGTAGGGGTTTCTACCTTTACCTCTGGTTTTGATTTTGGCCAGCTCCTCCCTGAGCATGACTCAGAACCGCTCATCAAAAGAAGGCATCGGCAAAGGCGGGGAAGCCAGAAGAGAGGCAGCCTGAGAAGGTGTCATGTTGGACTGGTAGTGGCGACCTAGCTGCTGAAGACTTGTGCATCGGCACCTCTTCTAAAGAGGGGGGAGCGTTCCTCCTGGTGTGGGTGCTTCTCTGATGACGATGCCACAGGGTTCCCAGCACCATGTGCTGAGGAGGACCGATGCTTATGGATTTCCTCTGATGCACAGCGTCATGGTCCTTCAGTGCCAAAGAGAACAACTTCAAACCCGTAGCCCGTACATGTCCACGGTGTTGGGTTTGATGCTCATCAGTCCCAGATTCTACTCTCAGCACCTGATATTAAGGGAGGTGGAGACCTACTCAATGCTGGTGGACTCTCAGTGCATGCCGAGGTCTTAGAAGCCATTGAGGTCAATGCTTATGTCTATGTATTAGCCTTTGAGGAGCCAAAAAGCTTCTCCTGTTGATCCTGCCTTGTCCTCAGCTGCTTTTGCAAACAGAGAGAACAAAAGTTAGGCTCATGGTCAGTTCCAAGGCACCCAATGCACCAGTTGTGTGGGTCTGTCATGGAAATCACCCAATTAGATTGGGCGCACTTTTTGAAGCCACTGGGGGTCTTCCTAAACAGCGAGAAAAGAATCACAGCCAAATTAAACTCCTTAATCTTGAGCTGAAATAGGGGCAGTGTTCAAATCGAGGTCAGGGCTCCGGCCTAAAAGGGTCCAGCAATACATGAAAAATAAAGGAAACGTTAAGGGCTAAAAAAACTAAAAGAAATTAAAAAGGAAACTGAAGAAATGGTAAACCTAAAGGAAAAATGATCTCAGAGGACCTGAAAAATCGCATGAGAAGGCACAAGAAATAAACACAAACCACACTGAGAAAAACACAAGTCCTCCCTACTCCGCAGAAAAATGAAGACTAAGGGAGACATGCTTGCATGTTGGGCAGGAAAGGGAATGGGACTTGATGTACTGCCTTTCTGTGGTTACAATCAAAGTGGTTTACATACTATATACAGGTACCTATTTTGTACCTGGGGCAATAGAGGGTTAAGTGACTTGCCCAGAGTCACAAGGAGCTGAAGTGGGAATTGAACCCAGTTCCCCAGGATTAAAGTCTGTTGCACTAAACACTAAGCCACTTCTCCACTTGGGAAGGAACCAGTGCATGCATGGTGGAAAGCTACTAGAAACTTCTGGATCTTGCTGGTCAGTGTCTGCACTGGGCTCCACTGGATGACACAGTTAACATAGCAAGTGATGACAAATAAAGACCTAAATGGATCATCCAATCTACCCAACAGTCACACTCATTATCAATTCATGGAAAGTGATTATTATACACTTGATCATAATCTTCCTTTGGTGTTTCTGGGACATAAACCTTAGAAGTGTGCCTGACTCCGTCTTTATGTTCCAACTACTGGAGTTGCCATCAAAGCCCACTCCAGTCTATCCAAATCCATCTTGTCATTTGCAGGACCCAGACCATAAAGGTCTGCCCAGCACTGTCTTCTGTTCTGGCTACTGAAGTTGCCATTGAAGCCTTTTTCAGCCCATCCTAAACTGGATTGCCATATACAGAATACAGACGTCGCCCATATCTACACTCTCTTCCAGCTTTCACTTTGTGCTCCTTTCCCTGCCCCAACCTGCCCCCTCTTTCTTGGAGCTTGAAGGAGAAGCCTTATGATGTGTATAAAAATAGGAAATGCAGCATCTTTTATTAAAAATTTTAACAGTTTATAATATAACACACAAAAGACTGATTTATATTGTGTTTTCACCAGACTTACATTTTTGTGTGGCATATTCCCCAGGGCAAGAACAGGGGTGTGAATGTCACAGGTCAAAAAGTTTAAAGTTTTAATTTAAATTGGTTATATTGCTCAATGGCCTGCTGTTTAAGCAGTTTACAATATCATCTAAATAAAGGAGAACAGGGTGAAACAGAAATGTACACAAAGGAAAGAAGTAGTATAGTAGGTTATTGTATTTTGCAGATCCCAACCACCGCTCCCCCCTCCCCCAAACCATGCCTTCCAGCTGCAGCTTGATAAACTAAGCATAACGGCCTAAGAGGCAAGGCTTTCTAAAAAGTAGTGTGCCTTTAAGTTGGCTTTGAACCTTTGACAAGATAATTCTCAACCACCATGCAACCCTCCCCCCCCCCCTCCCACACACACACATTTCTTATAGGAAAAGTGCCCCCTGCTACAAATCACTCACCAGTTTAAGCCCAATGTCCCCCACCAAAGATCTATCGCCAAAATGGTTAGCACAGCTGAGTCTGCTGTTCAAAAATGATAAAAGAAACCTACAACCAGGTTGTGGGGTCAGTACACCAAACCTTTGACTCTACTGTCTAACTCCAACGCCAACTGATTCCTGCTGATATTAGGCTTTACATTTTTTTGTTCTAGATCCGAAATACTAATACAACAACTTTAGATCTAAGACAAAAGTATAAAACAATGCATTTACTATATATTATAAGTCTTTACTTTGAAGCAGGAGTCGGTACATTTTTACCGACTCCACCCAAAATTGCTTCTGACTCCGACGCCACAGCCCTGCACTTAACTCAGAAATTTTACCATGACAAGCCTCTACTGAACCAAGAGAGAGAGAGAAAACAGCATCTTTAAACAAGGACATGGAAAATCTGGAAAATGTGTGAGAACTTCAAGTCAATTTTTTCCTTAGCCAGACAGAAAATTCCAGGATATGGCTGCAAGAAACATGACTCAGGCCAAATGCAATAAAATATTCCTCAAATCTGTACATGTGTGCTACATTTTTCCCTTACACATGACTAATTACAGCTTTACAAAGCATTCAGGAAACGTACTCCATGGAGCAAAATTAAAAATAAAGCAATGTAAGAGGAAAATTTGATTCACCCCACTGATGAGCCAATTATGTTTTTGACCTACAGCAGCACTGTACACAAACATGGTGACTTGGGAGGGACACAGTGTGATTAACCGGTCATTTCATATTTCCATTTCTGCAGAGGTTGCAAAGGAACATGTCCTTTGTGCTGTTATTTATTATTACATTTGTACCCCGCGCTTTCCCATTCAAAGCAGGTTCAATGTGGCTTACATAGTAATAGGGATTACAGAGTATTGATGGAGAAAATATAAGTTAAGTATAGCAGAATAACCAAAGAGATAAGTAGGTAGAGAAAGGCAAGAGTAAAGGGAGTAGGAGAGATATAAGCAAGGGTAGGTAAGCGTTGGAGGAGGCAGGAGATGGAAGGGATATGGGATAAAGCACAGAGAATTTAGGTGGAAGGAGTAGTCTAGGTCATTGTCGTTGTCTCCTGGATATGTGTTGGGTAGTAGAGTTCATAGGATTAGTTTGGGCTTCTATAAAAGATAGGTGGTTCACAGAAGAATTTTTGTAATATTCATTGAATAAGGATAGTCAGCACTTGTTCTTCAAGGAGTATAACTGGCAGAGGATACATATGCAACCACATTAAGAGTACTCGAAAAATATTCACACCTTGAAGTGTGCTATGTAAGTATTGCAGCTTAGCGGAGATTGGATGGCAGAGGCGGGGCTGGTGGTTGGGAGGCAGGGTTAGTGCTGGGCAGACTTATACGGTCTTTGCCCTGAAGAGGACAGGTACAAATCAAGGTAGGGTATACACAAAAAGTAGCACATATGAGTTATCTTGTTGGGCAGACTGGATGGACCTTGCGGGTCTTTTTCTGCCGTCATCTACTATGTTACTTCAAGTTGCTATTGGGGACAGAGAAGTTTCAAAGGCTCTTTGCAATAGCTCACATCTCAGACCATAAAAATGTTTTATGTGCAATGACAGAGCATGCAGTATCTGGATCCAAAAAATAGAAGTTGAATAAAGATAACGTGTCTTTGGATTTGTCAGAAGTGGAGAAATGCCGTTCATGGATTCAATGTATCTCTGTCATGACAAAAAAACTGTACTCTTTAAAGAAGAAGTATAGCAGTTCGAACAATGGCAACTGATTTCTAGCTCAAATACAAGAATTATAACGATGGGAGTGCTGGATAAGGTGCAGACTCATGATTCAGAAGCTTCAACCACTCCATTCCAGCCAAGGTGGCCATGGGTTGATTCATTACACTGACATTGACAGCCCGAGACTTCTATAACTGAACAGAGATGAGGCTCTTGATGAAGATGATACTTTGCAAGCAGTAGGGCTCAAGCTAATGTTCTTGAACTTGAGAAATTTCAGCTAATGACAAGCTATTTGAATTTTTACTAAGTCAGATGCCATTCTGGAGTGGAGAAGTGGCCTAGTGGTTAGGGTGGTGGACTTTGGTCCTGGGGAACTGAGGAACTGAGTTCGATTCCCGGCACAGGCAGCTCCTTGTGACTCTAGGCAAGTCACTTAACCCTCCATTGCCCCATGTAAGCCGCATTGAGCCTGCCATGAGTGGGATAGTGAGGGGTACAAATGTAACAAAAATAAATAAAAAAAATTCTACTTTGCCTAGTAGTATAGAAATCTTTTTTTTTTTTTTTGCAAGGTGGGGGGGGGGGGGGGGGGGGGGGGTGTGGAATTACAAAATCAAATCCAGAGGAATTTCTATTAACAGCTTCAGTAGTAGTAAGAAAGCCTGTAGCTGAAGAGAGGATTGGTCTTCATCCCAATACAGTTTGCATTACTAAGGCCTGCATGTCATGTACTCAGCAGACTAGTGTCAACAGTATCCATTGTTTGTTGTTGTTTGGGATCCTCTAAAGAACAGTTCCACCATAAAATGAAGACAATTCCAAATTACCAAAACAAAATTCCAAGAGTTTTTTTGCAATAGCAATGCTGTGGGTTAAAGAACATTAATTCTGAATTTTTTATTTTCCTACAAGTCCACACGGGGGTTTTATCTCATGATCCCAGGAAGTTTCCAGTTTCAGTGCCACCACATTCCTCAGCCAAACTTTTGGAACCCCTTCTCAGTGATCGCCCCTATTTTCAAGTGAACATTGTAGGAAAACCTCCTGCCCCCCCCCCCCCCAAAAAAAAAACTCCTTTAAGCATGAAAGCCAGGACCACAAAAGAACATATCCTGAATTAAGAGGGTATGTGGAGAAAGATACCTCCTTTTCTAATTATACAAATGGCCCAGATACTTTAGAATTACTGCTATAACTAAAGTGAAGTTTGCGTCTCCCATCTCCCCCTCCCCCATGCCCATACTTCTTCCTCTCCCCTGCAATTCTGCCCCTCCCCCAACTCCCAGTTACTTCTTCCACCGATCTCTCCACTACCCTGTCCGCACCAAGCCGACCTTCCCATCAGTTTGTCAATATCTCCTAATTTCTTCATATGCTTGCCTTTGTACTTCACTTCTTGTCCCATCTATATCTCAACTGCACGTGGCCCCTCGGCTACACAGTAAGATATTTCATTGAACTGTAAGAACAGCATTAGGCATATCTTTGTTATGTGAATGTTCTAATGAGTGCTTATTAGCTGTTTCATTGGTATTATGTTATTTGAATGTTATTCCATGCCATCTATTCTGGTATCATTTGTACTGTACTGACATTTACTCTTGTTATATGATTGTTCTACAGTGCTGTTAAATGTGTATACTTTGATACTGTTTTGTTAGTCCTATTACTAGGTTTCAATTTGCCATTTCCAAATTTACCTCACTGTATTTATGATAATATTTGGCATGCTGTTAAAATTATAAGGTGAAAATGCCATACCTGATAATTTCATACTTGAATGGAGGAGTGGCTAATGGTTAGTCATTGGCCTGAAATCCAGAACTGGGTTCGATTCCCACCACAGTTCATTGTGACTCTGGACAAGTCACTTAACACTCCACTGCCCCAGGTACAATTATCAGTATATAATATGTAAACCACTTTGAACATAACCACAGAAAGACGGTATAATCAAATACCATCCCCTTTCCCTTAGTTGAGCTATACCATCCTAAATAAAATGTTACCCCCTTCTACCAGCAGACAGAGTAAGAGAAAAACTGATCTCTTCCAGTGAGCTCACCGATATGACCTGCTGGTGCTCAGTGGAAAATTAGTAAGCATCTGCCAAAGCAGTAGAAGGTCCCTATGTAACACACATGTCCTATCAGCCTCTGCAGAGAGCATCATCACATCCATGGGTACTTGCTACCATGCATTTGCAATTGGACTCTTCTTTTTAAAAAAAATTTTAAAAACAGAATGGGAAAGAGCAGAGCATAATTGATAGAAGCCTTGATCCACCTAGCAATGGAGGCTTTGGAAGCCACTTGACCCTTTTGAGGGCTGTGGAAAAACACAAAGAAGATCAAAGTTGAAACTCAGACTGGATGGACCGTGCAGGTCTTTTTCTGCCGTCATCTACTATGTTTACTATTTGTTTCCTTCAAGTAGCACACCAACCGTGCGGACATCTATCTTGTGCAGCCTCCAGGCTGAGGTTATGGAAATCTCATCCACAAAGGCTGGCAACAGACCTCCCGATTCATAAGGAACAGAGAAATCATCTTAGGAAAGAACCATGCAAACTAACACTGAATCCTCCAAGAACGAAAGATATGGATCCCAGCTGGACAGAGGCTGCATCCCCAACACTCTCCAGGCCAAGCTAATTGCAACAAGGAAAAGGAGACTTCAGCTGAGGTCCTTAACTGAAGCTGTCTTCAACAGCAAAAAGGGAGCATCAGAAAGCACCAAGAGAACCAAATTCAGACCCATGAGGGAAAAAAGGGATGAACTGCAGAGCGCACGTGCCCAACACTCTTCAAAAACTGGGCTATGTCCCCATGCACAGCCAGTGAGAGGCCCAGAATTTTGCCTCCAAAGCTGGACAGCACAGCCACCTGCACCTTCAGGGAGTTCAGAGCTAAGCCCTACTCCAGACCTTGCTGCAAAGCCAAGGATATTAGGAACCTGTGCCCTCCAGGGAGATATCGACCACCCAGCACACTAGCTCTCAAATACACTCAACACAGGCTGAAGTCATGGAGGACTTGAGGGACTAGAGCAATACAGAAATAACGGCAAGCAAAACAATTCTGTCTCACTAAGCGCTTCCTCTCATAGGCCAAACTGTAAGCCAGAAGGGATCTGGGTCTTCCATTTCCACTGGACCCTGTCATAGTAACATAGCAGATGACAGCAGAAAAAGACCTGCATGGTCCATCCAGTCTGCCCAACAAGACAACTCGTATGTGCTACTTTTTGTGTATACCCTACTTTGATTTGTACCTGTGCTCTTCAGGGCACAGACCGCATAAGTCTGCCCAGCACTATCCCCGCCTCCCACCACCGGCTCTGGCACAGACCGTATAAGTCTGCCCAGCACTATCCCCGCCTCCCAACCACCAGCCCCACCTCCCGATCTCGACTAAGCTCCCGAGGATCCATTCCTTCTGCACAGGATTCCTTTATGCTTATCCCACGCATGTTTGAATTCCGTTACCGTTTTCATTTCCACCACCTCCCGCGGGAGGGCATTCCAAGCATCCACTACTCTCTCCTTGAAAAAATACTTCCTGACATTTTTCTTAGGAGACCATGACCTCTGAGCAGGGGAAGTGGATCGGCCACTGCCAGCCAACCATCTCCTAGAGAGACAGAAAATGGAAAAATGTCTTATAATTTTCTTTCCTTTAGTCCTATCAGACCAGTACAGAACAAATGGGTTATGTCCATCAACCAGCGGATGGAGACAGATAAACAAAGCAGTTCTATGTGATCCATCCCTTAAGTGTATTATGCAGTATTCCTCATGGTGCCTACATGGTTAGAGTGCGTTAAGTGTAGACATGCTAAAAACACTAATGTACCTTAGTAAACAGGGCCCTTAATTAAAAAAAGAAATGCTAAAAAAAAAAACCACGCTAAAAATGAAAGCTCAGATTTTAAAATTACATATAGCATTTGATAAAGGAGTGTTCAACCACCTGAAACTGCTAAAAAAAAAAAACTTTTCAAAACACTGCTGAAAACACTCTAAAATGCAAAAAAATGCTAAAAATCATTTAAAAAAAATCTGTGTATTCCAACAGCCATTTTGTTTTGCATTTCAATTATGTCATCAGTATCTTCTGAGCATGCACTAACTTGTGAGCAAATGTCTACATGCACCAAAATGTATTTAAGCTCATAATAATTTAAAAACATTAAAAACTCAATACATAATGTAATTGTGTAATCCTTTAGATATCTCAACCTAGAAATCGAGGGGGGGGGCAACTATTTTGAGTAATTAAAAGCGTCTCATTCAGCAGATTATCCAGCTTATAATCAAAAAAGAAAAACACCTATATTTCGACCCAAATCGGGAGATGAGCGTTTTTCTCGCAAAGGCGACCAAATCGGTATAATCGAAAGCCGATTTTGGGCGTTTCCAACTGCACTCCATCGCGGAAACGAATAAAGTTGATGGGGGCGTGTCGGAGACGTGGTGGATGCGGGACTGGGGCGTGGTTATCAGCTGAGGAGAGATGGGCGTCTTTAGCTGATAATCGAAAAAAAAAAGGCAATTTTGGGTCCCTTTTTCTAGACCCTTTTTTCTCACGAACAAGTCCCAAAAAAGTGCCCCAACTGCCCAGATGACCACTGGAGGGAATCAGGGATGACCTCCCCGGACTCCCCCAGTGGTCACTAACCCCCTCCCACCAAAAAAACCCCCACTTAAAAAACTTTTTTTCCAGCCTGTATGCCAGCCTCAAATGCCGTACTCACCTCCATGACAGCAGAATGTGTTCGATCCTCTCACAGCCTTTCCCTGGGTCAGATGTGACTCTCGGGTGCACTACAGGGTCACATCAGCATTGCATTGTGGTGGGTGTAGGGTATTGGGCTCCGTGATTTCATTAACTTGTGTTACAGTCTCACAATGTTGGTAGTTGGTAGGCTCTTCTCCCATGGTGCTTTTCCCCCTGCCTACTGGGTCAGAGTGTGCCCTGTTGTGTTTCCTGTTGTAGTCCATGCGGTAGTGGCTATTTTTGTAAGCCAGTTTTAGTTCCCTTTCCTGTGTTAGCCACGTTAGAGAACTTTCTTACCTTGAATGTGGCTGAAAGAGGGCATTGTACAGCATTCTGCCAGCTCTGACCTACTGCTAATCTCAGTACCAGGGAGACTCGTTGCCAGTGGGGCACAACCTCTGATCTGCAGTTAACTGTTAGTAAACGCGGTTATTCCAATAAAGGACGTTTTCGGAGAGATTAGTCTTCAGGTGTCAACTGGTGTGCCAATGTTATACAGCAGCAACAAGTCCTAGAGGCCTGCGTGTATGCAGGTCCCTGGAGCACTTTTAGTGGGTACCGCAGTGCACTTCAGCCAGGTGGCCGCAGGCCCGCCCCCCCCCCCCCACCTGTAACACTTGTGCTGGTAAATGGGAGGCCTCCAAAACCCACTGTACCCACATGTAGGTGCCCCCTTCACCCCTAAGAGCTATGGTAGTGTTGTACATTTGTGGGTAGTGGGTTTTGGGGGAGGGGGGTTGGGTGCTCAGCACCCTACTACTACTTAGCATTTCTATAGCGCTGCCAGGGTTACGCAGCGCTGTACAAGTTTAAACATGGGGAAGGACAGTCCCTGCTCAAGAGAGCTTACAATCTAAAGGTAAAAACTATGTAGTCAGTGTAGGTATCAGGAATGGGAAGGTGGTTAGGCACCAAAAGCAAGGGAGAAGAGATGGGCCTTGAGTAAGGACTTGAAAATGGGCAGGGAGGGCGCATGGCGTATGGGCTCAGGAAGTCTGTTCCAGGCATAAGGTGATGCGAGGAAGAAGGGGCGGAGCCTGGAGTTAGCAGTGGTGGAGAAGGGTACAGAAAGGAGTGATTTGTCCTGAGAGCGGAGGTTACGGGTGGGAATATATGGGGAGAGGAGGGTAGAGAGGTAATGGGGGGCTGCAGATTGAGTGCACTTGAAGGTCAATAGGAGAAGCTTGAACTGTATATGGTAGCGGATCGGGAGCCAGTGAAGCGACTTGAGGAGAGGGGTGATATGAGAGTATCGGTTCACGCGGTAGATAAGACGTGCGGCAGAATTTTGGACAGATTGAAGGGGGAATAGGTGGCTAAGCGGGAGGCCAGCGAGGAGAAGGTTGCAATAGTCAAGACGAGAGGTAACGAGTGAGTGGACGAGGGTTTGGGTGGTCTGTTCAGAGAGGAATGGGCGAATTTTGCTAATATTATAGAGGAAGAAGCGACAGGTCTTAGCTGTCTGCTGGATATGGGCAGAGAAGGAGAGGGAGGAGTCAAAAATGACTCCGAGATTGCGGGCTGAAGAGACGGGGAGGATGAGGGCATTGTCAACAGAGACAGAAAGTGGGGGAAGAGGAGAAGAGGGTTTGGGTGGAAAGACAAGGAGCTCAGTCTTTGCCATGTTCAGTTTCAGAAGCCGGTTGGACATCCAGGCAGCGATGTCTGAAAGGCAGGCCGAAACTTTGACCTGGGTTTCAACTGTGATGTCGGGAGTGGAGAGGTAAAGCTGGGTATCATCAGCATAGAGATGGTACTGGAAACCATGTGATGAGATCAACGAGCCCAGGGAAGAGGTGTATATCGAGAAAAGAAGCGGTCCAAGGACAGATCCTTGAGGGACCCCAACAGAGAGCGGGACGGGGGTGGAAGAAGAGCCATTAGAAAATACTCTGAAGGTGCGTTGGGAAAGATACGAGGAGAACCCCATGGTAAGGGAGCTATGCATGTGGAAGCGTTGTCTGAAGTCCACCGCACTGACCTCTAGGGTGCCCAGTTGGTGTCCTGGCATGTCAGGGGGCGAGTGTACTACGAATTGTGGCCCCTCCCACGACCAAATGGCTCGGATTAGGACGTTTTTGAGCTGGGCGTTTTTAGTTTCCATTATCGCTAAAAAAAAAACGCCCAGCTCAAAAACGTCCATTTATTCGAAAATACGGTTCGGCCCACCCCTTCACGGACCCGTTCTCGGAGATAAACGCCCATGAAGATAGGTGTTTGCGTTCGATTATGCCCCTCTATGGCTTCTAAATAAGACTGACTTTCATTTTTATTGATTTGGCACACTTTTATAGTGATATTTGATGGCTTTAAGAAACATTTAAGATGTGACATTTGAGCCATGACTATCATCTATAAGCAGCCAATAGCAGTGAATGTACTAGGATTACACTATTTAGAGTGAGTGTGAAAAGAAGTGTAGTATGTGAGCAATTCTGTTCCATATCTTTATTTTTTTAAGACTTGGATTGTTGTGCTGCAAACTCATGACAAAGCTCTTATTGTTATAATCTTTTGGGGACTTTTAGGTGGTTTCATTATAAGTACCAAAAGGGGTATATTGTGTCTGCTTTGAGATTATTTATGATGAAGTATTCTCTCCCACTAAGCACTGAGACACAACTGTATGCTATGTTACTGTGTACCCTTGTGGCAAGAAAGAAAAACGTTTTTATGCAATGCATGGAAAAACTAGATGTGCACAAAGACACAATTGTATGCTGTGCCACAAATTTAGCTTTGTGGTTAAAATATTATGGTGAAATGCATGGAGTAACTATATGACCACCGATGCATATAACATAGGAAATACTTAATTTTTTATTCTTCTAATGCACATGGACTCAGACAACATACCGGTCCTGGATTTACTGATTTTTTTTAAATTATTGATCTTTTTACCCATTGTTTTTATGTTTATTTATATTTTATATACTGTATTGGATAATTATTCAAGAAATGACAGAGTTTTTATGTATATATATATTTTTTTAGTTTTACCCCTGAAGCAGCCTTTGGGCGAAAGGTGGTCATGTCCAGTAATTGTTCAATAAACCACTTCTTTTTTAAATTATTTTTGATCTGCTTTGTTTGGGATCTGTGGGCAGATCTCAGCCTCTTTTTGTTTGATTATATGGTATTTCATACAATGGAGGCAGTGCATACAAATAGATCTCATGAATATTTATTGCGTTCAGGAACTCGAGGACTGAAATGGTGGTCTTCTTGGTGACTGCCATGAGCAAAGCATCCACCTCGCCATACTTTCAATACATAGCCACCTCTTCCGGACTGAAGTATACAGTTAACACTTTGGACTCCCATATAACCCTATCCGGAGCCACCCACCCTGCCAGCATCACGCAGAAGTGCACTTTATGAAAGGAAAAAAGTGTTTGTAAAGCCCCAAAAGATCCTCCACAATAATGTATCTCTTCATGAGCTCATCCAAAATGAAACCCATGGCCTCCAAAACTGAATCTAAGGTGGGAAAGTTCTTCTCACCAAGAAGCCATATAAATGGGGAAAGGACCTCCTCCTTGTGCTGCGGAAAGAATTCCACCTCTGAACCCAAGGCAGGGGATGACTTGGGATTTGAGAGGTCCCCCTGCCTCCCCAGGATCAGTAGTCAAGGGAATTCCCAAACAAAAATTGCCCTTCTGCTCCCATAGGCCCCCCCCCCCCAACATGGTCAGGGGTCCAGCCTCAGCAAGAACCTGTTTTACAAGCAGGACCACTTGCTGGAGCGATTCTGATATGTACATAAGTGTTGCCATACTGAGACAGCCCGAAGGTCCATCAAACCGAGTATCCTGTTTCCAACAGTGGCCAATCCAGGTTACAAGTACCTGGCAAGATCCCAAAACAGTACATTTTATGCTGCTTATCTTAGACATTAGCTGTGGATTTTCTCCAAGTCCATCTTAATAATGGCATATGGACTTTTAGGAAATTATCCAAACCTTTTTTTTAAACCCAGCTAAGCTAACTGCTTTTACCACATTCTCTGGCAACAAATTTCACAGTTTTATTACACTTTGAGTGAAGAAATATTTTCTCTGGTTTGTTTTAAATGTATTACAAATTAATACACGCCTCTACCTTCTCCTGCATGAGCACGCAACTCTGGAACGCGCTACCACGCTATTTGAAAGCGACCTATGAACTGGCCAACTTCCGCAAACTACTAAAGACTCATCTCTTTGAAAAAATATACCACAAAGATCAAAACATGTAAAATCTCCAAATACACCCAGAAACGTCGCAACGCGTCTAATGTCTTACAATGTCTCTGCTACACCACTATCTTGTATTTCTATTGTCTGATAATGTCTTCTGTAATACCACTATCTTGTATTTTTAAGGTCTAATAATGTCTTCTGTAATACCACTATCTTGTACTTCATGACCATGTAACCCAAAATCCTTCTGTAAAACCAAATGTATATCCTCTTCTCATTTCCAGTATCCATGATGTATTGTAAGCCACATTGAGCCTGCAAAGAGGTGGGAAAACGTGGGATACAAATACAATAAATAAATAAAATAAATAAATTACTTTGTAGCTTCATTGTGTGCCCCCTAGTCCTAGTACTTTTGGAAAGAGTAAACAAGCAATTTACCCATTCTACTCCACTCATTATTTTATAGACCTCTATCATATCTCCTCTCAGCCATCTTTTTTCCAAGCTGAAAAGCCCTAGCTGCTTTAGCCTTTCCTAATAGGGAAGTCGTCCCATCTCCTTTATCAATTTAGTCGCTCTTCTCTGTATCTTTTCTAATTCCACTATACCTTTTTTGAGGCCTGGGTAAGGTGAAGGACCAACCATCCCCTCCTCAAGCCTCAATGAGGCCTGAGAGAAATCTTGATGAAGGACCTAAAATGGCTAATGTTTCCATCAAAGGCATCTGAGACTGCAAGTCCTGATGTCATGGCAGGAGCAGCTTCAGTCAGGTAAAGGGAGACCCCCTCAAGACCATTTTCAAAGTCAGAAATCATCCTTCACACGAAGGGCAGAGTGCGCTGGCAGCTGTGTTCAGCTGCTGGTTTCTGCAGGTCACGCAGCAACAGCCTGCCAGACCACATGGCCAGTGTGTCCAGTCCTGTCAGCCTACCCACAACTAACAATGGCCTAGGACTCTGGCAATCCTGCCCCCCCCCCCCCCCCGCCTGCTTTTCATGGGTGTGGGGTTCAATTTATTTATTGCTGATGCTTAAAGAATCAACTTTTTTTTCCTTTTTTTTGCAGCCGCCAGGAATTGCAGGGAGCCCAGAGGGGCGCACCCACGAGGGGTGAAAGACAGAATGGGGGAGATAGGGACCCATGTTCCCTGTGGCAAAGGCTCTATACGGACCGAGCTGAAAGCCTTGTCAAGTTATCGTGCATGGGCAATAACCTGGGGCTGCAGTGCCATGCTCTATGCTCAACCAGGTCTATTCTGTGAACCGGGAACCTAGAAACAAGGCTGTTAGGGTCAACCAAATGGTACAGTCTAGGAGCACCAGCCTGAACAACCTGTCGTCTAGTTGAGGTAGAGAAAATATTGTGGTTTTCCCACAGGGCACTAGCTATTGTACTGGTGAAGTCATTGAGAGAAGTCAGTTGCTCTACCTCCATCTGTTCATAGGCGAGGAATACAACCCAATAGTCAGGATGGCAAGACTGGACACCAAGTAAGGGTATTTTGTTTATGAAACATTTTTTTTCCCGATTGGGACAAGTGTTATGACCTTTGTAAAGGCAATCCTTTCCATAACTGGCAGAACTCAAGACTCACTTAAAATTATCACCACTACGTGCTTCCATTACATGCTGTATTTACTAAGTCTGGACCTACCAAAAAGACTCTGGTTCCATGCTGGTCTTTTAAAACCAATCCATGGCAAACCACAAATGTTCAAGCAAAGTTGCAGTCTTGCCAATGGACATCTCAAGCAAGGCATAAATTTTCAAGAAATCTCATCAACCCTTGTACAGCAATAGGATTATTACTCTTTGAAAAGTGCTGCTAATAAGCAATATATTTTCCATAGCTTCTTATAACCCTCACTCTTATTTCCAAGTGCATATGTAATCCATTCCATACCAGCTGCTTCTATCCTGCTGTTTCTTGAAACATTAATTCTTAGACATCTGAACTCTGATCTTGTAACAGTAAAATTACTTTGACAACCAGTCTAACCCTGAGGCCCGCTACAGGGCTATGTAGGAAAACACCATACATAAAAAACTGAACAACTGAAAACATAACAGAAACAGGGAAGCTACACCAAAAGCACTAGAACTTGATGGATCAACTCCTGTAAGTCTCACACAGCAGCTGCCTGCAAGCCCTGAAAACCATCTGGGATTTCTAAAGGTTTTACTAAGTAGAAGGATACATCAAACACTAGGGATGTACATTTGTTATAAATGACAAGGAAAATGTCAAGAATATTTTCTATGTCATTGGGTCATTTTTAGCCCAAGATGATGGGGAAAAACCTCAAAATGTTGGTGTTTTTTTCTGTGACGTATACAGCACACATTGCTTCTGAAGAAATAACACCTTCTGATATTGCCCCTGAGATTAAAAAAAAAAAAAAAAGGAAAACTGCCAGAAATATGACAAACTGAACAAAGGAGAAATTATCTCTTACCCGATAATTTTCTTTTCTTTAGTCAGCTTTGCTGTTCTGAACCAGTGGATGTTATCCCTTCCCACCAGCAGATGGAAGTAGACAAAACTGAATTCAACCAGTGACATCACCAGTTATAATCTATGGTACTCTCTGGAACAATCCAATATGCATCTGCCCAAGTAGCAGAAGGTTCCTTTCTGTAACGCACCCAGCCCCAACCACTACAGTTGCAATGATGAGCAATTTGTTACCCTGCATATACCAGCGAATAGTCGTATCACAGGAACCCTAAATGGCTGCCAATTAGAATCAGATTTTACTCTTCAACTATCCAATAAAAAAAAGAAACACAGCATACCCAGAGCCCCGGACCAAGCTCTTCCAAGGGTGGGATTTCAGAACAGTGACGCTGACTAAAGAAAACAAAATTATCAGGTAAGAATTTCTCCTCTCTTAGAGTCAGCTTACACTGTTCTGAATGAGTGGGATATACCAAAGCAGAATTGATGGGCAGGGTAATACAAGGCCCCCATGAATGACCGCTCTGCCAAAGTCCAAACAGACCCTGGCCAGAACATCCAATCAGCAGTACTTAGCAAAGTAACAGAGCGAAGACCACATCACCGCCCTGCAAATCTCCTCAGGTGAAATCACCAGGGCTTCCGTCCAAGATTCCACCTGAGCCCTGGTCAAGTGGGTCTTCAGTCCCTGAGGCACCGGATGACCCATACTGATGTAGGCGGACTCAACAGCCACCTTAATCTACCTCACACTAGACACCTCAGAGGCCACCTGAGGCTTCCAAGAACCCTGGAAGAGCACAAATAGGTGATCAGAGACGAAACTCATTCGTCTCCTCCAGGTACAGAAGCGCCCTCTGGTCATCAAGTTTGTGGAGCCTCCGATCCGCTGAAGAACCTCCTACCCCAAAGGAGGGCAAACACACCTCCTGATTCACATGGAATGGAGACACCACCTTTGGCAGAAAAGATGGGATCATACGCAAGGACAGATATGGGTCCCAGCATGATAGAGCCTGAATTTCTGAGACACTCCAAGCAGAGGTGATTGCTACCAATGTCTTAAGTGTCAGTTACTTGATGGAAGACAAGCGCAATGACTCAAACGCTGTCCCTGACAACACCCATAGAACCAAACTGAGGTCCCACAAAGGGAAGGAAAGATGAAGCAGAGGGCGTGAGTGCACCACTTCCTTCAATAAAAAAGCCACTTTCTCGTGCAAAGCCAGAGAGGTGTCCACCTTCCCCGAAAGCTGGAAAGCGCTGTCACTTCACTTGGACCCTCAGGGAGCTCAAGGTGAGCCTCTGCTCCAGGCCCTACTGAAGGAACCCCAAAATGTCAAGAACCTGAGCCCTTCAAGGGGAAAGGGCCCATTCCCCATACCAGGACTCAAAACTACGCCAGACCTTGATGTAAGCCAGGAATGGAGGTCTTCCTAGACCACAGCAGGGTAGCAATCAGTGTGGGAAAAAAACACATGCTTATCTAAGTGCTGCCTTTCAATGGCCACACCGTAAGCAAAAAGGAATCCAGATCCTCCATGTCTACCGGCCCCTACCAAAGGAACTCCTGATCCCTAAGCAGAGAAAGGGATGCCTGTAAGGACAAAACCCCGCATAAAGCACTACCATGAAGCATTATTCTACATTGCGAACCTGACTTTTTACAGACTTAGCCATTGTCAGCTTTCAAGCAGAGGCTTAGTACCATAACAGGCCTCTAGGACTTTGCTGAGACATCGAGGTTAACTGAAGCAAAACTGTTCCCAACAACTTTTGTTTACTATATGTGGGATAGAACAAGAACATGTATGACAGCAAGAGCTGGGTTCTTAGGCCCCAAATACACAATACTGGAGACCACCATGACATCTTATCCTGGTCAACCTGGCACCAGGATTGGAGGAATGGGACTGAGACTTGATATTCCGCCTTTCTGTGGTTTTTGCAACTACATTCAAAGCGGTTTACATAGTATATACAGGTACTTATTTGTACCTGGGGCAATGTAGGGTTAAGTGACTTGCCCAGAGTCACAAGGAGCTGCAGTGGGAATCGAACCCAGTTCTCCAGGATGAAAGTTTGCTGCTCCAACCATTAGACTACTCCTCAACATCAAAATTCCATTCCTTGAAACTGTCATCAGCTAGCTATTATCCGATGCAGCTGAGATAGCTGTCATCAGCTGGCTCCAAACCTGCCATGGGATGAAGGAACCACTTTCCTGCTTGCTCTCTCTCCCGGCTGGAAAGAGCTTACCTATCCTGATTGTGGACAGTCGTCAGCTCCTATGGACAGTCATCAGCTCCTGACTACTGCGGATCCAGAGTTTGTGAGCTTTCATCTATCAGACTGAATGCTACTGTTTGAGTGCTTGGTAGTGCTGGGGGGGTTAAGAATACTACTGATGTCAGGATTAGGTTAGTGTGCGTTATCTTAATTCCCCTGACCAGTACGTAACATACTTTACCATCATTTTGGGCGATTTTGCATAATCCCTTGCCTCTGATTACATTTTCTATTTGCTGCCAACATTGTCTAATAAACAGTTTTTCTATTTTTGTAATAACATCTGAGCCACCACCGGGCCAGGACCCCCTGAACTCAAATCACAGCGCCCCACCTCGACCCCACCCCGCGCGAAAGAAGCGCAGCAGCGGCAGTCCGCAGATCACCTCCCCCCGGGCCCTCCCTCCCCGCGTCCCGCGCAAGTTACATCAAGACGAGGGCGGAACACAGGGAGGGAAGGCCCGAAGGGAGGCGACCCGCAGACCACCGCTGTTATCTTCTTATTCTAACATTATTTGAGCCTTTTTAAACCTAGAAAAGATTTTAATTGTTCAGGAGTGTAGAATATATATTTACTAGTAAAAAAGCCCCGTTTCTGATGCAAATGAAACGGGGGCTAGCAAGGTTTTCTTCAGAGTATGCATGTGGGAGTGTGTGTCCCTGCCCTCTCTCCCTCCCCCTCCCCCCCTCCGAGTCCAGTCCTTCAGTGTTAAGTTTCCTGCTGTTCTATGTTTTTGTTACAGAGAGAGTGAGGGCATCTCTCTCCCCTCCCCCCTCTGAGTCCTTCACTGTGTGAGATTTCGTGCTGTGCTGTTTTCCTTCACTCATGGGGAAACCGGATATCTCTGGCGCTTCACACTTCCGGCTGGAGGCTTCATAGAATGTTGGTCTTGCCTTTTATATATATAGAAGATAGTTTCACCAAATCGAATCAAACATTTGCATGGATAAGCTAAAAAGAATATACCCCCAAGTTTCACCACTTCTTTTTTCAGATTCAGAAAATCCTCTCTCCTTTCTTGTGTCATTTTTGTAACATCTGGATAAATCCAAATTTTTTCAGATCCAAAAAATTCCTTAGAGTGTTTGAAATATAGTCTCATGATAGCATTTAAGTCCTGCTCAAAGACAAAGGAGACCAATAATGTACATGAGTATATAAGTAATGCCACACTGGGAGAAGACCAAGGGTCCATCGAGCCCAGCATCCTGTCCACGACAGCGGCCAATCCAGGCCAAGGGCACCTGGTGAGCTTTCCAAACGTACAAACATTCTATACATGTTATTCCTGGAATTGTGGATTTTTCCCATTTACTAACTCTTTCAGATACATTTTCTATGGATTGCTCCAAAATAGCTGATATATTGTTCAAATCAATATCAATTTTTCCTTCTCTTCCTTCGATTTCCCCAACTTGTTTCCCAAGTCTTTTAGGTAAGTAATAAATCTTATTGATAGGCGGAATAGCGTCCTGAGGAATTTTTAAAATATCTTGTAAATATCTTTTAAATAAGTCCAAAGGTAACTGGCCTGGTACTTTTGGGAAATTCAGAAGACGGAGATTTAATCTTCTATTATAATTTTCAATCTGTTCTATTCTTCTATGTAAGTTTGTTTTATCTTTGACTGTTGCTGAATTAAATTCTTGCAATTGTTTTATTTCTGCTTGAATCGAATTATATTTAGTGGAAAAATCTTCTTTCACAACTTCAACATTTTTTACCAACTCATCAAATTTAATGGATAAAGCTGAGACCTCACCTGATGACTTTTGTAGTGTTGCATCCATTTGGTTTAACTTTAGCCAGATTTTCTCAAGGCTCACCTCCGCTGTTGTTGCTGAGAGACTGCTTAACTCACAAGTCCCTTCCAGAATTTTCTGACGCAAAGGTAGGCCCTCGCCAGCAAGTCCACTCGCCACATCTTCGGTGGGGTGGCTACTCGCTCCTATCGACACCGTTAATGCTGGGCAAGGAGGGATGTTAGAATCTGAGGGAGGCGATAGTGATGTTTCCAATCCCAGCTGAGGTTCCGCTCCTCCGGATGCCTCTGCTACGGGAGGTACAACCCTCAGTTCACTCGAGGAACTCCCGGTGATGAAGCGATCCAGACTTTGATGGGTTGACAAAGGGGTCGAGGTAGGTGGGGGTATAGACCTCACCAGACCTTTTCTTTTAGAATGAAGCATAGTATTTTTAATTTTACAGATTCCCTCCAGCAAAGACGCCTCACTTCTCTCACCAGCCAACCGCCGCCATCTTGGAAACTGCTGATGCTAAAATGACAATGGAGCCTGGCTAAAATAATCATAGTGAATTAAAAATTGAAAGTTAAAAGTTAAAACAATGGTGTGACGGTCAGGTGTTACAATTAACAGTACAACTGGAGTATAAGATAAGGTTAAAAAAAAAAAAAAACGAACACTGAACAACACATGTAGACCAAAATGGAGATATAGATGGATGGCTGAGTCACAAACCTTATCCGATAAAGGCTCTTACTACTATAAATAACAATGGTTATCTAAAAAGAAATGAACACATAAAAACTAACGACCACATACGTGAACAAGTGAATAAAATAAATACCAGTGGTGTATGTTGGTACAAAATGTTCCTGTATATAAAGATGCATATAATCAACTAAAAAAGGATGAAAGAATGTATGTTAGCTATGTGTGCCCGCCCCCCCCCCCCCCAAAAAAAAAAAAGCCATGAGCTGATGTTATTTGAAAGTGTAAAACTTGTGGCAAGGGAGCAAACTGCAAAAAAAAATAGAAGTACTTATATGAAAACTCAGAATCAATTATGGCGATGATGCATATGCTGAAAATGGATCTTAGTATGTGTTATTATCATGCTACAAGACAGAGTGAATAAACAATGACCTAAAACATGACGGAAGCAACTAGCTATTAAGAGAGAAACAGAAATACTTAAAGTGAGGACTATGGAACTTAATACATCACATGATGTGAGAAGATCTTTGTGTATAATTTATACTGTGTTGGGAGAACAAGAGTTGACAAACAAGGACCGTGATCGTAACACCAGACAGAGCTGTGGAAAACAGAAATGAGAAAACCTGTGATCAATACTGTGAAGACAAGGGAATACTAGTGTGCAATGCAACAGAACCAAAAATTGGTACAGTATACTGAAAATAAATGTATTTTAAAAAGAACTTTAAAACTAGAATAATGAAAAAAATATCACTTGCCCACACATAACATCAAGCGCTCAGCATTGTGACAGCAGGAGTAACTGGCAGGACTGCTTACCCACGCATGAATTATTTAAAATAGCCCTTTTGGTGTCAAAAAGACAGAAGACATGAATACTGTGAAGAAAGTGTGATGTGAAGAAATACTTGACAATGGTGAGCTATAAACAAAATATGTATATATATTATTATTTGTTGCATTTGTATCCCACGTTTTCCCACCTTTTGCAGGCTCAATGTGGCTTACATATAACCGTTAACGGCGTTAGCCGATTACGGTCTGAACAAATACATGGTATGAATGAATACAAAGTGATATTGTGGTATAATGAGGTACACGTATGGTAGGAACAGTTGGGGGGAACTTAGAGAGGGAAATAGGGAAGACCAGTCTGGTAATGTCCGTTACGGTCTTTGGTTATATGGAAGACATTTTCAATGTAAATTATGTCCGGATAGACAATGTCAAGGAGAATCAATAGACACTATCCAGAACTAGAATAAATTGTGATGAAGGTACTCAGAAACAACACAGTGCCCCAAAGTGTCTATATGCGTTGATATTGTATTGTTTCTGAGCACCTTCATCACAATTTATTCTCGTTCTGGATAGTGTATATTGATTGAGCTAAAAAAAAAAAAAAACCAACCATATCTAGAAGCGATTACAAATTAAGCAGGATCAAACAGCGCATATAAGTCCACGTAGAAATGTTGCTAGTGATGTGTCTCCAAAAATTGAAAACAAAATAAACTAATGAATGTGGATTCACTGAAACACTGAGTGAAGAAAACAAAGATACTTAACTGTAGCAGGTATTCTCCGAGGACAGCAGGCTTTATATTTGCACAAGTGGGTGACGCCGACCTGCGTTGCCTGGTTCAGGACTTATACAAGTAGAGCTTTGTGGAGAACGAGACATGCTCCACTGTGTATGCAGGTGTGCCTTTCCGCCCGCCATGCGAATGCGGTCTCCTCAGTTTAATGCTACGGTAAAAATAAAATAACAAAGACGACAACTCTAAGGAGAGGTGGGAGAATGTGAGAATACAAAGCATGCTGTCCTCGGAGAATAACTGCTATAGGTAAGTATCTTTGCTTTCTCCGAGGACAAGCAGGCCTATTTATTCTCACAAGTGGGGAATCTCTAGCATCCAGGGTCACCAAAAACAACAAACACTGGTCAATTAGGCTTCGCAACGGTGAGGACATAACGCAGATTATCCTAAAACTATATACAATCTAAATGAGACTGCAGCCTGGAACAGAATAAAATGGGAATAGGAGGATGGAGTTGGATTCTAGACCCCAAACAGATTCTTCAACACTGTCTGCCCAAACAGACTGTCGTGACATGCCCTCGTGAACAACATCAAGAAGCTGGTTCCCGCCTCGACTCTGGCAAAGCTTCCTCCACTGATGCCGGCACTCCCTCAGCGGCTCAGGTGGCAGTTGACACTGGAGCCGAATGCGGCATTGGTGTCAGAGACTGTGAGGGCCAAGCAGGGCTGCAATGGTAGACAAGGTAGGTGTAGATGCAACCCGCTGCATGAGGCCAACCAGCAGCTCAGGGAGCAAGGTCCGGATGTGCTAATCGAGGTCCAACACCGGGAAAGGCTGTGGTGCCGGCTCCAGTGCAGGTTGCAGAGCCACTGGAGTCAATGCGAGAGCTGGATCTTGGCTGTTAGGAGACCAGAGCATTGGCACCTCCTTTATGGAGGGGGTGCAGTCCTCCCGGTGCCAGCGCTTCTCGGGTGCCAAATCCTTCGACGCCCTGAAGCTCCCCGCACCACGTGTTGAGGACGACCATGATGATGCTTCTCGGCCTTTGCCTGAAGCGTGTCACTGAGGCTCCTCGGTGCCAACCAAGACGATGTCGAAACCACGTCGCCTTGGAGTCAGGTCCAACGATCGACGGTCCCAAGGGCACTGAACAGCAGGAGGCCTCGAGGCAGGTGGAGTCCCACTTGATGTTTCACTGCTCCCAGTGTGTAAGGGTCTAGCAGCTGCCATGCTTACTGACACTCCCAATCCCGGTGTGACGCTCAACGTCAATGCTGATGTCGAGGAACTGGACTTGCCACCAAAAATCATCTCTTGCTATGCTTCTCTGGAAATCTTGTCCTCTTCTTCATGCGAAGACAGGGAACACAGTTAGTGGGGCTAAAGTCGGGCCCAAGGCACTGTAGATGCCAAGAATGGGTGTCCTTCCCAGAGATTGTCTGACTGCACCCAATATAGTGCTTAAAGCCACTGGGAACCTTCATGGACATGGAAGGAAAAATTTCATCAGCTAAATTAAACAAAACGATGGTGCCTGAAAAATGGGTAAGGCACAGCAAAAAAAAAAAACGAAGGGAAAATTCCCGGCCAAAGTCAAGATCTAAAAGCGGTTGAACAACCACGAAAAAGAAAGGAAAATTAAAACCGGGCAGGAGACGGTAAAAAAAAAAAAAACGCCCTCTCCCCAACGCGGTAGAAAAAGAACTGAGGAGACTGCATTACTCACACTCAGTATAAGTATGTTTATAAGTCCTGGACCGGGCGACACGAGTTAGCGTCACCCACTTGTGAGAACACATAAGCCTGCTTGTCCTGGGAGAAAGTAGTCAGTAAGTACATGAACCTCTGTTCCTCTCTGTTGAGTATTGTTTCAATGTCGCCTTGGCGCCATCTAGTGGTAAAGCTTTTTAAAACAAAAAAATCTTCAACTGTGTGATTACCGCAGTGATTTTCAACCTTTTTCATCTTGCGGCACACTTGCAAGCCGCAAAAATTGTTAAGGCACACCACTGGAAGCTAACCCATACCCGCCCGTCCCCACTAAGATAAATTCCATTCCCATCCATCCCCGCAAGTAAATCTCATCCATACCTTGATGAGGCCCCACTTGGAGTATCGTGTTCGGTTTTGAAGGCTGTTATCTGGCTAAAGATGTAAAAAGACTAGAAGCCGTGCAAAGAAAAGCTACGAAAATGGTATGGGATTTGCGTTGCAAACCATACGAGGAGAGACTTGCCAACCTGAACATGTATACTTTGGAGGAAAGGAGAAACAGGGGTGACATGATACATTCAAATATTTGAAAGGTATTAATCCGCATACAAACCTTTTCCGGAGACGGGAAGGTGGTAGAACTAGAGGACATGAATTGAGGTTGAAGGGGGGCAGACTCAGGAGTAATGTCAGGAAGTATTTTTTCACAGAGAGGGTGGTGGATACGTGGAATGCCCTCCCGCGGGAGGTGGTGGAGATAAAAATGGTAATGGAATTCAAACATGCGTGGGATAAACACAAAAGAATCCTGTTTAGAAGGAATGGATCTATAGAATCTTAGCGGACATTGGGTGGCGACGCCGGTATTTGGAGAATAAAACCGGTGCAGGGCGGACTTCTACGGTCTGTGCCCTGAGAAGGGCAGGGACAAATCAAACTTGGATATACATATAAAGTATTACATACCATGTAAAATGAGTTTATCTTGTTGGGCAGACTGGATGGACCGTACAGGTCTTTATCTGCTGTCATGTACTATGTTACGTCATTTACTATGTTACTATATGTTACCTGTAACCTTCAGAAGAAGTTATTTCATTTAATTATGCTACTGAATACTTGCTACTGGGAAACTGGAACAAGATGGACCATTACAGATTCCTACACAGACACCACATGCCTACAGAATCTTTCACCTCAGTTGCAGATACAGAACTTTACTCTCACCTGATACAAAATAGGAAACCACAAAACATGCAGACAAAATCTGAAAACAGAGATACCGGACTCTGCATGTTGTGCAACACCAGAGAACTAGA